>NC_037329.1:117387507-117693116 GCF_002263795.3 Bos taurus | reverse complement strand
TCCGCTGTTTCTTTGCATTGGTCACTGAGGGAGGCTTTTTATCTGTCCTTGCTCTTCTTTGAAACTCTGCATTCATATGGTTATGTCTTTCCTTTTCTCTATTGCCTTTCATGTCTCTTCTTTTCTCAGCTATTTGTAAGACCTCCTCAGACATCCATTTTGCCTTTTAGCATTTCTTTTTCTTGGGGATGATTTTGATCACCCCCTACTGTACAGTGTCATGGACCCCCATCCGTAGTTCTTCAGGCACTCTATCAGATCTAGTCCCTTGAATCTATTTGTCACTTCCACTGTATAATCTAGATTTTATTTAGGTCATATCTGAATGGCCTATTGGTTTTCCCTACTTTCTTTAAGTTTGAATTTTGCAGTAGGCAGTTCGTGATCTGAGCCACAGTCAGCCCACAGTCTTGTTTATGCTAACTGTATGGAGCTTCTCCATCTTCTATTGCAAAGAATATAATCAATCTGATTTTGGTATTGACCATCTGGTGATGTACATGTGTAGAGTCGTCTCTTGTGTTGTTGGAAGAGGGTGTTGGCTGTGAGCAGTGCATTCTGTTGGCAAAACTCCGTTAGCCTTTGCTCTGCTTCATTTTGCAGTCCAAGGCCAAAGTTGCCCATTACTCCAGGTGTCTCTTGACTTCCTACTTTTGTATTCCAGTCCCTATGATGAAAAGAATGCCCCCTTTTTTTTTTTTGGTATTAATTCTAGGTCTTGTAGGTCTTTATAGAACTGTTCAGCTTCTTTGGCATTAGTGATTAGGACATAGACTTGGATTACTGTGATACTGAGTGTTTTGCCTTGGAAATGAAGACATCATTCTGTCATTTTTGAGATTGTACCCAAGTATTGCATTTTGGACTCTTATTGACTATGAGGGCTACACCATTTCTTCTAAGGGATTCTTGCCCACAGTAGTAGATATAATGGTCACTTGAATTAAATTCTCCTTTTCTGGTCCATTTAAATTCACTGATTCCTAAAATGTCGATGTTCACTCTTGCCATCTCCTGTTTGACCACTTCCAATTTACCTTGATTCACGGACCTAACATTCCAGGTTCCCATGCAATATTGTTCTTTACAGCATCAGACTTTACTTCCATCACCAGTCACATCCACAACTGGGCCTTGTTTTTGCTTTGGCTCCATCTCTTCATTGTTTCTGGAGTTATTTCTCACTGATCTTCAGTAGCGTATTGGGCATTACTGACCTGGGGAGTTCATCTTTCAATGTCCATTCTTTTTGCCTTTTCATACTGTTCATGGGGTTCTCAAGGCAAGAATACTGAAGTGGTTTGCCATTTCCTTCTCCAGTGGACCGTGTTTTGTCAGAACTCTCCACCATGACCCATCCATCTTGGGTGGCCCTACACAGGATGGCTCATAGTTTCATTGAGTTAGAAAAGGTGACCCATGTGATCAGTTTGGTTAGTTGTCTGTGTTTATGGTTTTCATTCTGTCTTCCCTCTGTTGGATAAGGATAAGAGGCTTGTGGAAGCTTCCTGATGGGAGGGACTGGCTGTGAGGAAAACTGGATCTTGCTCTGGTGGGCAGTGCTATCTGACTTAGTAGTGAAAAGATATAATTCTTATTAGGATTTTTGTTTTATTTTAGACTTTTGGCTACAGGTTTAACAGATTCTGATAGATAAGTCCTGCATTTGATCCATTTATTTCAATAATTAGAAAATATCTATGAGTGTTTTGATTGGAGTTAAATTCATATAACCTGGGAAGATACATTTTTAAGCCTCTCTTTCTGTCCTTCCACTTACGCAGATGGCATATTACAAGGTGTAGATTGAAAAAGAGAGTCGAAATGTTTTCCATATGGATAACCAACTGTCCCGCACTGTTTTGTTGAAGAGTGTTTTTTTTTTTTTTCCATTAAATTACCTTGATACCTTTGCCAAAAATCAGTAACCGTTTTTGTCTGTTTCTGAACTCTGTTCCATTGATCTGTTTGTCTGTCTTTAGGCCAATACTTCACTGTGTTGCTTACTGTAGATAGTATGTACTATATGGCAGTTTTGAGATCAGATATTGTTAGTCCTCTAAATTCATTCTTTTTAAAAAATCAATAGATTCTTTTAGTCCTCTATATATTTCCATATAAATTTTAAAATCAGTTTTTTTCAATAGCTGTAAAATGCTTCACAGGATTGTAACTAGAATTGCTTGGAATCTATAGATCAATTGAAAAGAATTGATATCCTATAAACCACTACAGTTCCCCACCCTCCCCCATCATGTTAGTTTTTAAGGGATTACTCATAATTTAAGGAAGAGAAATTCTGATTAGCAAGTGTATACTCTGAATAGAAAGTAGATGATGAGTTCAGATTTTCACTAATAGACTCCATGTGGCATCTATCTGAGTTATTGACATGGTAATAAGAATGTCAAATAATTTTCTTAAAGCAACTTAGTAATTTTTGAAATAAACTTAATGAAGTAAATGTACAAATTAAAAATGATAGTATTTTCACGTTAACCCAAAGGCCTAATGTCTTTATGTTCATTTAAAATAATTAAGAAGATCATGTTAAAGCTTCACTTTTTCTCAACAGCAGTGGTAAGTATTAACAACTGACTCTCCAGGAAAAAAAAAAAGAGCCCTGATTTGTAGCATTTGCCAATTTCTGTGTTATAAATACTCCCACTACAGCTCATTTCATGCTACGAAGTTGAGGTCTGTCAGTGCATAGATGCTCACTAGCATGCCATTGTATAGAATCCCCATCATACAGATACGATAGATGTAACTTCCTTTTTTTTTTTTTTTTTAAGTTTGGGGGCTGAGACCTCACCACGTATAGGAACCTTTGCCGGCGGCAGGGGTTCCAGAAGTTTGGGCGTCAAGAGAGTTGGCGCGGCCCCGCCTCACTGGGCATGCGCAGGAAATTGCGAGGCCCACCTGCCTAGATGTAACTTCAAGAGCATAGATGAAAATGAAAAAAAAAGTGAAAGTGTTAGTTGCTTAGTCATGTCTGACTCTTTGCAACTCCATGGACTGTAGCCCACCAGGCTCCTCTGTCTGTGGAACTCTCCAGGAAAGAATACTGGAGTGGGTAGTCATTCCCTTCTCCAGGGGATTGAACCTGGGTCTCCTGCATTGCAGGCAGATTCTTTACCATCTGAGCCACCAGGGAAGCCTGATGATAATAAAATGTAAGATAATTAAACAGAGAGGTTTGATGGTTGATTTTGTTTTGCTATTTTTCCACTCAGTCATTCAGGGACCAGGTTAAGAATAATTCTACAGCCTTATCCAAGGTCACACTTTGAAAGGAGACTGAGCCTGGTGGAGCAGTAGGTGAGATGGGTTTTATGTCCAGGTCTGGAAGTGGTTCTAGTATCTTCTTCCCTTCTGACTTATACTTCAGTCACATGACTGCACTCAGTTGCAAGGGAGGCTGGGAAATGTAGTCCATTGGTGTGTCCAGGAGAGGAGCAAAGCCCAGTTTAGGGGACCAGTTAATAGTTTCTGTCATGTCATTGCTTTGTACTTTTTAACCTGTCCTCATGTGTCATGACTTGGGGAGGGAGACATGAATTTAGATAAGTGTAATCAATAACTGTTCCTGGGCAAGCCCCGTCGTCTCTCTGAGTCCTAGTTTTCTCTGTAAAACTCAGAGCTTAAACTAGGTCCTTCCTAGTTCTGTAACTGCTAATTCATCTTCCCTACTCAGCATTCCCTGTTCTTTTCTTTCTGGTCTTCTGGGGGTAGCTTTTGTTCATCTGTCAGTCCTGATGTGAACCCCTTTCTGCAGTGGAAACTGGTCTTTCCTGTGACTTGGCAGCTTTGTCTACCTGCCTGACTTGGGACCAGGGCCTTGGAGCCCAGGGCACTCCTGAGTCAGGGGTTCTGAGTGCACCTGTTCTGTCTGGGGAGAGCCATGCCTGGTGCAGGGCAGGGCAGGGGTTTCTCAAGAAGCTGTTCTCATTTTGCTTCACTCAGGAAAATGCCAAATTTAATATGTAGGAGCAGACATTTTGCTCCAGCAAACATCTTGTAGAAATTATAGTTTCCATGGAAGATTGCAGCCTCTGGCGTCAAAGTGCCTGGGTTCAAATCCCTGCTCTTTCTGAGTTGTGTTCAGTTCAATTCAGTCACTCAGTTGTGTCCTACTCTTTGCGACCCCATTAACTGCAGCATGTCAGGCCTCCCTGTCCATCACCAACTCCTGGAGTCCACCCAAACCCACGTCCATTGTGTTGATGATGCCATCCAACCATCTCATCCTCTATCATCCCCTTCGCCTCCTGCCCTCAATCTTTCCCAGCATCAGGGTCTTTTCAGATGAGTCAGCTCTCCACATCAGGTGGCCAAAGTATTGGAGTTTCAGCTTCAACATCAGTCCTTCCAATGAACACCCAGGACTGATCTCCTTTAGGATGGACTGGTTGGATCTCCTTGCAGTACAAGGGACTCTCAAGAGTCTTCTCTGACACCACAGTTACTGAGTTGTGTTACTGAGGCCAAATTACTTAACATTTCTGTGCCTCAGTTTCCTTCTCTGTAAATAAAATAAAATAAAAAATAAAATTGAGATAAAAAGTTAGATAATATATAATTTAAAATATTTGTATTAAAATAACCCTCAGTGTGTTTTTTGAGGAATAAATAAGTTAATACATGTAAATTCTATAAAAGTATTGTTTTTAGTGGTGTCATTATTAATATAATTGTTATTGCACAGAGGAGTTAAGGAAATGGTGTTCTTATGGGCATTGCAAACAGGAAACAAAAAAGGATCAGGATCTGGTGATTTTAAAATTGGCAGTTACTTCAATAGGTTGTGCACTGCAGTCTGTTCACCAAGAATAGAAAACTACCCCAATTATGCCATGGATGCTCTTCCCTTCTCTTCCTTCCTGCCTTTACACTCTTCCTCCTGCCCTCCTTCAATCCCTTTTCCTCATGAGAAGCAAAAAGAGTGGGACTTAGGATGGTATTAAAGTGCCAGGCTGAGAGCTGCAGACATTTTAATCAGATCAGCATCTTTCAGCATGTTGACCTCTCTTCCTACTTCTATACTCTTGGCAGGCATGGCTAATCAATGTGAGAGTTTTTTCCTACTGAACCTCAGGACCTCCAAAGGAAGAGGTTGTAAGTCAAGCACTTAACATCTGGTACTGTTTGACCAATCAGAGCCAACCCTTGCCAGAAGGCTGGAGTTTCCCTGTGACACCAGGCATTAACCCCTTAGTTGCTGGACTTGTTAAGAAATCAAGGGATTTACGGGGAAAAAGCTGGAGTGTCCAAGGGAGTAGTAAGAGGGAGAAGGGAGGATACAAGGGTTCTCAGAGCAGCATGAAAGAATGAAAGTATTTTACTATGTTAATAATTAGCATAGCTGTTCTTATACAGAGTATTAACCTTGCACAGAATCATTTTCAACACCTCCATTGCCACGAATCACAATGGAGCTTGAGATGAAACTCAGCTGACAGGCAAGCATTAGAAGATGTGGTTCAAAGAAGTAGATCACTGCTCTTCTCCTAAGTTATGGAGGAGACTCCGTGGAAAAGATGGATATGGGCTGGATCCTGAAGGGTTTCCACTGGTAGAAGTGGAAATGGGAAGAGGATGAACAGACAGGCCAGTGTGAACCTGACTACGGAGGCAGGTCCCTCTTCTTGGCTCCCTGGAAGATGCTGGACCAGGTTGCCGTGGTGATGACAACAGACTCCTTTGGTCCAGCAGCCTTGTGAAGCCATCAGAGAAGAAAAGACGGGCAATTCCCCAGTTCGCATTTCTACCCAGACTGTGAAATGGCAGTAAATGCCAATCTGTTTTCCTCTAGAAAAAGTGATTTCACTTTGAATTTTACATCATCAGTTCCAAAGAGAAAATAATTCACCAAAACAAATGTAAACATATCATTATAAAATGTCCTGCTTTTCTATTTTTCTTTTCTTTGGGTAGATGTTTTCAGTATTCACAAGTAAAATCATACTACTTTCAAAATTAGCCTGCAGACAAGTTAACTGCTTGAGAAAAATCATTTCTCCAGATTTGTTAAGGAAGAAATACTATAGGAGTGGAGTGAGAGTGGAATGAATTTTATACTGGGAGTGAGAAGAGCCGAGTGCTGTCCTTTGTTCTGTCTCCCAGTGTGTAATGGGAGATTTTACCTCCTGCCAATTCACTTTCCTTACAAAGTGAATTAACATCTTCATTTCAGAGAAAGTTTGGCAAAAAAAAAAGAGACAGGAATAAAGAAAGAAAAGAAGAATCTATAGCTCAAACACAGCTATTAAAATTTTTGGCTTATTCTCTCTTCATATTTGTTCAAAAATGTATACAAGGTTCTAATCAGGGAACCTTGGCTTTCCCTGATGTCTCAGACGGTAGGGAATCCGCCTGCAATGCGGGAGACCTGGGTTTGATCTCTGGGTTGGGAAAATCCTTTGGAGAAGGGAATGGTTACCCTCTCCAGTATTCTGGCCTGGAGAGTTCCAGGGACAGAGCAGCCTGGCGGGCTACAGTCCATGGGTCGCAGAGTCAGACACAACTCAGCGACTTTCACTTCCTTTCTTTCTAATCACTAAAAGTGAAAGTATTGCTCAGTCATGTCTGACTCTTTGAAACCCCTTGGACTGTATGTAGCCTGCCAAGCTCTTTTGCCCATTGAATTCTCCAGGCAAGAATACTGGAGTGCGTAGTCATTCCTTTCTCCACGGGATCTTTCTGACCCAGGGATCGAACCCAAGTTTCTTGCATTGCAGGCAGATTCTTTACCATCTGAGCCATCAGGGAAGCCCATAAGTCATAGTCTACATTTAATTTATGTCCTGCCTCCTCACTTAACCTGAAGTTTATATTTTTCCTAGGCTGTGTATGTGTGGCCCTTGTCTCTTCACTGAGGACAAAAATCATAGGATGCTGAGGGTTGGAGTTTATAATTTACTCCTTAAACTCAAGGGTCTTCATAGCATTTCCAAGTGGATAGATATTCTGGTGTCTTGTGTATTAAGGCAATTGCTCATTTGTTTAGCTTCAGGCTGTCTTTGCTTTAGGTTCTCTGCATGAATGAGATATTGTCCAGAGAGGGTGCTGTACTAATAGATGGAGCTGACCTCTTTTGGATGTGGATTCTTTGACTCAGTGGGGACAGAAACTAGAGTGGCTTGAGGGGAGACAGCTACAGAAGGGGGCTGCTGGGAAGGCATGCTCCCCAGGTTGGAGTGAGCCTTGGTATTTTTGTACCAGTTTGCAAACCTCAGATTTCACCTTTATTTGGGGTTTATTTTCAGTGTCCTAAATTTTCAAATCATCATTTTGATTACTTTAGCTTCACTTTGGCTTTTCTGCATGTGCACTGCATGCTTAGTCGTGTCCAACACTTGGCAACCCCCTGGACTGTAGCCCACCAGGCTCCTCTGGCCATGGGATTCTCCAGGTGAGGATACTGGAGTGGGCTGCCATTCCCTCCTCCAGGACATCTTTCTGACCCAGGGATCGAACCCAGGACTCCTGCATCTCCTGCATCAATGCAGAAGGATTCTTTACCACTTTGACTTTTCTAAAGGAGTTTTATTCTTATAATTGTTTAGTTCTTAAAATAGTCTTTTAGTTTTATATTACAGCAGTGGGATCGTACCATTACAAGAAGTTTAGCAAAAAAGAGAAAAATACCCATAACCTAAACACAATTCATAATTTTTGCTTATTTCCTATTAATTAATATTCAGCATATTTAACAAGTCATAAACATGGTATATGAATAGTTTTATATCCTGCTTCTTCACTTAAGCTGCATTAAAATGCATTGTTTGCATTTTCTATTTTGTTTTCCATATTGTTTGCTTTAATGGTTGCAATGTTCTGTGTGGTGATTGTGTACCACCATTGGTTGAACCAGTTCTCTTACGTCACACATTCGGTTTTCTTCAAATTTGCAGCATGTGAGATCCAAGTTCCCTGACCAGGGATGGAACCTGTACCCCCTGCACTGCAAGCATGGAGTCTAAACCCCTGGACTGCCAAGGAAGTCCCAAACTAAAGCTCTTTTATGTCCCTTGTTTACTTAAGGCCTCATAGACTTCCCAAATTCTTTTTCAATACTGAGAACAGCTGTTTCATTGAACACTTGCTGACATTTGATATACTACTGCTCATTATTAATGTATTCACTTTTGCTAATTAAGTAGGGGAAGAGGATATCTTGTTTTAATTTGCATTTTTAATTATTGGTAGGCTAGAACTTTCTCCCATGGTAGTTGGTTTTTTTGAGTTTTTACTTTGTGAATTATCTTTTTAGATGCTGTGTGTGTGTGTGTGTTTAGTCACTCAGTCATGTCCGACATTTTGTGACCCTGTGAACTATAACCCACCAGGCTCCTTTGTCCATGGCGATTCTCCAGGCAAGAATACTGGAAAGGATTGCCATTTCCTCCTCCAGGGGATCTTCCTGACCCAAGGATCAAACCTGTGTCTCCCTCATCTCCTGCATTGCTGGTTGATTCTTTACCACTGAGCCACTGGGGAAGCTCTAATGATGGGCCTAATGATGTTCTTATTGTTTTAGATAAGCATATTAGCCCTTGGCTGTGTTTGCTGGATTGTTTCTTATTTAGCATCCTTTCTGGACTGATATTTCTATGATCTGGATTTTCTGTATTGATACCACAATTTCAATGGTGCTGCTTTGTAATTCTTTTAGAAATTTCTTCTTTAAAAAAAATTATTTATTTTTAATTGAAGGATAATTGCTTTACAGTATTGTGTTGGTGTTTACCAAACATCAACATGATAGAACTTTCTTTATATTCTTTTATTCCTCACTTTTAAATGAAAATTGTAATTGTTCAGTTACTTTCCCCTACTACACATCTCCCAAACTTCTGCTTGAGTTTTGCTTGTGTGTGAGTGAAATATGCATATTAATTTTGGAAGAGCAGACATATATTAGTCCTTTATCAAGGAGGTGAGTCTTGGTAAATGTTTCGGGAATAGAGTTCTTCAGCTGCTTCACTCTGGTCTCAGTTCCAGATTCGCTTTGTGAGCTGCTGGATATTTAGTATGCAAGTGCTATATTATAGTTAGTGTTTATTTAGCTTTAGAATGCATGTGTTAGAATCTCCTACTCATTGTTTTGTAAAATGTTGATAGAAAACATGAGTAAGTTTGAATTTTCACAGCCTTGTGTAGGAGCTCTTTTTCCAGAATCTTTGGAGGTTGGAATGCTTTCTTTAATACTGCATTGGTGTGGAAATGATGCTGTGTTTGACTTTTCATCCTTACCAGCTAAAATCACTATTTTGTGTCCAATGTGGCATTGCCTTTGGTGCTAACATTTTAATCAGAGAGATATACTTAATCATAGCTGTGTATTTTGACAGAATAATTTATATTAGCTCAAAATATTCTACAGTGCTTATGTTAGTAAGGTTAGGGAAAATACTGGCAGAAAAATGTTATTGCTTGATATAGAAATGATAATTACAACAATAATAAAAATAATCGTAGCCGACATCTGAATCTATCTTTTGCCAGTTATTTTTCTTAGCTAATGTAATTCTTACAACAACCCGTAAGGTAGATGCTGTTATTATTCCCATTTTGCAGATGAGGAAACTGAGTCACTGAGACAGATTAAGCAACTTTCTATTGATTTTCTCCTTTGCCCTTTCACTAAGATGGGCAAATGGAAGTCCTAGTAAATGGCTGTGTGGGGAGCATTTTTGATACCACAGGATTTAAGAGCTGGAAGCAATGTCTTCATATCATTTAGTGATGGTCCATTCAAGGTGAGAAAAATCAGAGTCCAGAAAGCTTCAATTATTATTTAATTTTTTTAAGTTATGAAAACAGAAATATTCAATATGCAGAAGTACACAAAGAATTCCCCCATTTTCCTTTCTTATCTATTTTATTCACCAAGGAAGTCCCATTAGTAGCTTGAAGTGTCTTCTTCCGAGTTACAAAGTAGAAAAAGAGATGCAGATGTAGAAAACAAATGTATGGACACCAAGAGGGAAAGGAGGGAGGTGGGTTGAACTGGGAGACCGGGATTGACATGTATGCACTATTGACGCTGTGCATGAAACAGGTAACTAATGAGAACTTACTGCACAGCACAGGGAGCTCTACTCAGTGCCTCTGTGGCGACCTAAATGGGAAGGAAATCCAAAAAGGAGGAAATATATGTATATGTATAGCTGATTCACTTGGCTGTACAGCAGAAACTAACACAACATTGTAAAGCAACTATAGTCCAATATTTTTTTTTTTTAAGTGGGGGAAAAAAGAAGTGTCTTTTTCCGGACATTCTTGTTCTGTATTTAAAAAGCACTTGTAAACTTCAGAGCAAGTTGGAGGCACAAAGTTGAGTAGAAGGCAGAGCTTCTGTCTTTCGAGGGCAGTGACTTGTTGAGGGCACATGGAGATGCCTTTGTTGCCTCCTGCTCCAGGGAGGTGCTGGGGGCAAGGAGATGGCCAGGATGCTCCTGTCATCACCAGATGCAGTCACTGGGGGTAGGTCAAGGTGAAAGTTACTCAGTCGTGTCTGACTCTTTGCAACCCATCAACTATACAGTCCATGGGGTTCTCCAGGCCAGAATACTGGAGTGGGTAGCTTTTCCCTTCTCCAAGATCTTCCCAACCCAGGGATTGAACCCAGGTCTCCCACATTGCAGGAGAATTCCTTACCGGCTGAACCACCAGGGAAGCCCCATTAGGGGTAAACCCTGGTCATAAATTAGTTGGTCTTTTCCAGGCAAGCCAATGGCTTTTAATAGATGGTTTTCTTCTGAAGATAATGAAAGGAAGGTGCTGTCAATAAAAAATGTTTGTTCTGTTATATATTAGCTTGCAATCTGTGTGCCACAAGTAAAGGAGACTATTTTAAACATCTGGTCAGGAAAGTTTATTTTCTGTGAGTCTAAAAGGCTTCTAGGGCCCACTGGTATAAACAGTGTTGACGATGAATAAATTCTGTTGAAGTTCAGTGTGTTTTTTGAGTGGTCACCTGTTAAAACAAGGTGCACAAACCTTACCCAAATAAGCATTGGAAAATTATTAGATTGTGTTTAATAGAAAATTAATATATTGTGCTTACAACTGTGGCTTAAAACAGGCACAAATTCTGTAGTCTGTAATTTCAGACATTTTCTACAATGATGATAATTTTATAATGTCATGTTTGATAATTTTTGGTCACCTTCTCTAAAAATGCCCAGGTTTATCAAGATACAATAATAGTAATTGTTGCTATGACGATGGATGTATCAGAGGTCAGGGCACCCCTAGGTGTGGTCCTAGAGACCACTCAGAGGCCATCTGGCTGCATTCCTGGGTGCTGTCCCAGAATGTCCAACTCAGAGTCTTCAAACAGTAGCTTCTTTTTCTCAGTTTTGCTGTGACACAGGAAAATGAGTTAACACTGGGTCATTGCACTGACATTTGGCTTTGTTTGCTCTAGTCCAAATCTTCTTATCTAGGAAGACTTTCAGTTTGGGAGGAAAGGAAGCTCTCTGTCTTTGCTACACTAGACTCCATGTATTGCCTGCGGGTCCTTTAAAAGCTGACATTCAGTCCCATGCCCTGGAGTTGCTAACTTGACTAACTCAGGTGGAGGCAACCATTTTGAAAGCTCTGCTTAGTATTTCTGCCCAGTGAGGCCTCCGTGTGGTGCCCACACAGCAGTTGAGTCACCTTAGTAAGTCCTCCTCAGTAAAATGTAAAGAAAGTCTTTGAGAGGCTAACTGTAATGTGTAAAGAGTCTTGTACTTTATTTAAAAAAAAATTTTTTTTTTGGCCATGTTTGGGCATGTGGGATCTTAGCTTCCCAACCAGGAATTGAACTTGTTACCCCTGCGTTAGGGGCACAGAGTCTTAACCACTGGACCACCAGGGAATTCCCAAGAGTCTTATACTTTAAATGAACTTAAGCATAACTATCTATGGTACATCTTAGGTGTTACCTACAAAGTCTTCCTTACTAAAATATTGGAGAGCTGTCAGCTTCAGCTAGGATGATAGTCAAGACCTAACATTTACTGAGCCCTGACTATCACATATTGCTCATTTAAGTATTGATCAGCTCTATGAGCAGGGTTCTATTACTATCACATGAATTTTACAGCTTAGAAATGGAGGCCCAGCGGCCCAGCGAGTGGTTGGCAAAACTAGGACTAGGGAATCTAGGGTTTGGTTGGAGTCAGAGTCTCCAATCAACCAAACATCTTCCATGCTGAACAATTTTCCATTTCTTTTTCTCCCTTTTCTCACTGAGAGCAATGCAGAGTAAGGGGAAGGTTGAGGAGAGAGGAAGGAGCAGTCTGTAGAATTGCTGGTGTCTCTAAAAGGCTGTTAAGATTATTTGAAAATAAGTTAGAGGAATCGTGCAGAATGGGAACTGGATGAGTCAGTGCCAGGCCCCGAGACGGGGGAAGCAGCTAGTCTAAGGGCAGTATCTCTTTCATGTCCTGGGTTTTGGCTCCCACCTACTGTTAGAACCAGGCTCCCTCTGGCTGTCAAGGCCAAGATCAAGAGCTCTCTGCCTGCATCTGGATGCTGCCTGGCGAGGTGGTTCATAGTCAGGGCCTCTTGGGTGAGTGTCGTGGGTCCCCTCTCTGGAGCTGACAGGTTCAGAACTAATTAGCTCCAGGATCGTGCTGAACTACAGAGCAGAGCTCCTGGGGCCGCTGCCACCTTGTTCTAAATTGGAGCACCTCTTTTTCTTTTCTGTCTTATATTTTTGGGTTCCGAATAAGGTATCTTTTGGACAAAACGTTCAGGAGTCCAAAATCTGTCAAAATATGCTTTTCTGTCAGACTTGAATTGTTACTGTGATGCTCTCAGTTATTTGGTATCTATTTCTATGTAACAAATTGCTACAAAATTTATTTGCTTAAAACTGCTATTTTATTTTGCTCAGGGTTTTATGGGCTGGGAATTTGGGAAGGGCTCTGCTGAGGGATTTGTCTCAGATCCGAGAGGTGTCACCTGGAGTCCCTGTGGCTGAGGAATCTGCTGCAGAGACGGCTTCTTTCCCCATAAGTCTGGCACGTCACTGCTCTCAGTTTCTTTCTCCTTAACTCTCCATCTCCAGTCTTAGGGTTTTGTGCTTTACGGTGTCTCCATGTGGTCGATACTTTGACTACCTGATGTGAAGAGCCGGCTCACTGAAAAAGACTCTGATTCTGGGAAAGACTGAGGGCAGGAGGAGAAGGGATGATAGAGGATGAGATGGCTGGATGGCATCACCAACTCAATGGACATGAATCTGAGCAAACTCTGGGAGATGGTGAAGGATAGGGAAGCCTAGTGTGCTGCAGTTCATGGGGCTGCAAAGAGTCTGTCACAACTGAATGACTGAACAACAGTATGTGGTTTAGGCTTCTTATGGTATGGTGGTTTCTGGGTAGTCTCCCTTTGAACATGGTGGTTACCTTCCAAGAGGCACAAAGCAGTAGCTACCTGGCCAAGTAAGAGCCTTTCCAGAACTGGTATAATATTACTTCCACCTTGCTCTGTGAACAAGAGCAGCCATGGAATCTCCCACATTCAAGAACATAGAGAAAGTCCATTTCTGTTTTATAAATAAGCTCATTGTACTATTTTTTTTTTTGATTCCACATATATGTGCTGTCATACAATATTTGTCCTTCTCTGTCTGACTTTGGAGAAGGCAATGGCACCTCAATCCAGTACTCTTGCCTGGAAAATCCCATGGATGGAGGAGCCTGGTAGGCTGCAGTCCATGGGGTCGCTAAGAGTCGGATACGACTGAGCGACTTCACTTACACTTTTCACTTTCATGCATTGGAGAAGGAAATGGCAACCCACTCCAGTGTTCTTGCCTGGAGAATCCCAGGGACGGGGGAGCCTGGTGGGCTGCCATCTATGGGGTCGCACAGAGTTGGACACGACTGAAGTGACTTAGTAGTAGTAGTAGTAGTAGTAGTAGTAGTAGTAGTAGTCTGACTTAGCTCACTCAGTATGACACTCTCTATCTATGTGTTGCAAATGGCATTATTTCATTCCTTCTTATGGCTGAGTAATCCCTGTTGTGTATATGCACCACATCCTCTTTATCCATTCTTCTGTCAGTGCGCATTTAGGTTGTTTCCATGTTTTGGCTTTTGTGAACAGTGCTGCAATGAACATTGAAGTGCATGTATCTTTTTGAAATAGAGTAACAGATGTAGAAAACAATTTCATGGTTACTGGGGGGAAGGGAGGGAGGGATAAATTAGGAGATTGAGATTGACATACATACACTACAGTATATAAAATATATAACTAATAAAGACCTACTGTGGGCTTCCCTGGTAGTTCAGCTGGTAAAGAATCCTCCTGCAATGCAGGAGACCCAGGTTTGATTCCTGCTTCAGGAAGTTCCCCTGGAGAAGGGATGGGCTACCCACTCCAGTATTCTTGAGCTTACGTGGTAGCTGAGACGATAAAGAATCTGCTTGCAATTCAGGAGACCTGGATTCAATTCCTGGGTTGGGAAGATCCTCTGGAGGAGGGCATGGCAACCCACTCCAGTATTCTGGCCTGGAGAAACCCCATGGACAGAGGAGCCTGGTGGACTATAGTCCATGGGGTTGCAAACAGTTGGACAGGACTAAGTGAGCATAGCACAGCAAAGGCCTACTGTATAGCACAGGGAACTGTACTCATTACTCTGTAATGACCTTATATGGGAAAAGAATCTAAAAAAGTGTAGGCATATATATATGTGGGCTTCTCTGATAGCTCATATGGTAAAGAATCCGCCTGCAATGCAGGAGACCTGGGTTCAATCCCTGAGTTGGGAAGATCCCCTGGAGAAGGGGAAAGGCTACCCACTCCAGTATTCTGGCCTGGAGAATTCCATGGACTGTATAGTCCATGGGTCGCAAAGAGTTGGACACGACTGAGGGACTTTCACTTCACTTCGTTTCATGTGTATCTGTATAACTGATTCACTGTGCTGTACACCTGAAGCTAATACAATGTTGTAAATCCACTACACCCGGATAACATTTTTTTAAAGAAAGAATGTAGACAAAGACTCCAGCTCCTGATGGTAAAGAGGAGAGGTCACATTGCAGAAGAGGATGCTGGCTGCGAGTCAGTGTAGTGCCATCTTGGAAAATACAGTCTGCCTTATCTCACCACCACCATGTGCAATTTCAGCCTCTCACCCCTCCCAGATGCTGGTGTTTCTCCCTGCCACCTGCTTCTCTCCATTTCCCTTTGTTCTTCTCTCACTTCCTTTTCTGTGAGATTCCCTCTCCCTCCCTTGTTACACTGCTCCCAGCTTGCTGCTCATGTCAGCACATTAATGGCTTCTGGAATGGTTCTTCTCTTTTCCTTCTCACCACCTGCCTTTCTGTTTGCAGCTTCTTTTCTCCATGTCTTTCAGCAAACAAGTGCCATTTACAAGGTATCACCTGTTCATCAGACCTCTTTCTTCCACAGGGCATTCTAATCAGTCATGGCTTCACGTCATCTTGAGTCTTTCCTTCTGTGATGTTGTTCATTGTTAATAGGTGGTAAATACCTGTTAGTGTGTGTGTGCACACACATGCTAAGTTGCTTAAGTCATGTTCGACTCTTTGCAACCCTATGTACTGTAGCCCTCCAGGCTCCTCTGTCCCTGGGGATTCTTCAGGCAAGAATACTGGAGTGGGTTGCCATACCCTCCTCCAGGGGATCTTCCTGACCCAGGGATCGAACCCGTGTCTCTTATATTTCTTGCATTGGCAGGTGGGTTCTTTACCACTAGTGCCACCTGGGAAGCCCAAATACCTGTTTATTTTCTTTAAATATTTAAAAGTTATTTTCCTCAAGAACTAGATAGAAGCCTAGAAGTTTGGGTACCAAGTGGGTGAGCTTTTATTAACGTCAGGAAAAGCCATCATTAGCCAAAACCTTTATCTCTAAAGTTGTGAAATAAATGAAACCATTGATTTTAGGTGCCCTGTTGTGGTATCTATATCCGTGTATTTGCAATCAGCATTCTCTAGGCACTTGTGCAGAAAATAATTGAAAAAACATGTATGTCACCAGTTTCCTGTCAAACAATGCCTTGGGACGAAACATTGTTTCTGGAGGCTAATTTGAAGAGGCAAATAAGTCCAAGTTGAGGTACCTAAAAGATTTACTCTGCACACAAAAAGACATTCTGGTAAATTCATTGGGACAGTGCGTTTTAGTGAAAAGGAGAAGTGCATTTCCCGTGCTGGGATTTGGGGTGAGTTATTTAAACTCTCATGACCTGGTTTTTAACCTGATTGATAATGGGGTCATCTTGATAATCTCTGTGGTTCCCATCAGCTCTGAAATGCTCTCATATTCTTAAAAGGTGACTTGAGTTGGGTAGGCTTTCTCTTAAAATACACATTTCTACATGATCTCTTCTTTATGAATGTGGAGAAAATATATGTACTGTATTCAAAGACAGTTTCAATACTCAAACTGCTCAGTATTTACTTGGAGTGAAAAGATTAGCTTGATACAAGTCCAGATTTTATGATGAATCAATTAAAATATCTAATAACAAGTGGCTTTTGTGGAATATATGGATTTATTGATCTGCCTTCAGCGCTGGTATTGTTTCCCAAAAAGGCAAATGTGGGAAAGGAAAATACTGCCTCTTTTTTAGCTTCAATATGATCCTTCCGTATCATTAGGCTTTTACGATAAAAGTAACATTGATTCTCTGTAATTGCTTGATTCTCTCTTACTGCTTTTGGTAACCCGTGTTTGAATTTTTTAAAAGGGCTAGAGCAAAGGCCTTAAATAATGGTTGTATAAGCAAATAGGAGAAGATATTAAAATTGTGCTTTGTCTAGCTCTCCTGTCTATAAAATTTAGAAAACCAGTCTAAACATATTTTGCTTAGCTCACAAACTATATATCATCCTCCAATCAGTTCTATGGAGTTGAATATAATGGTTTGAATGATGTATCTCTGTATCACTCAATATTTTCCTTTTAGCCCTTGGAGTAAACAGAAACTTCTGGTCCAACTATTGTCGTGAAAATCACTTAGTGCAGGCTCTTCCAGCCTGCACTGGTGAGCTTTTTCTTTCCAACAATGTTGCACCTCTCTTTTCAGTCTAACCTGCTGGAATTCTTTGGGTGGTCTTCAGTGGTGCTTTATGGATTCTCATTTCTAAATCTTACTTGTTTTACACACTGGGGAAATGTTTCTGGCATCTCCATAGGCTGTCCTCTCGATTCAAACTCAGATTCATTTCCACAATAATCTGTGTTTCCTGCTGATAACATATTTGATTTATAACACGTAAGCTTTCTGAGAAGAGTCTCCATGTTGGTTCTAGGGTTTGAATTCTACCTATGCAGAAAGTGGACTTTTCCTCTGGTTCTTGAGTCCTTCCTTTCCCTCCATCTCTTCTGCCCTCCAGCCTTGGACAGTGACTGTGGTCTATTCTTTATTTTTTGGGCTCCAAAATCATTGCATGTGGTGACTGCAGCCATGAAATTAAAAGACACTTGCTCCTTGGAAGAAGAGCTATGACCAACCTAACAGTATATTAAAAAGCAGAGACATTACTTTGCTGACAAAGGTCTGTCTAGTCAAGGCTATGGTTTTTCCAGTAGTCATGTATGGATGTGAGAGTTGGACTATAAAGAAAGCTGAGTGCCGAAGAATTGATGCTTTTGAACTGTGGTGTTGGAGAAGACTCTCGAGAGTCCCTTGGACTACCGGGAGATCAAACCAGTCTATCCTAAAGGAAATCAGTCCTGAATATTCATTGGAAGGACTGATGCTGGAGCTGAAGCTCCAATATTTTGGCCACCTGACACTGACCCTGGTGCTGGGAAATATTGAAGGCAGGAGGAGAAGGGGATGACAGAGAATGAGATGGTTGGGTGGCATCAGTAACTTGATGGACATGAGTTTGAGTAAGCTTCAGGAGTTGGTGATGGACAGGGAAGCCTGGCGTGCTGCAGTCCTTGGGGTTGCAAAGAATCAGACATGAATGAGCGACTGAACTGTGGTCCATTCTGGCTGAGACAC
Source organism: Bos taurus (assembly GCF_002263795.3). Lineage (NCBI taxonomy): Eukaryota > Metazoa > Chordata > Mammalia > Artiodactyla > Bovidae > Bos > Bos taurus. The sequence goes on along the minus strand of NC_037329.1, from coordinate 117,675,118 downwards.
TTCAATTTTATCTGAGCTGTGGAGGAGGCTGGGTTGATAAGTTTTGATGTCCCTGAGGATGGAGGAGGTGGCTATAAGGGAAGAAGTGGGGGAAAGTGTGGGATTAGATGGAGGAAACAAGGACCTTTGGGAGGAAGAAGAGCTGATCTCAGCCTACATTCAGTTATTCATACTCCCCTCCCTTACTGCTCCCTCCCAGTCCTTACTGATTCTCCATGAGAATAAAAGAGAACTACTTTGGGGAAGCAGATTTTGTTTGGTTTGGTTGCAGTTTCTATTTAGCCTAGGGTTCAGAGGTCTATTTGAAAGAAATGCCCTCATCCTAGAGAATTCTCATATAGGCTTGTTTATCCTCGATATAATAAAATGAAATAATAGTGGATGCCTTACCCTTACATAGAAAGACTTTAGGAGATTTGCTTACATATTGGAAATCTGAGGGAAAAATCAACTGAAAAAAGGAGTAATAGAGGTTGGAGTCCCAGAGTACATTGCGCTAACCTCAGCAGGAATGAAATTAAGGGGCATGATTTGAAATGATAATTTTGTATAGCCTCCAGAAATGTACACCAGCACGAAAGTGTGATGCAGCTCAACTCTGGCTCTGTCAAGATTGCCTGGAAGTGAGGGCTAAATGTCACAGCCTAAAAAATGCAGAGAGAAAAGTGATTTTAAGTTATTTCAGTGCTGGTGGAAACTGCTGATTTTTGTGTGCAGCAAACATACCTGATCTTGTTGAAATCAGGACATAACTGCTATATTTAAGATGCAGACTATTTTATGCTCTGTTAATTTGCTAGAGGTGTGAAGAGAGTTTTTATTTTTGGTTATGAAGAGAAGTTTTGAAAGTCTCTTGAAGCTATTATTATTATTTTTTAATTGAAGTGTATTTGACTTACCAATGTTCTGTTTCTGGTGTACAGCAAAGTCATTCAGTTTTATATATATATATATATATATATATATATATATATATATATATTAGATTCTTTTCTATTATAGTTTATTACAAGATATTGAATACAGTTTCTGTGCTCTATAGTTGATTCTTTTTTTTAATCTTTTATATATATAGTAGTGTGTGGGCTTCCCTGATAGTGCAGTTGGTAAAGAATCCGCCTGCAATGCAGGAGACCTGGGTTCGATTCCTGGGTTGGGAAGATCCCCTGGAGAAGGGATAGGCTACCCACTCCAGTGTTCTTGGGCTTCCTTTGTGGCTCAGCTGATAAAGAATCTGCCTGCAATGCAGGAGACCTGGGTTCAATCCCTGGGTTGGGAAGATCCCCTTGAAAATGAAAAGGCTACCCACTCCAGTATTCTGGCCTGGAGAATTTCATGGACTGTATCGTCCATGGGGTCACAAAGCGTCAGACATGACTGAATGACTTTCACTTCACTTAGTGTGTATCTTGGAGAAGGAAGTCACAACCCACTCCAATACTCTTGCCTGGAAAATTCCATGGACGGAGGCACCTGGTAGGCTGCAGTCCGTGAGGTCACTAAGAGTCTGACACGACTGAGCGACTTCACTTTCACTTTTCACTTTCATGCATTGGAGAAGGAAATGGCAACCCTCTCCAGTGTTCTTGCCTGAAGAATCCCAGGGACGGGGGAGCCTAGTAGGCTTTCCTTCTATGGGGTTGCACAGAGTCGGACACAAATGAAGCGACTTAGCAGCAGCAGCAGAAGTGTGTATCTGTTAATTCCAAACTCCTAGTTTATTCCCCTCTCTCCTTTCCTTTTTGGTTTAACTGTAAATTTGTTTTCTGTGTCTGTGAGTCTATTTCTATTTTGTAGACAAGTTCGTTTGTGTCATATTTGAGTTCCCATGTATAAGTGGTGTCATGTGGTATTTGCCTTCCTCTGACTTACTTCACTTAGTATGAGAATCTCTAGGTCCAACCAGGTTGTTGTAAATGGCATTATTTCATTTTTTTTTTATATCCTAAAGCCATAACTTAACTTTTTCTTTTAAGGTTTCTTGCTCCAGAAACTCTTGTCTATTTTTTAGTGCAAAGAGAAAAAATTATAAGGTGCTGTTGAAGAGAGAAATAACTTCTGGATCCCTGTAATATTTTTCTAGGATAGGACACTCTAGTCAAGAAATTCCCTTGTTGTGGAATTTTTATTTTCCATCAGTGAAAGATCAGAGCTGCTACCTAGAATTTAGAGATCTGTAAAGAGACTTTTCCCAGGTGGCTCAGTGTTAAAGAATCTGCCTGCCAGGGCAGGGGATGCAGGTTTGATCCCTGGGTTGGGAAGATCTTCTGGAGAAGGAAATGGCAACCCACTCCAGTATTCTTGCCTGGGAAATCCCATGGACAAGAAGGAGCTTGGTGGATTGTGGTCCATGTGGTCCCAAAGAGTTGGACGTGACTGAGCACACTCACTCCCAAGGTCTCTCATGGTTTACACCATTTTTCTGCTTTCTTTCTCTTCCTTAACTTCACTTCTAACTTAGGTTTTTGTTTTCCTTTTGGTTATATTTTTGCCTTCCTTCTCTGCTATATCATTTTTTGGACACACCTCTTTACCAGGTGCTTAGGAAGAATAAACCAGGTGAGTACCAGCTTTCTGCTGTCTCTCCAAGAGTTTTTTTTTTCCTTTTTTAGAATATTTATTTATTTGGCTGTGTTGGGCCTTTTTTTAAATTTATTTTTTTAATTGAAAGATAATTGCTTTACAGAATTTTGTTGTTTTCTGTCAAACCTCAACATGAATCAGCCATAAGTGAGAAACAGACATAGAGAATAGACTTATGGACATGAGGGGAGGGGAGGAGAGGGTGAGATGCATGGAAAGAGTAACATGGAAACTTACATCTCCTGGAGTTTTTAATGCACTGTCTGAAGAACGTTTGTGAAGAAGCTTGGATGGCTGGGGAGTTGGATTTTAATGACTTCTAAAGTCTTTTCTAATCTAGAAGCTCTGTGAATCTATGAAGACCTGTCTTAGGTGTTAGGTATTCATATGAAACCTGATTGCCCAGGTTAACTGATGGTAACGCTCAGTACTGGACAATATTGAACGTTTTGTTGTTGTTTTAGTCCCTAAATTGTGTCCGACTCATTTGCAACCCCATACCCTGTAGCCTGCCAGGCTCCTCTGTCTGTGGGATTCTCCAGGCAAGAACATTACCTCTAGTCTGGGACATGGGTTGCCATGTCCTCCTCCAGGGAATTTTTCCCAATGCACGGGTTGAACATGCATCTCCTGCATGGCAGGCAGATTCTTTACTACTGAGCCACCAGGGAAGCCCATTGAACATTTAGGATTTGCCTTTTAGCAGCAGAATCTCTGATTCCTAGAGGTAAATGCGTGAAGCAGTGAGGAGCAGGGTGAGAAGGAAGCCTACAGATTTTCTGTCTTTCCTTTGGCCTGTCAAGGTGGATTTTCAAGTGTTTGTCTTGTCCCCATGGGTAATGGTGAGATGGATGGAAAGAAAATAATCTTTTTTTACAGTAAATTAAGAACAAATTCTACTTTAGAAAAGAATTTGGAGCTAGGCTAGAAAAGGTGAAGGTATATTCTTGGCAAATTCTGCCATCAGTGCAATGTCCACGTGAATGGGAAGCTCTTAATAGCTAAAGATGGAGGGACCCAGAGTTGGATCCCCACAGAGGACAATAGGAAACCCAGAAGCCCTGGTGTTGGCATTGGGTGGGGGAGGATACCCATGGGGACTTAGAGTACCACTATTAGAGATTCTGATGTGGTAATTCGAAGTGGGACTCAGGAACCTGCATCTTAGGTACACATTCCAAGTGATTCTGATTCAAGCAACCCTCCGAACGAGGCCTCAACAGAGCTTGAGACAGGCCCTGAGTTATATGTGTGTCTAGGCTACTATCTGGAGAAGGCGATGGCACCCCACTCCAGTGTTCTTGCCTGGAGAATCCCAGGGACGGGGGAGCCTGGTGGGCTGTCATCTATGGGGTCGCACCGAGTCGGACACGACTGAAGGGACTTAGCAGCAGCAGCAGCAGCAGGCTACTATCCTCACCATTGACTGTGTACTGCAATCACTTGGGATGCCTTGAATATGCTGAGTCTGGGCTCCACCCTGAAGATTCTGGTATGCTGGGCCCAGGGTGGGACCCGTGTCAGCTCCCAGGGTTGGGGGCGTGGTTGGGGTGGTGAAGGGTGGGCAGAGGGTGGTGGTGGTGATGGATCGGATGTCAGAGGAGGCTGAGAAGCACCGCTTCTTTGGAGCCAAACCACAGACTGATGAGATGAATATATGGTTAACTTGGACTTCATTATAGTGATCCAAATCCAGATGAAGTTGAAGTTTATATTTGTATAATTTATGAGAAAATGGTATGCTAAGAGTAATAGTGTTTCAAATGTCATAAAGGGATTATAGAGGCCATTTACAAAAATAAATTCAAGCATTCTTGAAAGGCCTTAGCATTCGTATGCATCCATGTGTATGCAACTGGTTGCAGCACTGTGCTTGTTCCAGGTGTTTTCAATTTATTGAAAAATGTCAGGATTTCTGTGAACTCCTGTGTTGTTTGCTGCTGCTGCTAAGTCGCTTCAGTCGTGTCCGACTCTGTGCGACCCCAGAGACGGCAGCCCACCAGGCTTCCCCATCCCTGGGATTCTCCAAGCTAGAACACTGGAGTGGGTTGCCATTTCCTTCTCCAATGCATGAAAGTGAAAAGTGAAAGTGAAGTCACTCAGTCGTGTCTGACTCTTAGTGACCCCATGGACTGCAGCCTACCAGGCTCCTCTGTCCATGGGATTTTCCAGGCAAGAGTACTGGAGTGGGGTGCCATTGCCTTCTCCGGTGTTGTTTGCTATTTATGTTATTATTATATAATTGAAAATTAAGAAAACTGTGTTTCTCAAGCACTCTAAAATGAATATCCACCCCCCTCCACCATTTAGAAGAGGTTATTCCTATTCCTTTGTGAGGGTGTCCACATTGTGAGATGTGTGATACTGCTGAGAATTTCAATTTGGATTTGTTTTTGCCAAACTACTAGGGGGAGAACATTGGCTCCTTTTATCAACTAGTTTTCTCTTAATTAGTTTCAGAGGTGAGATATTTACAAACATCAAAAGAGTCAGCCACCAGTATAACAAATAACACCTTGGGATCCCCAGCTTTTATGGTTTTCTCCAATTATTTTCTGTTACTGATATAATCAACTAAATCATCAGATATTAATAACATTAAAGCTATTAACTGTATAGTAGTCCTTCTTGGTCGCTGTTTCTTAACTGGGCACAAAACTGCAAGTGTGCATTTGAGAGTAGGATTTGCAAAACACAGGTGAGTTGCACCGAGTAGAGTCATCCTTGGTTTTGGCAGAGTTTTAGCACTGGTGTGTGAATGTACTTGCTTTACTCTGACACTAGGCTGGTGAAACTAGGTGGTGGCCAGGAGGGTCTGATTTGACCTTTTTGGTAATAAAGTGTGTGTTAGTGGCTCAGTTGTGTCCAACTCTACGACCCCATGGACTGTAGCCTGCCAGGCTCCTCTGTCCATGGGCTCCTCCAGGCAAGAATACTGGAGTGGGTTTCCATTTCCTTCCCCATTTGGTTGTAAAACGTTGCAGTAATTGAAATGAACATAGGATTGTTTCCCCACTGTTAGGTTAAGCTATTACCAAAAAATTGCAAAGATGAATTTCCACGGGGTAAGTGTACCAGAACCCAAGTCAGATGGAGAAGTGGTTTGGGAGTGTTCCAGCTTTGGGCTCATATGGGGGTGTATGTGTATATGAATGTATATGTGAGTTGTGTGAGAGAGTGTATGTAAGTGTGTTTTAGAGAGTGAGAGTGTGTGAGTATGTGAATGTGTGTGTGAGTGTGAGTGTGCATGTGTGAGTGTGTGAGAGTATGTGAGTGTGTGAGAGTATGTGAATGTGTGTGTAAGAGTGTGTGTGTGTGAGAGTGTGCATGTGTGAGTGTATGTGAATATGTGAGTGTGTGTGAGAGTGTGTGAGTGTGTGTTAGGTTTCCCGCTGGTTTCCTTCAATCTTGCCTTGTCCAGGAGTCATCTTTCCTTATGATGCCTCCACCCGCCACCCTGCACTGTCAGGGTTTCTCTTTCCATCTGTCCGATGGGGGATGGGTGTCATGAGGGCTCTGGTTCATTGGAAGGGGATTGACCCCATGGGACCGATAAGATGGAGACTGAGTACACTCATGGTCACTTCTGCTGGATCAAGGAGCTGGCTGCAGCCCACGGGAGGTCCTTGGCTTGGGGAAAGGTGAGCTGTGCTAAGGCTGCACTCCCTGCATTGGGGCAGGATGTCCTCAGGTTCTGGCTAGACCTCTGACATTGGTGACCATCTGTGCTCTCAAATGAAAGCAACTCTGCACCCATCTCCTGTTCTGGCTCACAGAGTCTCTTCATCATCTGCAATAGAGAGAATGAGCAAGACCTGTCCAGCATTTTCTGCCTTCTTCCTTATTGTGACTTTTTTTTTAAAAAAATATTTCCTTTACTTATTTTCGCTTGTGCTGAGTCATTGTTTCTTTGTGCCGGCTTTCTCTAGTTACAGTGAGTGGAGGCTACTCTTTGTTGTGGTGTTAGGAGTTCTCATTGCGGTGGCTTCTCTTGTTGCGGAGAATGGGCTGTAGGGTATGCAGTCTTCAGTAGTTGCAACACGTGCTCAGTAGCTGGGGTGCACGGGCTTAGTTACTCCTCAGCATGTGGGATCTTCTTGGACCAGGGATCAAACTCGTGCCCCTGCTTTGGCAGGCAAATTCTTAACCACTGGGCCAGTAGGGAATTCCCATATTATGACTTTTGAAACCCAAATGCCACAATTTAACACTTCCTTTCTGTAGCCCAAGTAGTGGCCCTCCTCTAAGGGTGAGTAGCTCAGGCCTAGGGGCAGGGATCTTGAAATACAAGGTGGTTTTGGGGGTAGAGAACTTGTTAATTGGGCTGCCCTGGTGGCTCAGCTGGTAAAGAATCTTCCTGCAATGTGGGAGATCTGGGTTCAATCCCTGGGTTGGAAAGATCCCCTGGAGAAAGGAATGGCAACCCACTCCAGTATTCTGGCCTGGAGAATTCCATGGACTGTGTAGTCCATGGGGTTGCAAAGAGTTGGAAATGACTAAGTGACTTTCACTTTCACTTTCAATCCACTGGTTAATACTTCAACATTACTCCTCCTCTCCTTTTTGCTGGTGAGAGAGGAGGCAGACTGGATGTGTGGAAATGGCCTTGCAGGATGGCTGGAGCTCAGGCAAATTGCAGGGAGGTAGGATGGGCATTCAGCCACAAAGAGCACTGGTTCTTAACCACTTAGGGACCATAGAGCTTGTCAGGAAGAAAACAATCCTGGGCTTTAGGGAAGGGGAGACTTCACTGGAAAGGGCTATTGCAGCTGAGAAGGTGAGTGACTGTTTAAGAGGAGGGGTGTGTGTGTGTGTGTGTGTGTGTGTGTGTGTGTGTGTGTGCTCAGTTGTGTCTTACCCTCTGCAACCCCATGGGGTATAGCCCGCCAGCCTCCTCTGTCCATGGGATTCTCCAGACAAGAGTACTGGAGTGGGTTGCCATTTCCTTCTCCAGGGGATCTTCCCGACTCAGGGATCAAACCCTAGTCTCCTACACTGGCAGGTGGATTCTTTACCACTGCACCACGAGGGAGATTTTGTAATAGGGAGAATGTTGTGACTGTAAGCTTGGCAAACATCTCAAAGGGCAAGCCGAAAGGATTTTATAGGGAGGAGCAAATAAGGCTAGAAAGACTGTAGGTTCAAGGGTAGCATCCACAGGTAGTGTGACCTGGAAGTTGAACAGCTGTTTCTTTTTTTTTTTTGGCTGTATTAATTTGCAGGAGCTGCTGTAATAAAGTGCCACAAATCTGTTACTTTAAAACAGTAGAAATTTATTCACTCATAGTTCAGGAGGCTGGAAGTCCCAAATCAAGGTGTTGGCAAGGTGGGTTCCTCCTGGAGGCCCCGAGGGAGAGTCTGATCCCTGCCCCTCTCATGGCTCTTAGAGGTGGCTGGCAGTCCTGGACATTCCTTGGCTTGTAGATGCATCACTCTGTCTTGACATGATGTTTTCCCTGGGTGTCTATGTGTCTCCTCTTCTTAAAAGTTTGCTGGTCATATTGGATCAGGGCCCACATTAATTAGGGTGACCTAATTTTCTCTAATTACATCCACGAAGACCCGATTTCCAAATAAGACCACACTCTGAGGAACTGGGGATTTGGATTTCAACAAACAGGGGAACACAGTTCAGCACATCACCTTGCACCAGGGGCCCTTAAAGAGGTTGTGTTGTACTCGGATGCCACTCGGGCTGAGGATGGATCAAAGTTCATAGGTCTGCAGGGAAGGGAGCCTGGCTAGTGTTTGGTTAAATCAGGTTAGCAGATTTTGTCCAGAAGAGTCTATGGGGACAGTTAAGCTAATTGTTTTGAGACAAGAAATGGGAGTATGGAGAGTCTGTGACTTGCCTTGTCACTGGTGTATGTTAGATTTAAGTCATATGTGAAAAATGGTTCTTCATAGTAAATAGTTTCTACACTGAAGATTGGGCTTCTCTGGTAGCTCAGAGGTAAAGAATCTGCTTGCAATGCAGGAGACACAAGAGATGCAGGTTCGATTCTTGGGTTGGGAAGATCCCTTAGGGAAGGGCATGGCAACCCACTCCAGTATTCTTTCCAGGAGAATCCCAGGGACAGAGAAGCCTGGTGGGCTACAATCCATGGAATTGCAGAGTCGAACACTACTGAAGGGACTGAGCACACATGCAAACTAAAGGTTGGGGTTTCTCAGCCAAAATAGTCTTCTAGGATTACAGGCCTCAGGTAAAATTCAAGCTCCTCGAAAATCTGATGAGAATGATAAGCACTCTTTCTGGAAAAAAATGCTCATATGTAAAGATATGTGAATATTTGCATATAATTTCAGTGGATTCTTAGACTCTTTGGAGCCTTCTGAACTATAGAGGTCCATAGGTTCTAGGTTAAGAAAACAATAAGGAAAGGCAGGACTTCCCTGGTGGTCCAGTGGTTGAGAATTCACCTTGCAATGCAGGGGACACTGGTTTGATCCCTTGTCTGGGAAGCTCCCATATGCCTCGAGGCTACTGAGTCCGTGTGCCACAGCTGTCGAGCCCTTGTGCCCTAGAACCTGTGCTACGCTACAAGAGAAGCCATTGCAATGAGAAGCCCACTCACTCGCTGTAACTAGAGAAAACCTGCGCAACAGCAGTGAAGACCCAGCACAGCCAAAAATAAAGAAAGAAAGGCAAGGAGTAAGGGACAGTGCAGGGGTGACCAGGTGGCCGCAGGCAGTCCTGTTGGAGGATGGGGTACGTGTAGGGAGCATCGTAGTAGGTGTGGCTGGAAAGGTCGTGTTGGGGCTGAATCTCCAGAGCCTTGCATGGGAGTTTCATTTATTTCATTAATGAGAAGCCTGAGAAAATTTCCAAGCAGAAATTTTCAAGGCTGTGCTTTGGGAAGATTTTATTTCCACAGAGGTAGACTGAAATGGCAAAAAGATGGACTGTGAGGAAGCGTGTTAGAAAGTTATTGTGATAAAGTCCCATGCCACAGATATTCATGTAGTTATTGTTTATCGTTTTTGTTTTAATACCTGTAATACTAAAACAGTAAAAGCACTTGGTCTTGGGGTCGTCAAGGAGTTTGCTTATTGTTGGAAGCTGGCAGAGCTTTCGTGTAGGGGTCTGCTAGTGCTGCCATAACAAAATAGCACAGGCCGGGTAGCTTACATGTCAGAGACTTGTTTCTTACAGCTTGGAGGCTGGGAGAGCAAGAGTAAGGTCCTGGCAGGTTTGCTTTCTGCTGAGACCTGTCTTCTTGGCTCACAGAGGACCGCTCTCTGGATGTGTCCTCTGGCCTTTCCTGTCTGCACCACGTCCTTTGGTGTCTTCATTTTCTTATAAGGCTGCCAATCCTACTGGATAGGGGCCCCATCCCAACAATCTCATTTTTACCTTCATCCTTTCTTTAAAGGCCTTATCTCCAAATAAACAAGCAGGACCCCCTTGGGGCCTTCCCAGGACAGGCCTTCCCCTAAGAGGAAGATAAGTCCTCTGTTTTAGCTCCCCTCTGAAGTACCTAAATAATGGTATTTGATGCACATTTCCTGAGTTGTTTTGCAGATGTAAAACACCTCCCCCTATCCAACAAAAGGAAAATGTTAAGTACTTGAGGACCCTGAGCACATAGCCCCAGGCCTCCTCAATCCAGTTCAGTTACTCAGTTGTGTCTGATTCTTTGTGACCCCATGGACTGCAGCATGCCAGACTTCCTTGTCTATCATCAACTCCCAGAACTTACTCAAACTCATGTCCATCGAGTCAGTGATGCCATGCAACCATCTCATCCTTTGTCATCCCCTTCTCCTCCTGCCTTCAATCTTTCCCAGCATTGTGGTCTTTTCCAGTGAATCAGTTCTTTGCATCAGGTGGCCAAAATATTGGAGCTTCAGCTTTAGAATCAGTCCTTCCAATGAATATTCAGGACTTATTTCTTTTAAGATAGACTTGTTTGATCTCCCTGCACTCCAGGGGACTCTCAAGAGTCTTCTCCAACACCTCAGTTCAAAAGCGTCAGTTCTTTGGTGCTCAGCTTTCTTTATAGTCCAACTCTCACATTCATACATGACTACTGGAAAAACCATAGCTTTGAGTAGATGGACCTCTGTCATCAAAGTAATGTCTCTGCTTTTTTAATATGCTGTTTAGGTTGGTCATAGCTCTTCTTCCAAGGAGCAAATGTCTTTTAATTTCATGGCTGCAGTCACCATCTGCAGTGATTCTGGAACCCCAAAAAATAAAGTCTTTCACTGCTTCCATTGTTTCCCCATCTATTTGCCATGAGGTGATTGGACTGGATGCCATGATCTTCGTTTTTTGAATGTTGAGTTTTAAGCTGACTTTTTCACTCTCCTCTTTTACTTTCATCAAGAGGCTCTTTAGTTCTTCTTCGCTTTCTGCCATAAGGGTGGTATCATCTGCATATCTGAGGTTATTGATACTTCTTCCAGCAATCTTGATTCTAGCTTGTGCTTCATACACCCTGGCATTTCTCATGATGTACTCTGCATATAAGTTAAATAAGCAGGGTGACAATATGTAGCCTTGATGTACTCCTTTCCCAATTTGGAACCAGTCTATTGTTCCATGTCCAGTTCTAACTGTTGCTTCTTGACCTGCACACAGATTTCTCAAGAGGCAGGTCAGGTGGTCTCGTATTCCTATCTCTTGAAGAATTTTCCAGTTTGTTGTGATCCACACAGTCAAAGTTCTCCTAAGGACTGATAAAGTTAACCCTTGTGACACCACCCTGCTACCTCACCATCAGCTAATGAGAGAAACGAGCACAAGGTGATCACAGACCTTACAACCCCCTCCCTCACCTGGCTTTTCAAAGTGTTTTGTTGAAACCTTTTGGGGAGCTCAGGGCTTTTTAGGGCATGAGCCACCGTCTCCTTCTTGGCCCTGCAATAAACCTTTCTCTGCTCTAAATGCTGATGTTTCAGCATTGGCACAGGGACTTTTGTCAACAGTACTGGGGGTTGGGGCTTCAACGGATGAATTTTGTGGGAACACAGTTCATCCCATAGCACTTCTAAAGGGTCTTGTGCCCCATCAGAGTACAAGGTGGGTGTTTTTCCCAGGACTACGCTGGGATCTCTGTCAGGAAAGCTAAAGAGAACAGTACCTGTCTCCAGAAGACACGAACACCCAAAACCATCAAGAGATGCTTCTGTCTCGAGTCTGTTCCTCATTTCATCACACCCAGTAAGGTGATGGACAAGAACCCTTACTGAAAGAGATGCTGACGGCTGAAACTGGATGGATGACATTTAGTTGGTCAGAGTGAGGAGACTGTCAACGGTGAGGTCAATGTGTGGATTGTACTGATGTTCATAATTACAATTCTGATATGAAAGTCATTTGAGCCAAAAAGATACACACAAAAAATGAGCTAGTAATGATAATGTCTGGTTTTGCTCAGTCCTTCCTGTTGGCAGTTCCTTAATTGCTTCTGAATTCTTCCTTTTCCATTATTTTCTCATTGTTGCATGTCTTGGGAGCTATTCAGTCCCAGGAGGGGCTGGCAAACCTGTGCTTCATCTGAGTCACCTTAGTTCAGAACAAAGTTTCAACATGTTCCTTATTAGCCCCATGAATCTGCTTTCTCACGTGTGAAGAAACTCCCCCCTGGTGATTTTTCTGTACTTCTCGGTTTCCTAATAATACAAGTATCCACAGTTACCTAATATCTCAAGGTTTTTCCTTTTTCAAAAACAATGGCAAGGATGGAACAGCAAAGCAGGCTGAAAATGATCCATGGGACGAGACTAGAAAAAAAGTTGCATTACTTATCCATAAACTCATTGCCATTTAATCCTTGCGTCCTTAGGATTCAAAATAGTGCCAATGTTGGCTAACATATTTACTTTTACTCTGTATCTGGCACTCTGCTAAAGGCCTTTTATGCTTTCTCTTATGCAATGCCAAACAACCTTCTGAGTTAAATTCTGATATTAGATACATTTTAAGGGTTAAAGACAGGAAAGTTGCCTTGCATTATATAGCTAGAAAAGTACAGGGGCTGACTTGAAGCCACGATGCGTAGATTTCAAAACCAGGGCCACTTTTATTGTTTGAAACCTGATTCCTGGGACTTCCCTGGCTGTCTAGTGGTTAAGAGTCTGTGCCTGCACTGCAGGGGGCATGAGTTTGATCCCTGATCAGGGAACCAAGATCCCACATGCCAGGAGGCATAGCCAAAAATAAAAATAAACATTGATGCAAAAAAAAAAAATCCATGATGAACAAAAAATCAAAAATTAAACAAATCAAGCCAAAAACCTGATTCTCTTCTTTCATACCAGGTTAACCTGTCAAATTCAGAATAAGCAAACACAGTATGTCTAGCAGTGTTGCTGTCATTTCTAATAAACCCACATGAAAGACCACCTACCCAGTGATTAGACTTCTGAGAAGTAACATTATTAATTGCTAATAACCAGTGTAAAATTATGATCAGTAATTCCTATTTTCATATTATATTTTCTTCTAAAACCTGAAGGAGAGGGTCAAGTGTTATAGAGTCCCGCAGTTTGAAGCCATCAGCGGCACTGAGTCCCCTTTCATTCCATAAGATACATGCAGCTGTTCACAAACATCTATTCCTGTTCAGGTGCAATTCTTAGCAGACTGTTCGTGTCTACCTCTCCTCCAGCAGTGACCTTCAAGCCTTTGAAGACCTGGGGTGGTTTTCTTTCAACAATGCCTTGGGGCATTGTTGGTGTCCTGGTGGAGCTGTCCTTTGAGTGAGCACGAATTAGACTTTGTCCTTTGTGAGTGAAGCTGAAAAGTAAATCACTGAAACCATAGGAACCTCCGAAGGTCACATGGACAGGTCTGGAAATGATCAGATCACTCATTTCTGAGTAACATTACTGCAATTCAAGGCATAGAAAGTTTGTCCTTTTTTTTTTTTAACCTAATTAAAATTTTAGCGAATCTCAAAGTCACTTGGATATTTATTTTGATTAAAATTTAGGGAAAGACTTAAATATATTTGTGTGTGTATATGAAATACCAGTTAGGTAAAGAATCTGAGTTTGATTCAGTTTTAATATTAGAATATTGTGACTAAGGATTGCTGTCATCATTGATGTTTTAATTATGAAAACTCACAGTTGTTTGGTATATTATGAAGCTGATAAAATGTGCATGTCTTGCCCTGGCTATAATTAAAGAGTTACATATGCTACCAGTCACCCTCAGAGGTCAGAGACTTTTCTTAAATAGTTAATAGATATTTAAAACTCCTCCCTCCCTTTTTAAAAAAAAAAATTAAAAAAACTTTTTGATTCTGTTTACTTTTCTTAAAAAGTATGTTTTAAATCTTCAAGATGAAAACATTTGGGAATGTCAGAATAGTAGGAAAAAGGAGTTTGAGACTTAAACTGTAAAAATGTGAGCTAGCAATGTTATGAAGTGAGTGTTTCTAAATACTAAAGTGAAATTTCCAGGTAAATGAAGCTTTCCTCCTCAACTGTCAAAGCATTCTTTGTTAGTCTCAATTTCTAAATCATGTTCCACATTTCCTGTGCTCAGTCCCTTCGGTCGTGTCCTACTCTTTGCAACCCTATGGACCGTAGCCTGCTGGGCTACTCTGTCCATGGGGCTTCTCCAGGCAAGAATACTGGAGTGGGTTGCCATGCTCTCTTCCAGGGGATCTTGCCAACCCAAGGATTGAACCTGTGTCTCTTATGTCTCCTGCACTGGCAGGCGGGTTCTTTACCCCTAGTGCCAGCTGGGAAGCCACATTTCCTAGCCATTGTATAAATAGTGGATAATGTAAGGACTGTGTCAGTGTGGCAGAGTTAAAATCTCAGGTTCTGGAGACTTCCTGGGTTCTGGTTTTGTTTTACCACTTGTAGCTGTGTTTGCTTGGCAAGTTGGCAAACCACTTGACCTCAGTTTCCTGGTCTGTAAAATGGGGATAATGACAGTGTCTCCCTCGTAGGTACACTGGGAAGGTTAAATAAGTTAATATATGCCAGGTGTCTGGTATGCAGTAAGCACACACTAAATGTCAGCTGCTGTTGTGTAAGGTTTTTGATTTCTATTATGAACATGATTTAGATACTGAATGATGCTCTGATGTAGCAGCGATCTCCATGGTTCTCCTGAGTTTTCTTCATTCCTTTGATTGCTTTGGATGACTTTTCTCTGAAACCCGTCACCTGCGCTTTTGTTTCTCCTGGGTCATGGATTTGTTTCACGGTGATTAGGAGGACGGGCTTAGAGAATGAGAGACTCGTGTTCTGCTTCTGGCTTCATCACTCCCCAACTCTGAGACCAGGAGGAACTTATTTCACCTCTATAGTGCCCTTGTGTGTCGCCTGGGCGAGTTGTACCATTTTCTTCAGAGGAAAAGTACGTGGGTTTCTTGACATGGTGATGGGCAAAGGGTAATAATATCTGCCTTAATACCCTTAATGATTGTTTGTGCATAGTTGCCTAGAAAAGATCCCGAAGACAATTTTGTGATTTTCCAGCAGAATAAAGTTTGTATATGTATGTATATATATATATATATATATATATATATATACACACACACACATATACATATATATTTAATTTTTTCCTTTACTTCTTCTGTTTAGATGCTGAGACAGTTTAGATGTTTTGTTGTAATTGTTGTTCAGTCACTAAGTTGTGTCCGACTCTTTGCAGCCCCACAGACTGTAGCACTCCAAGCTTCTCTGTCCTCCAGAATCTCCTGGAGTTTGCTCAGATTTATGTCCATTGAGTCAGGGATGCTGTTTGTCCAGTTTATCCTCTGCTGTCCCCTTTTCCTTTTGCTTTCAATATTTCTCAGCATCAGGGGCTTTTCTAATGAGTTGGCTGTTTGTATCAGGTGGCCAAAGTATTGGAGCTTCAGCTTCAGCATCAGTCCTTCCAATGAATATTCAGGGTTGATTTCCTTTCAGATCGAGTGGTTTGATTTCCTTGCAGTCCAAGAGACTCTTGAGTCTTCTCCAGCACCACAATTTGAAAGCATCAATTCTTCGGTGCTTAACCATCTTTATGGTCCAACTCTCACATCTGTACATGACTACTGGAAAAACCATAGTTATATTTTCAGTTATATTTAATAGCATGTGCTAAGTAGGTGATTAATATACAAAATTATGATTACACTAGGAGACCACTGCTACTGCTACTACTAAGTCACTTCAGTCGTGTGCGACCCCATAGACGGCAGCCCACCAGGCTCCCCTGTCCCTGGGATTCTCCAGGCAAGAACACTGGAGTGGGTTGCCATTTCCTTCTCCAGTGCATGAAAGTGAAAAGTGAAAGTGAAGTCGCTCAGTCATATCCGACTCTTAGCGACCCTATGGATTGCAGCCTACCAGGCTCCTCCATCCATGGGATTTTCCAGGCAAGAGTGCTGGAGTGGGGTGCCATTGCCTTCTCCTCTATGAGACCACATTAAAATGTTAAAAGAAAAACACAAAAGAATTTAGAAAGAGAAATATCATTTCATTTGGCTTATATGACAGTTCCTTAATTGACATGCCTCCAAATTACTAAATTAAGCAAAATTACTAAATTTTTTAACTGTAGGCTACAAATAGAGTCACAAGTAGAATATGAAATCTGCAACATAAGAATTTGAAAGGCCACTGGAGCATGTTGCTGGGTGGAAGAACTGAACCTGCTGGAGTCAGAATTCAAGGAGGTGGCCTGCATGTCCTGTTTTCACTCAGGCATCAGCTTTGTGATGCCGATACGTGGTGAGCTACATTTTCACATTATGTGAGGGTCCTGGAAAAAGGGTCTTCATGAAGCCAGCAGAAGTTGTGTTGAGAATTACTGAGCTGCTGATATTCTGGCATCACATATAAAACACATGTTTAACACATGTTAAAACATATTTGGTGTGTTCTCTGTCTTAGTCCTGTATTTTCCTCAGGGAGGAATTGGTGAGAGCTCTTGCCCAAATGAATTGCTTTGAATTCACGTTATCTTTTCTCTAGACTGGAAATGTTAACTTCTTTGGGGGCCTTTACACCATGTAGCTCTTTGTATAAGAATACTAAATATTTCCATCTACCTCTGGAAACTATGGAATTTTGGATCGACTATTTCCAGGCTGGTAGCATAAGTAGTTAAAAAAAAAAAGGAGTTGTAATGATTATCATACATGAAATATTTGCCTATTAGAATATGGTGCTGGTGGGCTCTGAAGGCCACTGGGAGCAGCCTTTCATGCAGGAAAACGGTGGTTATCTTCATCTGATAAATGCAGAAACCAAAGCTGCAGGTGACTCATCCAGGCTCAGAGAACTGGGGACGGCTTTCTGATCTGGATCCCTTTTCATGCTTACCACACACTCTTGTTTTTTGGCTTCTTTATGAGGTACAGAAATAAATTACTTACAATTTTAGAAAACAAATTCAATTTTTTTTTCTGGTAAAAATTTGAAGTATGAAGGAATACAACTAATATGTTTGATAGGTCTGTTTTTAGCATCAGTTTTCAGAGCACTAAGTTGCCAAGAACAGTTGTATCTAAGCAAAACTAATTTGAAAAGTAATTAATTTTTCATTAGCTAAATTATGAGAACATATTTGGAATAATTGTCACAGGTGACAAAGTTTTAATGCAAATGAGAGGCAAATCAGTATTTTAAATAGTTCTATATAATTAGGTTGCAATTATTTGAATAAATTGGATCTAAATCCTGGAAACTGTGTCTTAATATCTATCCAAATGCAGGTTTATTGTTATAGAATCAAGAAAGGGTGCATTTTTTTTTTTCTTTTCAAGTTAACGTGCTCTCTAGCCTGATTTTTTTCATCAAGCTAATGGTGAACTTTGATAAATAAGATCAAGTAGGATCAAGGATCAAGGATTTCCTATTTATGGAATTTAATTTGCATATTTTGAAACTAATGTGAGGTTGACATGCCTGCTTTTCTTTTTTTTTGAAATTCACATAAAATTAACTATTTTAAAGTAAAAAATTCAGTGGAAAACAATACATTCATAATGCTATACAACCATCACATCAATCTAATTCCATAACATTTTATCACCCCAAAATAAAACCCCTTATATATTAAACAGCTATTTTCATTCTCTTTTTCTCCTTGTCACTGGTAGGTACCAATCTGCTTTTTTCTCTTGAAATTCACCAAAGCATGTTCAGTCTATATTTTCCTGAAAACTCTGATAGTATTTAATGCTATCATTTAGATCTTTACACTATTTGGAGTTTATTTTTGTGTATGGTGTTCAGTTCACTTCAGTTCAGTTGTTCAGTCATGTCCGACTCTTTGCAACCCCATGGGCTGTAACACATCAGGCCTCCCTGTCCATCACCAACTCCTGGAGCTTACTCAAACTCATGTCCATTGAGTTGGTGATGCCATCCAACCATCTCATCCTCTTTCATCCCCTTCTCCTGCCTTCAATCTTTCCTAGCCTTTCCAAGGTCTTTTCCAGTGAGTTTCTTCGCATCAGTTGGCCAAAGTATTGAAGTTTCAGCTTCAGCATCAGTCTTTCCGATGAATATCCAGGACTAATTTCCTTTAGGATGGATTGGTTGGATCCATCTTGCAGTCCAAGGGACTCTCAAGAGTCTTCTCCAACACCACAGTTCAGAAGCATCAGTTCTTTTGGTGTCACCCCAGGGTATTAGGGATTAATTGCATTGTAGATGTCAGACCTCCCAAGGGCCTAGCCTTTACACAACTCTCTCCTTTTACCCTGAGACAGACATGACTCTACAGTGGATGGAGTTCACCATGGCAGTGTCCTGTCTACTATGGTGGTGTTTATAGGCACAGGGACGGGAAGGAGGGTCACACACTGTCTATGAGTGTATTTTTGGGGAGGTGTGTGCAATTGACTGCAATGGTATGTAATGTGTGCTTTCCTTTTGACATCAGCACCCTGGATCAAAGATGACCACTTTATAATGAATATCACTCTAAGAAGCAGGGCTTGTTTGTGTTTTCTATGTGTGTGCTAAGTCGCTTCAGTTGTATCCAACTCTTTGCAACCCTGTGGGCTGTAGCCCACCAGGCTCCTCTGTCTGTGTGATTTCCCAAGCAAGAATACTGGAGTGGGTTGCCATTTCCTGCTCCAGGAGATCTTCCTGACCCAGGGATCAAACCCATGTCTCCTGAGACTCCTGCACTGGCAGGCTGACTCTTTACCACTGAGCCACCAGGGAAGCCCCAAATCTATTACTCAGTACATTCGATTTTCCTGATCAGCCATGAGGAATGTGGGGACTGTCCCCTTGATTTTATATATGATGAAACTGCAATTTGGCATCTCTGTTCAGTCAGCACAGGAGGTGGGGCTGGAACCCAAGCCCCAGAGTGCAGGCTGTTAGCACTGTTCTTTACTGGTCCTTTAGCTTAGTGATAACCCTGGCCTAGTCCCAGCAGAACTGCAAGAAAGTCTTTTTGGTCCATGGGCCTTCCTCTTGCTCCAAGAAATTGTGACTTTGCCAATAAACTGTCCCATAGGAGGGTCTGGCAAGAGGTTAGGAAGCAGGCAGAGATGAAGCTGAGGGTAGAATGAGCATCAGACTGACCCCATTTGCTCTCAGGGGTAGTGGGTGTTGGAGAGGCTGGGCAGGTTAGGGAAAAGGCGAACATTCCATCTAGTTGGGAAAACGTGAACATTCCATCTAGTTGTGTTTCATATTTTTTTTCTGACATATATTTAATTCCCAGACACTCATCTTCAAGTATAAATCACAAATTTTGGGGGGGTGGCCAAATGTAAAATTATTTTTGCTTTACTCCTTACTTGCTTTGTCTATGCCCTGAAGGCCTTCCTCAGCATGTGTAATTAGGAATTTAAGGCTCAGCAGTTCTGAGGGGCAGCTAAAATGAAGATTAATGATTTTGGGCCTTAATAGGCGTAGTCATTTGTATCCAAAGATGTGCTTGGATTCACCTGACTCTAGCTGTCCTTCCTGAAAGGTGAAGGATTAATAGGAAAAAAAAAAATCGTCTGAAAGACTTAGCAGCTCATCATTTTTTTTTTTTTTTGAAAGGTAAAATATAGTAAAAGCAACCTGGGTTTGATTCTTCACTGTGCTGTATGTTTGTGATACGTTCATGGCTCCTGAGTCTCAGATTTCTCACCTATAAAATAGAGTTGATAACACTTGCCTGAAGGGTCATTTCAACATTCAGAAACAATGTTTGTAATGATTATAGCACCACTGCAGAACATTCACTCAGTATATGAGAATTTCTATCATCAGTTTTATTTTCAATGCAGTGTACTGATGGGTCACGTCTCATAAGTTGAGGGTGATGTGACTATAATTTAGATAATCTGACTCTTTTGCACTCATATATTGGAATGCTTGATTATGTTTTCTTACAGTAGTATCCATCGATCATCAAACTACTAAAAATGCTACTGTAGTCATTGAAAATGCTGTTTGGATTTCATTTCTTCCCTTTACCAGCAAAACTTCTATTTTTGGAAGCAATATTTATAGAGTTGCTGCTAAGTCACTTCAGTCGTGTCCAACTCTGTGTGACCCCATAGACAGCAGCCCACCAGGCTCCCCCGTCCCTGGAATTCTCCAGGCAAGAAAACTGGAGTGTGTTGCCATTTCCTTCTCCAATGCATGAAAGTGAAAAGTGAAAGTGAAGTCGCTCAGTCGTGTCTGACCCTCAGCGATCCCATGGACTTCAGCCTTCCAGGCTCCTCCGTCCATGGGATTTTCCAGGCAAGAGTGCTGGAGTGGGGTGCCATTGCCTCCTCTGAATATTTATAGAGTTAGATGGCTATTAATCTATATTATAGTCAGCAAAATTATATATTTTAATAACTTTGTTGTCAAAAATCTTCCCTGCAGAATTAGAGACCATAAAAATACTGATAAGTGGAGTTCATCTCAGATATTTTGCAATGTAAACCTTGTCATGAGGACACAAATGTGATAGAATTTTAAATAGAGCCGAGTCATTGTTTTGTTTTACAGTGGGTCACTTGTACTTTGTCTTAAATATGCAAACAGATGTTGTAGTAAAAATAATTTTGTATATTGGACTAGGTTCTTGCTTTATAACACACAGTGATGTAGCAGGTGGGGCTGTTACTTTCAGATTTCATATTAGTTCATCCTGTTCTCCCTATATATGTGAATAGATGTGATAATGTAATAAATTCATAGAACTGTTCACAGGATCTAGAGGTGAGCATGTATGTTCAGTCGCTCAGTCATGCCCAGCTCTTTGAGACCCCATGTACTGCAGCATGCCAGACTTCCCTGTCCATCACCATCTCCTGGAGCTTGCTCAAAATCATGTCCATCGAGTCAGTGATGCCATCCAACCATCTCATCCTCTGTCATCCCCTTCTCCTCCTGCCCTCAATCTTTCCCAGCATCAGGGTCTTTTCCAGTGAGTCAGTTTTTTGCATCAGGTGACCAAAATATTGGAGTTGCAGCTTCAGCATCAGTCCTTCCAATGAACATTCAGGATTGATTTCCTTTAGGATTGACTGGTTTGATCTCCTTACAGTCAAGGGACTCTCAAGAGTCTTCTCCAACACCACAGTTCAAAAGCATCAATTCTTTGGCACTCAGCTTTCTTTATAGTCCAACTCTCACATCTATACATGACCACTGGAAAAACCATAGCCTTGACTAGATGAACTTTTGTCGGCCAAGTAATGTCTCTGCTTTTTAACTTGTTGTCTAGGTTGATCACAGCTTTTCTTCCAAGAAGCAATTGTCTTAATTTCATGGCTGCAGTCACCATCTGCAGTGATTTTGGAACCTATGAATATAAAGTCTGTCACTATTTCCATTGTTTCCCCATCTATTTGCCCTGAAGTGATGGGACCAGACACCATGATCTTCATTTTTTTGAATGTTGAGTTTTAAGCCGACTTTTTTACTCTCCTCTTTCACTTTCATCAAGAGGTACTTTAGTTCCTCTTCACTTTCTGCCACGAGGGTGGTGCATCTGCCTATCTGAGGTTATTGATATTTCTCCTGGCAATCTTAATTCCAGTTTGTGCTTCATTCAGCCCAGCATTTTACATGATATAGTCTGCATAGAGGTTAAATAAGCAGGGTGACAATATACAGCTTTGACATACTCCTTCCCAATTTTGAACCAGTCTCTTCAGTTGTTTCCAACTCTTTATGACCTCATAGGCTGTAGCCTGGCCGGCTCCTCTGTTCATGGGATTCTCCAGGCAAGAATACTGGAGTGGATAGTCATTCCCTTCTCCAGGGGATCTTCCTGACCTAGGGATGGAACCTGGGTCTCCTGCATTGGCAGGCAGATCTTTTTAACCAAAGAGCCACCAGGAAGTTCAGAGGTAAGCACAAATGATCAAACATAAGTGGTTTGGAACTCATTGAGCCTATTGTTGGTCAGAACAGAAGCTGAGCTGAGTGCTTGGGTGCTGCCAACTCCCATCTCTAGGTCATTCTTGCAAGGTGCAAAGGAGTGTGATCCTAGCATATTCCAGTCTGTGCTGGGCCCAAAGCTAGGTTGCTGGAGCTGCAGCTTTGTCAGTGAACACCTGCGGTGGACAGCTGGCATATCCTTACTCCAGAATCTGCTGAAATTTTTCACTCATAACCTTCCTCTCCCTGACCTGAGGTACCCTTGCTGGCCGTAGCTGGCCCTACCATACACCTCTGCCTTTAGAGTGTATTGCTCTCTGGGACATTAAAAAGTTAATTTGTTTTACTGAAGTATAATTGACCTATTAGTTTGAGGTATATGGGTTTCCCTGTTGGCTCAGATGATAAAGAATCCACCTGCAATGCAAGAGATGTGGATTTGTTCCCTGGGTTAGTAAGATCCCCTGGAGAAGGGAATGGCTACCCACTCCAGTATTCTTACCTGGAGAATTCCATGGACAGAGGAATCTGGCAGGCTATAGTCCGTGAGGTCACAAAGAGTTGGACAGGAGTGAGCAACTAACACTTTTATTTTTGAGGTATACCACATGTAGATTTTAATATTTGAATACATTTCAAGATATTCTCCACAGTGTATAGTCTAGTGGATATCTGTCACCATATGTGACAGATAGAAAAATGCTTTTTCTTATGGAAACTTTAAAAATTTACTCGCTTAACAACTTTCTCATGTGAAGTATAGTCATCATCCCCAGGACTTACTTATTTTGTAACTGGAATTTTGTACTTTTAGATCCTCTTAACCCATTTTGTCCCCCACCCCCATTTTTGGCAACCTATTTTCTGTATCTATGAGCTTTCTTTAAAAAATATTCTCCATGTAGGTGAGATTGTATGGTATTTGTCGTATTTCATTTAGCATAATGTTCTCAAGGTCCATCCATATCATTGCAAAAGGCAAGATTTTATTCTTGTTTATGGCTGAATAATATTCCATCACACTCTGTCACTGAGGGACCCTGTGAACTCAGGTGATCTCCTAGGACCTTGGTTTTTTCTCCCTAAAGTGGAGATGAAATCTTTTTGCCTGCCTGCTTCTCACAGTGGTATGGAGATGAAATCTTTTTGCCTGCCTGCTTCTCACAGTGGTATGGAATCGCTCAGAGCTGGGTCAGTCTCATGCATCGTCAGCCCATTGATTTCAGTCATTGATCAGTAACTTTGTTCTTGTTTGCCCTGTATACAATTTTCTTGAAATGTCAGCTATTTGGCTTTCTTAGGAGATGAAGAGAAGTAGACAGCTGAGCCTCCAGATTGTTGTACTTTCTATAATTTGAAGTGGCAGAAATTTACTTTTTATGGAAGTCATTTATAGTGACACACACGATGCAAAACTTTTACGGATTACCTCGCAGCAACCTCTTGGATATAAGCCAGAGGTTCTCAAACTGCCTTGGTTTATGGTGGTCTTAGCATCACAGTAAATTTTTCACAGAATGTTAGGCCAAAAATAAATATCTAGTGCTTCCATTTACAAAATAACATTAAAGAAAAAATGAGAGCTGGACAGTAGGTAAAGAGCGAAAAACAGATTTTATTCAAGACAATTGCATTAGGGAAAAGGGACCTTAGTACAGAACTGTGCTTAGTTATGAATACAGCCTGGGCAAATGGGAGTTTATAACAGAGGGCAGGTGGGTATCAATGGATGGAAAATTACTCATAGGAAACATTGAGGGTAAGGGGAGATTTTGGTTAAACTAATCTAATAGGATTCTTGCTAAAACTGTGCAGTGTAGATACAAACACAGAAGTTCAAAAATTGAGACCTAGTTGAAAAATTCAATGGGCTTCCTCTGTGGTTCAGCTGGTAAAGAATCTGCCTGCAATGCGGAAGACCTGGGTTCGATCCTTGGGTTGGGAAGATCCCCTGGAGAAGGGAAAGGTTAAATTCTCCAGTATTCTGGCCTGGAGAATTCTATGGACTACAGTCCATGGGGTTGCACAGAGTCGGACATGACTGAGTGATTTTCACTTTCACTGAAAAATTCATTAGAGCTTAAGGAGAGTTTGGTCAAGGAGAGAATCTTTGTCAGTAGAGTTAGGACTCAGCAACTTTGGCCCAAACAACTTTGTAACTGTTTGAAAAAATGCATATGCATTGAAAGAAAAAGATAATAACTGTTGTCTCATTCTTAAATAACCTCTAAGGGGGGATGTGGTGCCTACTGGGTACTCACAGCTCCTCAAATCGATCACCACCACTCTCATTTCCCATTCATGGTGACTTTCATGGGCTATTTGCTTTTTATCATGGCAACTGCTGCAAACCCAGCTGAAAAGATATGATGTCATCAAAAGAAAAGTAGTGGGAACTCCACTTCTGGGCATATATCTGGACAAAACCATAATTCAAAAAGACACGCATACCCCTATATTCATAGCAGCATTGTTCATAATTAAAATGTGGAAATAACCTAAATGTCCATTGACTGATGGCTGGATAAAGAAGTTGTGATACATATATACATACATATACATATATTTATACACATATAAAAACGAAATAATGCCATTTGCAGCAGCATGCATAGACCTGGAGATTATCATACTAAGTGAAGTAAGTCAGAAAGAGAAAGAAATATCATATGTTATCACATATATGTGGAGTCTGAAATATGGCACACACGAACTTATCTATGAAGCAGAAACAGAGTCACAGACAGAGAGAACAGACTTGTGGTTGCTACAGGAGAGGGTGTGTGGGGAAGGGATGAACTGGGAGCTTGGGGTTAGCAGATGAAAACTAGTATACATAGAATGGATAAACAGCAAGGTCCTACTGTGTAGCACAGGAAACTATAGTCAGTATCCTGTGATAAACTATAATGGAAAAGAACATGAAAAAGGTTATATACATATATATATTCTTTTTCATATTCTTTTCCATTCATTGATAACTGAATCACTTTGCTGTATAACAGAAATTTACACAACATTGTAAATCAATTGTATTTCCATAAAATAAATTATAAGAAGAAATGTAGTGGAAGAGAATGGTGGAGCCATGAACTACCTCCAGCTGGACATTCTCGATATCTGGTAGATGTTGTATATCCTGCGTTCTCCTAGAAAATTACAAGAAAATCTACATAATCCTGGGTGGTGTTGTGACTTTATTGCGATGGCCCATGATGTTTTGACACCAGTATGGGAACTGTAGATGTAGGAGTGTATGCATTGCCCGCTGCCATTAGACAGTGTGCAAATGGCTTGGAGTTGCCCAAAGTGTACCAGTCTAGTGAAAGGACCCTAGCCTTCATGTCGGTCCTGGTGAGAGGTCTTCCAGTACGCTGTGGATGGTCAAGGAAATGATGTCCTCTGTGCATGGCCAGATGGAGCAATGGAAACCCATGGATAGTGATCTCTAGGGCCCTGGGTCATCCTTAGGAGCATCAGCTGCTGATGCCCCTCTGGAAGATATAGAAGACAGAACCATCCTTCTGAACATGGGTCTCAGTCCTGAAGGGTGAACGGGTGTCTTGCTAATACTCTTCTAGGCAAACTGACTGCTCTTCAGGAAACCACTCTCTTTATTAGGGTTCACTGATTTGGGGGCTATTTTGAGTGTTTCTTATCAAAAACTGCACCATGACACAGCAGACCACAAACACTGCCTTCTCTGTACCATTCACACTCTTCATTGATAAAGGACACACATCCATGTTTATTTCTGGACCTGAGCTTAGGTGTATTGGGTGTGGCGCATTCCAAAGTCTGATAACTTTTCTTCATCACAGCAGATGGTGCCAGGTCAGTTTTAATATCTTAACTCTGCACAGAACCAGAGACAGGAACCACAGTAAAAGAATCATCTCTACCACTACACAGTTACTTTAATTCCTATTCTGGTTTTTGCAAGACTGATGGATTTTTCTCAGGAGATTTCTGATGGATCAAGTTTCACGTCCTGAATATTTCTAGCTGATGAGTTGAATCGGTGATATAATTCTGGGGAAGAGGATAGTAAAAGTTTTTCCAGACATTACCTCTGTCTCTTTGAGGGAGCTCTATAATCATTTAGCTTTTTTAAAAATTCAAGCTATAAAAAGTGGATTGTATAATTCATGCAAGAAAATTGCCTTTGTCTTTTTCTGCATTAGGGGATACATATGAGCAGCGATGTGTGACAGTGTTGATGTGTCTACAGTGTTTATCATTTGAGTCCTTCCGCCAGCACAGTGGGAGCAGAGACTCTGGCTGATCCCACGGCCTAGTGCGAGGATCAGCAAACTTTTTCTACAAAGAGCTGAACAGTAGATATTTTTGGCTTTGTGAATCACATCATCTCTGTAGCAGTTACTCAGCTCTGCTGATCTAGGGTGGGAGCAGCCAATAATAAGTTTTGCATTCTTTAAAAAAATTTTTAATTATTAATTGGAAGATAATTGCTTTAGTATTCTGTGTTGGTTTCTGCCATATATCAACATGAATCAGCCATAGGTATACATATGTCCCCTCCCTCTTGAACTTCCCTCCCACCTCCCACCCACCTAGGTTGTCACAGAGCTTTGGCCTGAGCGCCCGGTGTCATACAGCAAATTCCCACTGGCTATCTATTTTACATGCGGTAATGTTATGTCTCAATGCTACCCTCTCAGTTTGTGCCACCCTCTCCTTCCACTGTGTCCATATGTCTCTTCTCTATGTCTGTGTTTCCACTGATGCCCTGCAAGTAAGCTCATCAGTACCATCTTTCTAGATCCCATATATATGCACTAATAGACAATGTTTATTTTTCTCTTTCTGACTTTCTTCACTCTGTATAATAGGCTCTGGATTCATCCACCTTATTAGAACTGACTCAAATACATTCCTTTTTATGACTAAGTAATATTCCATTTACATGTACATGTACCACATACATGTGGTACCACATGTGGTACCACCACATACATATACATGTACCACAACTTATTTATCCATTATTTACAATAACTAAGACATAGAAGCAACCAAGATGTCCATCAACAGATGAATGGATAAATAAGTTGTACATGGATACAACAGAATATTACTTAGTCATAAAAAGGAATGCATTTGAGTCAGTTCTAATAAGGTAGATGAATCCAGAGCCTATTATACAGAGTATAATTTTATGGTAGCTCAGATGGTAAGGAATCTGTCTGCAATGAAGGAGACCCTGGTTTGATCCATGGGTTGGGAAGATACCCTGGAGAAGGGAATGGCAACCTCCTCCAGTATTTTTGCTTGGAGAATTCCATGGACAGAAAAACCTCATGGACTATAGTCCTTGGGATCTCAAAGAGTCTGACACAACTGAGTGTCAAACACTTTTCATGGTAGTTTTATTCCTAATTTTTAAATAAAACTTTATTTTAATGAAATTTTAATAAAACTTTGTTGATGGATCCTGGCACTTGAATCTTATATGGTTTTCACATGATATGAAATAGTTCCTTTCTTTGTATTTTTTTCAACCTTTTAAAGATGTAAAATAATTTTACTTCACAGGCTGGACAGGCATGGTGGGTTGGATTTGGCCTGTGAATCATAGAGTTCTGAGCTCTGGGCTAGATAAATGCGCACAGGTATTCATAAATATTTGTTAATGATGAAGATCACAGATTCAACTTAATTTTTAGTAAGAAATATTTCAAACACACAAAAACGCATAGATTAGCATCTACCATTGAGGTTCACCAAACATCATCATGTCATATTTGCTTCAGATTTTTTAACAGATATAATTAAAGCCCACCAGCCCCAATATGCTTGCAGATGACAAGATACTTATACATGCTATGAGATACTAAAGATACTAAAGGTGCTATGAGAAAACGACTAAAGCTCATCAATGAATTCAGTAAAGTGTGTATATGATTGATTCCTATAGCTTTGTTGTGTAGTCTGAACTCAGAGAGCCTGATTTAGCTGGCTCTGTGTGTTTTTTTTTTTTTTTCTTTCTCCTTATCACTTTGTTTACTGGGGCTCTTTTGTGTTTCCATACAAATTTTAAAATTTTTGTCCTAGTTCTGGGGAAAATGCCATTGGTAATTTGATAGGGATTGCATTGTATCTATAGATTGCTTTGGATAGTATAGGCATTTTGACAATATTTATTCTTCCAATCCAAGAAGATGGTATATCTTTTCATCTATTTGTATCATCTCTGATTTTTTTTCATCGTGTCTGACAGTTTTCAGAGCACAGGTCTTTTGCCTCCTTAGGTGGGTTTATTCCTAGGTATCTTATTCTTTCTGCTTTGATGATAAATGGGATTATTTTTTAAATTTGTCTTTCTGATCTTTTATTGTTAATGTATAGAAATGCACCAGATTTCTGTGTATTAATTTTGTAAGCTGCAAACTCCTCCCTGACCCTATTTCCCTTCCTCTCTCTCCAGAAAGAATTGATATTCTGAGATGATGATATATAAGCTTTCTCTCTGCATTTTCATATTTTTACAACACAGATATAAAGTGTCCATAGAAGAGTCATTCTGCATCTGTCTTGCAACTTGATTTTTTTTCACTCACTATTGTGTTTCCCATGATTGTCAGATGTAACTCTAGTTCATTTATTTAAATTTTTATTCAGTTTAATATATTCATATTTTATCTTACTCTAGAGATTCTTTTGGACTTTGATATCATGAAAATAGTATCCTATATTTTTATCTAGAACAGGAATCAACAAATCTTTCAGCAGAGAGCCAGAGAGTAAATACTTTAGGTTTTGCTGCCTACATTTTCTCTGTTGCAACTACTCAACTCTATGCAAGCAGCCATGGGCAATATGTAAACTAGTGGGAACAACTGTGTCCCAATAAAACTTTTGTACAAAAAACAGATAATGGGCCAGATTTGGTCTGTGAGCTGTAGTTTATAGATCCCTGATATAAAAGTTTTCAGGTTATATATTTTGGCATTCTAATATCAATCCATCTGGAATTCATTTTTATATGGATATATATGGCATGAGTTACATATTTATTTTAGCTACAGGGATCAGCAACTATTTGAGCACCAGTTGCTAAATACTTTATCCTTCCTGCACTGATTTTTAATGCCTTTCCTGTTATATAATAAGTTCCTTTATATGCTAAGTTTCTGCTGTCTTTTATGATGCACTGTTTAATTTGTCTATCTTTGTATCAGTACTATACTCTTACAATGATTATCAGATCAGATCAGATCAGTCGCTCATATAGACATCTGGTAAATTTTTATATCTGATCGGGAAAACGTATCCTTACTTTTTTCAAATTATCTTGGAAATACTTGGTCCTTTCATCTCCCATTTAAGTTTTTAGATCAATTTGACAAATTAGGAAAAAAAGGACATGGGGTTTGCGTTGGAATTGTGTCTTTTGACCTAGATTAATGGTTTTTTTTTTTTTTTTTTTTTTTTGATGTACCACATAGCTTTTGAGATCTTAGTTGTCCAAACAGGGATTGAATTTGGGCTGAAGGCAGTGAAAGTGCAGAGTCCTAACCAGCGGACCTGAAGGGAATTCCCTGGATTAGTATTCTTACATATTAGCTGACCGCCATGGACAGGTATTATAATTCTCCAAGCCTGACATATATGTAGATAATTCTGTTTACTTGGTAGAGTTATGGTGAAAATGAAATGAGTTAAAACATGAAAGACATTGAGAACTGTGCAATGCACAGTGTAAGCACTCACAATCTTAGCTATTATAAGCTATTGGTATTCTTTGGTAGAAACCATCTTATCAAAAGTGTCAGACCAGTTTATCAAGGAAGTTAAGTGGGGAATCCTCCAAATGTTTCAAATATACAGTAAGTATCTTGCATTATTGTTGTTCAGATGCTAAGTCATGTCTGACTCTTCATGACTCCATGGACTGCAGTGCGTCAAGCTTCCCTGTCCTTCAGTATTTCCTAGAGTTTGCTCAAACTCATGTCCATCAAGTCGGTGATGCCATCCAACCATCTCACTCTCTGTTACCGGCTTCTCTTCCTGCCCTCAATCTTTCCCAGCATCCAGGTCTTTTCCAATGAGTTGGCTCTTCACACCAGGTGGCCAAAGTGTTGGAGCTTCAGCTTCAGCTTCAGCATCAGTCCTTTCAATGAATATTCAGGGTTGGTTTCCTTTTGGATTAATTGGTGTGATTTCCTTGCAGGTCAAGAGACTCTCAAGAGTCTTCTCCAGCGTCACAATTTGAAACTATCATTTCTTCAGCGCTCAGCCTTTTTTATTACCCAGCTCTCACATCTGTATATGACTACTAGAAAAACCATAGCTTTGACTATGTGGACCTTCATCAGCAAAGTGATGTCTCTGCTTTTTAATATGTTGTCTAGATTTGTCATAGCTTTCCTTCCAAAGAACAAGTGTCTTTTAATTTCATGGCTGCAGTCACCATCCACTGTGATTTTGGAGCCCAAGAAAATAAAATCTGTCACTGCTTCCACTTTTTCCCCATCTACATGAAGTGATGGGATCAGATGCCATGATCTTTGTATTTTGAGTATTGAGTTTTAAGCCAGCTTTTTCAGTATCCTCTTTCATCCTCATCAAGAGGCTCTTCAGTTCCTCTTCATTTTCTGCTATTAGAGTGGTATCATCTGCATCTCTGAGGTTGATATTTCTCCCAGAAACCTTGATTCCAGCTTGTTCTTCATCCAGCCCTGAATTTTGCATGATATACTCTGCACAGAAATTAAATAAGCAGGGAGACAATATACAGCCTTAATGTACTCCTTTTCCATTTTGAACAAGTCCGTTTTTCCATGTCTGGTTCTGACTGTTGCTTTTTGATCTGCATAAAGGTTTCTCAGGACCAATTAAGGTGGCTTAGTATTCCAATCTCTTTAAGAATTTTCCACAGTTTCTTGTGATCCACACAGTGAATGTTGAATATTCATTGGAAGGACTGATGCTGAAACTGAAGCACCAATCCTTTGGCCACCTGATGCGAAGAGCAACTCATTGCAAAAGACCCTGATACTAGGTGAGGTTGAATGCAGGAGGAGAAGGGGATGACAGAGGATGAGATGGTTGGATTGCAGCACCAATTCAATGGACAGGAGTTTGAGCAACTGGGAGATGGTGAAGGACAGGGAAGCCAGGTGTGCTGCAGTCCACGGGGTCACAAAGAGTCGGACACAACTGAGCAACCAAACAACAACACAGTCAAAGACTTTAGCGTACTTGGTGAAACGGAAGTAGATCCCCCCCACCTCCCCTGCCCCGGAATTCCTTTGCTTTCTCTATGATCCAATGAATGTTGGCAATTTGATGTCTGGTTCCTCTGGCTTTTCTAAACCCAGCTTGTACATCTGGAAGTTCTTGGTTCATGTATTGCTGAAGCCCAGCTTGGAGGATTTTGAGCATTACCTTGCTAGGATATGAAAAGAGTGCAGTTGTGCTGCAATTTGAACATTCTTTGGCATTTGGGAATAAGCATCTCTTTTATCCTAAGATATATAAATGTATGTTCATGCAGTAAGGGAAAGGATTCTGTTGACTCTTACCTGTAGTTCTACATGCTGATGGTGGTTTGTTTCCTTGTGCAATTGTACTTTTGGATTGTGAGCTCACTGTAGTATATGTCAGTGTGTGCACACGTGTGTGTGAGTCTTGCACTCTGTTGTTGTGAAAGTGTCACTCCATCACTCTGCTGGTTTTGATCAAGTGTTTCAATGTGCATTTCTTAGCTTAGGATTCCGTATCAAGGGGCTGTTGTCAATTTCATGGGATATGTATATGGAAGGTCTTGGCTACTTCTGGACAACTATTTTTTCATCCCCAAGCCCTGAGCTGTGCCAGGTTTTCAGCTGTTTCCCCTGTGGGATCTCCAGATCACTAGCCTTTTTTGAAGCAGGCAGCATGACCCTAAGAGGCTTCACATGTGGACTCAGGTATAGCTCCGCGATGTCTCCTGGGCTCATGGCCACATTTCCACCTCTGTGTGATTTCTAGAGTTCAGCTCCCCAGTCCCTAGGTCTTATTCCAGGTCCTTAACCCCTGTGGTCAATGAACAGCTAATGGCTCTGGTTTTGAGTCCTCTTCTCTTATCATTTCTGAAACTTCAGGTTCCCCGTCTCCCCTGCCTCCTTTTAAAGTTCACCTTTGAATTAAACTATTTTCTATATTCAATCTGGTTTTAGAAAAGGCAGAGGAACCAGAGATCAAATTGCCAACATCCATTGGATCATTGAAAAAGCAAGAGAGTTCCAGAAAAACATCTATTTCTGCTTTATTGACTATGCCAAAGCCTTTGACTGTGTGGATCACAATAAACTGTGGAAAATTCTTCAAGAGATGGGAATACCAGAACACCTGATCTGCCTCTTGAGAAATTTGTATGCAGGTCAGGAAGCAACAGTTAGAACTGGACATGGAACAACAGACTGGTTCCAAATAGGAAAAGGAGTACATCAAGGCTGTATATTGTCACCCTGCTTATTTGACTTATATGCAGAGTACATCATGAGAAACGCTGGACTGGAAGAAACACAAGCTGGAATCAAGATTGCTGGGAGAAATATCAATAACCTCAGATACGCAGATGACACCACCCTTATGGCAGAAAGTGAAGAGGAACTCAAAAGCCTCTTGATGAAAGTGAAAGTGGAGAGTGAAAAAGTTGGCTTAAAGCTCAACATTCAGAAAACGAAGATCATGGCATCCCGTCCCACCACTTCATGGGAAATAGATGGGGAAACAGTGGAAATAGTGTCAAACTTTATTTTTCTGGGCTCTAAAATCACTACAGATGGTGACTGCAGCCATGAAATTAAAAGACACTTACTCCTTGGAAGAAAAGTTATGACCAACCTAGATAGCATATTCAAAAGCAGAGACATTACTTTGCCAACAAAGGTTCGTCTAGTCAAGGTTATGGTTTTTCCTGTGGTCACGTATGGATGTGAGAGTTGGACTGTGAAGAAGGCTGAGCGCCGAAGAATTGATGCTTTTGAACTGCGGTGTTGGAGAAGACTCTTGAGAGTCCCTTGGACTGCAAGGAGATCCAACCAGTCCATTCTGAAGGAGATCAGCCCTGGGATTTCTTTGGAAGGAATGATGCTAAAGCTGAAACTCCAGTACTTTGGCCACCTCATGAGAAGAGCTGACTCATTGGAAAAGACCCTGATGCTGGGAGGGATTGGGGGCAGGAGGAGAAGGGGCCGACAGAGGATGAGATGGCTGGATGGCATCACTGATTCGATGGACATGAGTCTGAGTGAACTCCGGGAGTTGGTGATGGACAGGGAGGCCTGGCGTGCTGCGTTCATGGGGTTGCAAAGAGTCGGACATGACTGAGCGACTGATCTGATCTGATCTGATCTGATTTTCTATATTATCTAAAATTGTTAAATGTTTTTAGCCAGAGAAGGGTCTGCCCATCAGTTTAATCTGATATAATAAAAGTCCTGAGTAATGAAAATTCCATCAATTAAGCTTTTACTTTCTGTGTCCCTGTATTACATATGCCAGAAAAATCACGGTGTCTATAATCTTTATGTAGTAACTTAATTCACATGGTCCAACTTGGAAAGCATTATTAAATGTGATTGATTTCATCAACATACTGAAACAGTTCAGAAGATGCTCTGTGCTCAAAAATGAGTTTGCTGAAAAACCCTTAATTCTCATGGTTATGCCTACTGACTATTTTTCCAATTTAGTTTTTCTACCCTTCTAATTTCATAACTTAATTGGAAATGCTAAATGTTTGTGTTTTTAAAGAGATCATTTGTATGAATTAGTGTCTTTGAAACTACAGCAGGTCTGTCATATTGCTTCTGTAGATATAACTATACAGGTGCCAGCTCTTTACTGATTTAAGGTTTATCTTGTTATGATTGAGAAAACTGCTCTGTATCTTAAAGACAATGCCCTGAAATGCACTTTGAACGTTCTCTCTTCTGTTTCTAGGTAAAACAGTCCCGTGTTCACAGGGCTGCACAGTTAAGGTGGCAGTGGCTTTCTATCCTTGTTCTCCCCTCTTGCCCTTATAGCTCAGTTGGTAAAGAATCTGCCTGCAGTGCAGGACCCCGAGTTCGATTCCTGGGTCAGGAAGCTCCCCTGGAGAAGGACTGGCAAGCCACTCCAGTATCTCACCTGGAGAATCCATGGACAGAGGAGCCTGGCAGGCTACAGTCCGTGGGGTCCCAAGAATTGGACAAGACTTAGTGAATAAACCGCTGCCACCCCTCCTGCCCTAACTCCCAGGTTGCAGACACTCCAGTCTCTATTCGTCACTTTCCTCTTCTCTGGGCGTCACAACTCATGGCTGTTTCTGGTTGACAGGGCTTCCATGAATGACCTCATTCACTCTCAGCCTTGTTCTATCCCTTTATTAACTTCTTTTGTCTTTCATGTTTAAGACCCTCTCAGCTTCCTCATGGAAAAACAGTTGGCCTGTTAGCAGGTGTTAACCAATCCGAGAGCTTCTTTCCTACCGTGTCCTAAGATGACTAATCTGAGCATGCATGCTCTTTGTGGGTATTTGGCTTTTGTGGATTTAAAAACAATTGCTAATGGATATCTAGGAATGTCCCTTGGACTACAAGGGGATCAAACCAATCAATCCTAAAGGAAATCAACCTTGAATATTTATTGGAAGGACTAATGCTGAAGTTCCAACACTTTGACTGTCTTTGTGTAGAGCTGACTCTTTGGAAGACTCTGATGCTGGGAAAGGTTGAAGACAAAAGGAGAAAGGGATGGCAGAGGATGAGATGGTTAGATAACATCACTGACTCAATGGACATGAATTTTAGCAAACTCTGGGAGATAGTGGAGGACAGGGGAGCCTGGTGTGCTGCAGCCTGTGGGATCGCAAAGAGTCAGACGCAACATACGGCTGAACGACAATCTAGGCCTTGCTGTTGGTGGCTTGAATTTCATCTTTTTTTCCTTCCTAGCTTTCTTTCTTAGTGAAGATCTCTGTATGAAGGCTGCTCATTCTAGAAGGCTTTTGTGTATGTGCCAAGTAGCTTCAGTCATGTCCCACTCTTTGTGACCCCATAGGCTATAGCCTGCCAGGCTCCTCTATTCATGAGATTCTCCAGGCAAGAATACCAGAGTGGGTTGCTGTTTCCTCCTCCAGGGCATCTTCCCTATCCAGGAATTGAACCTCAGTCTCTTATGTCATCTGCATTGGCAGGCGGGTTCTTTATCACTGGCGCCACTTAAGGCTTACTCCAAGTGAATGAAGTTGGACAGCAGACTTGAGATTTAGCCTCAGATCCACTGACCCTTGTCCTCATCTCTGGAGCAGATAGCTATTAAAATCAGAGCAGCTATTTCCACTTAAGTTTAGAAAAACTGAAAATAGAGCAGAGGGAATTTTTGTGCCTGCACAGAGAAAAGCACACATCAGCGCAGTCAGGAGGCCACGCAGGTAGACAAGCGTACAGAGCACTGTAGAGCTTAGAGCGAGAGCCAAGGTGACCCTGGTTTCACAGCAGGAACAAGTTCTCCCCCATTTTCTTAAGGATCCTGGGCTCTCAAACCTGGCAGATTGCATGAAGAATGGTCCAAATGAAAGCAAGGTCCTCTCCGTTTCAATAGATATTTAGGGAATACCCACCCTGGTTTTGCAGCTCCTTGCTACCCCACAGAAGTGTCATTTGTCATTCACACCTAATTTAAATAATAAAGAAATCAACACATTTTAATATTTGGAGACTACTTTGGGGCCCCCAACAAATGTAAAAGGATCTTTTTTTTCAACTCTAAATAGACCTTTAATGACTGGGGTGTAGTTGGACCAAAAAGTTGGATGGTTTAGGGCACTGAAAGGCTCTTTTGAAAGAGGGAGACTGACTCAAGTCCCCAGTCTGGTATAATACACGTCATTGTCTTCCCAAGGTTTCCAGGATAGCAACCAAACCCATTGGAATAACAGAGGCTGCTGTATTTGGGCTCTTGCTGACTTCTCTGTGGCTTCTGCATGGCTTCTGTGTGGCTGGAGCATCTTCACGGAATCCGTGTGCTGCTCCATCATCTAGGATGAAAGTCAAGAAGGAACGTTGAGTTTACTTTTGGGCAAAGGCAAGCTGGTGCCATCATCTTCACCAGCAGCTTCTGCGATCTTTCAGGAAGGGGAATGCTCAGTTCAGTTCAGTCGCTCGGTTGTGTCCGACTCTGCAACCCCATGGACTGCAGCACGCCAGCCTTCCCTGTCCATCACCAATTCTCAGAGCTTGCTCAAACTTATGTCCATTGAGTTGGTAATGCCATCTAACCATGTCATGAATGCTGGGTGCAGGAAATTCTCAAAATAGGAGTGCAGTTCCTAAAACTCATACAATGTTGTAAATCAGCTCACTTTAATGAAAAAGTCAGAAAAGGCGAAAAAAAAAATGAGGGGTTCAGCTGACACTGCTCTCGGCAGGATGGTATTTACTAGGGTCTCCTTCCAAGGGCAGTTACCTGTCCATGCAGGAAACACTGAAGGTGTGTTTCAGGTTGTGATGCTGGTTAGAAAGTTGGCAGGTGGCAAAGATATTTCTGATGACAATTTAAAAAGGGGACATAAACAAAACATGCTTCTTTCACTTGATGAGTGGGAAATGTCAACCAGAAAGGTGTAGTCCCACACACTTGTGGAGAGTTCCACCCCTGACTTTAATGAACTGGTTCCTCTCAGGATAAAAGTCAGCTCCCCCCATGTCCTCTCTCACTGCCAGTGTGACCTGTCTAGGTTACATCCTTGAGGCCCCTCACCTTGGTTCTCTGCTGTGGGCACATCACATGCTATGTTCTCTCTGAATTTATCTGGGTAGGACAGCTCCATTTGTTTGTATCCTTGGGGTTTAGACTTTGCTCTTCTGTGCATTCCAGAAACTTGGTCAGCTTGTGGTTCATCCAGCAGACACATTCCTAGACTTTTCCTGGGGGCTGTTTGCCAGAATAAATGCCAATGAAAATCGGACGTGTCATAGTTCTTCACCCTGCCCGGACGGGTTGCAGAATCCTATGGGTTCCACACTCCTGGGCATGCCTTCAGGTGTCTCACATTTTATGTGTGCAGAATTGGATGTTGAAGAGTACCATGAACCCGGGCCTCTGGGCAGGTGTCTTCTCTAAGCTGGGTGGGCTCAGTTCATATTCTTTATAAGGTCCGATGAGCTGGGTTTGGGGTCTGTTTAACCTGAAGCCCTTCAAAGCTGACTGGAGCCAGATTCCCCTCTCTCCCACGGTGTCCTGAGTGTCTTTCCTTCCTCTTCCTGACTCACTGGAAGGTGGCCTCTGACCCCTCGAGCTGCCCAAACTGCCCTTGTCATGTGGCCAGTGTCAAATCCAGGGTCCACTTTCCAGTAATCATTTTACCCTCCCCTCGTGGCCTCTGGTCGTCAGCCATACTCTCCTTCTGAAACTCACTCACTGACCTGATGAGATAAAATAAGGGGCTCTGGAATATAGGAAAGTGAAAGTGAAAGTCATTCAGTCGTCTCTGACCCTTTGCAACCCCATGGACTCTACAGTCCATGGAACTCCCCAGGCCAGAATACTGGAGTGAGTAGCCCTTCCCTTCTCCACGGTATGTGGGAAAGAGTTACAATTTGGAGTTGCTCAGTTTTGGGTTCAAATCTCAGCTCTGACACCTATTATGTGTGACTTTGGACCAGCTGCTTGACTGTTCTAAGCCTTAGCTCCCCAGATAAAATGAGAATGGGATCTGTTTCATTGGATTGTTAAGAGCAAATGAATTGAGACATACATGAGTGCGTGCTAAGTCGCTTCAGTCATGTCTGACTCTTTGTGACCCTATGGACTGTAGCTCACCAGGCTCTTCTGTCCATGAGATTCTCCAGGCAAGAATACTGAAGTTTGAACCTGCATCTCTTATATCTTCTGCATTGGCAGGTGGGTTCTTTATCATTAGCTCTATCTGGGAAGCCTGAGACATACATGGGCCCTCAACAAATTTTAACTCTTTTTCTTGTAACCTCTTTTTCCCCTTCTCTCTGCTCATGGTTTCCTATCTCCTTCAGCGGACCCTTCCCAACCTCTCTGAGGCTCCCCCTCAATGATCGTGCGTGTATGCAGGACTCCCCTGTCCTCCTCCCCAATATACTGGTAATTGGGAACATCAACTCATCCCTTTCCCATGAGCCCCAGATCTTGCTGACAATCTCTTAAGGACA
Organism: Bos taurus; assembly: GCF_002263795.3. Lineage (NCBI taxonomy): Eukaryota > Metazoa > Chordata > Mammalia > Artiodactyla > Bovidae > Bos > Bos taurus. The sequence goes on along the minus strand of NC_037329.1, from coordinate 117,637,052 downwards.
CCCCTATTCGACATTGCTTACACACCCAAATATCTTTCTTCCCTAAACCAAAAACCATGGATCCCTGCTCCTTCGTAAACTTGCTCTTCTTTCTGAAACCTGTATTTCAATGAGTGACCCTACCCTTTACCTGCTTGTCCAGGCCAGAATCCCAGGAGTTCCTCCACACAGCCCCTTTCCTCTCTCACCTGTCACACCCAATCAGTTAGCCTCCAGTCCTACGGATTCTCCAGCTGGCCTTCACGTTTCCAACTATGCTGACCCAGCCCTAGACATGACTCACATCCCTTCTCAACTGGCTGGTGATAGTGGTTTCCTGATACATCCTTGTGTCTCCAGGTTGACCTCCTCAAATGCATCATCCCATTCTTACTAGAGGGATTTTTCTAAAATACTTCATCTCTCCTATCCCTGCTTAACACTCATGATTGATTTGCCTTCAGAACCAAAAGCCAGATGCTACCAACTGGTCATCATCCTTTTGAGAAAAATCTGCTTTTAAAACTCCTTGGCAGACCGGTGGTGTGTTCTCCAGTTATATAGAACCATCTGTGGTTCTCCCCTCGGAGAAGGCAATGGCACCCCACTCCAGTACTTTTGCCTGGAAAATCCCATGGACGGAGGAGTCTGGTAGGCTACAGTCCATGGTGTCCCTAAGAGTTGGACACGACTGAGTGACTTCACTTACATGCATTGGAGAAGGAAATGGCAACCCACTCCAGTATTCTTGCCTGGAGAATCCCAGGGACGGGGGAGCCTGGTGGGCTGCCGTCTATGGGGTCGCACAGAGTTGGACACGACTGAGGTGACTTAGCAGCAGCAGTAGTTCTCCCCTTACCCCACCCATTTACGACCTCAGGGACTTTGTACTTGTTCTTTCTGGCAGGAAGCACCATTCTTGTTCTTCTTTCCTTGGGTAGCTCCTCTTTAACCCTTGACACTTCACACGGGAAGACTTCCTAGAGTCCTATAGTGAGTTCACGGCCCTATTCTGTTTTTCATAGCACACTGTCTGCGTATCGTATGCGTGTATGTTTAGATTACAATCCTCTATCCACCTATCTGTCATCTATCCAGTTGCATGTATTTGTGTGTGTGTGTGTGTGTGTGTGTGTGTGTTAATTGTTCGGTCCTGTCTGACTCTTTGTAACCTCATGGACTGTAGCCTGCCAGGTTCCTCTGTCCATGGGATTCTCCAGGCAAGAATACTGGAGTGGATTTCCATTTTCTTCTCCAGGGAATCTTCCTGACCCTCGGATCAAACCTAGGTCTCCTACATTGCAGGCAGATTCTTTACCATCTAAGCCACCAGGGAAGCCTGTATATATTTAATTAATTAATGTAACTTATTTAGAAATATTTTAGAAACTTTTTAAGTTAGAAAAATTTTAAATTGAAGTATAATTAATCTATATTAGTTTCAGATCACTTGCAATTTATTTTTGTATGTGTTGTGATGGGGGAGCTAAGCTTAATTTTTTCCCTCATATGGTTATCAATTTATTGAAAAGACTATATTTATCACACTATTCTAGTCCAGTAATGAAATGTTCATATGGTTATTCTGTTTCTTGATTCTCTGTTCTATTGTCCTAATTACTATAGTGTTAAAGTTTCTGAGGAGGGAGAGCAACCCCTCCTCTATTGTTCTTATTTAGGACTGTCTGGGCTATTTAGGGACATTTTACAGAAGAACAAAGAAACGCCATTGTGATTTTTTTGGAGTTGCATTGAATCTGTAGGTCACTGGGGAAAATTGGAATCTTTGTAAAAATGAGTATTCTGGTCCCTAACTAGATTCTCCACTTATATATACTGTCTTTAATTTCTCTGAATACTATTACTACTTCACTATTTTATAGCTCTCTGTTGAGGCCATGTACTTCTTCAGCTTGATTTATTCCTAGGGATTTAAAAAGTATTGTAGACCATACTTTTAAGAAGATTTTATTTTTTTCTGTTTCTGATACATGGAGATGCAATTGTTCGTTTTAAAACTTTTTTTTTAATGTTGATCTTGTATCTAGCAAACCTGATGAAGTTCCATATTCTAATAACCTACCTGCATAATCACATAGTCTGTGCATCATGACACTTTTGTTCCTATTCAGTCTTTATAACTTCCTTTTACTCTTGCTTCCTTGCACTGGCTAGAACCTTGAATGTAATGTTCAGTGGAGGTGGTGAAAGCAGATTCCTTCTTTTGGTCTCAATTTCAGAGAGAAACTTTACAACATTTCACTGATAACTATTACATTCTGAAGGGTTTTTTTTTTTTGTAGTAATAGATACTCTTTATCAGAATAAAGAAGTTCTCCTCTATTCCTAGTTTTATAACTGTCTTCACTGTAAATTGATGTTGAATTTAATAAAATGGTTTTCCCACATTGTTTGAGATGATTATATGATCTTCATAGGCTATTTAATTCCCATTTTGCTGCAGGCTCCTTTTGGTGAATAAGCAAGGAGGTAAAAGTTGACATAGTTCCTGTATTCATGACATTGTTGTTTTGTCAAAAGAGTTTGCTTGGAGGTCTGAGTGTCTCTGATGAGACAGGGAACAAGAATATATGCGCTGGAATTGTTCTGTGAGTTTCTGGTTCAACAAAATGATCTCCAAATGGTTAAAAGAAAAAAAAAAAGACAAGAAGCATTTCCCTGAGGCTGGTGTGCCTATGGCAGTAAATGCAGCCGAATGTTATTCTTTAGAAGGTAGTTGAATACATTCACCAAGCGACAGAGGGTTTGCAAAGTTTTTGAAGAGTAGTCATTTAACTTTGATATATCTGCAAGGAACAGGGAGTAAAAATTCATCAGTGTGAATATTGACTGTGTGTGTACCTGGACTACAGCAAAGGGAGTGCAATTTCAAGGTAATTTCCCAAAGTATCAGGTTTTAAAGAGATTCCGTAGAAAAGTTGGAAAGTAATTAGATAGGTAGTGGTGTATTTTTAATGGACTCGTTTCATGTCAAAAGTCTGAATTCTGCTTGTAATTTCCTTTCAGCTTACTTACAGATGTGACTTAACCTGCATGCGAAAACCAGGACAGGCTGACTTTAAGAAAGTGACTCTGAACTGGGTGATGGTGGGTGGGTGGGGGGGATGGGTAGAAATGGGCCACCCAGATCAGTCCAGGAATAATTTTTCAAGTAATTTAAAGTTCTTAATACAGAAGTAAAGCAATATCAGAACACGTGGGAATTGTTTCCTTAGTGTATTTCACTAAGATATATGGGCTTCCCAGGTGGCTCAGTGGTAAAGAACCCACCTGCCAATGCAGGAGACTCAGATTTGATCCCTGGATCAGGAAGATCTCCTGGAGAAGGAAATGGAAACCCACTCCAGTATTCTTGCTGGGGAAATCCCATGGACAGGGGAGCCTGGTAGGCTACAGTCCATCGGGTAGCAAAGAGTCAGACACGACTGAGCAACTGAGCTCACACACACACACACACACACAGATATATAGTTCTTGCTTCATTAAAGTGAATGAGCATTTTTGCTATTTGGATTTGGGAAAAAAAATTCATGGGATGCATTTCTTGGCCAAGACTACCACTGGCATAAGCATTATAATGGGTTTTTTTTTCACACATTTTTACTCCTAGTGGGTAAGCAGTTGGTGTTGGAGTATAGTTGAGATCTTTATTGAAGAAAATGGGAAAAATTCATTTTTAAGACAAAAATACTATGACAGTTTGACCCCAACAATGTTGGTTTGTCTTTCAGCATGAAGATGACATTTCTAACCAGTGCAATTTCTATTTTGGGTGGAGAAACATGATATGAAGAACTGAAAGGGCATCTGGGTACCTGTCTGTATGGCTGAGTCTCTTTGCTGTCAACCTGAAATTTTCACAACATTGTTAATCAGCTATTTTTGTTGTTTAGTTGTTAAGTCATGTCTGACTCTTTTATGACCCCATGGACTGAGCCCACCAGGCTCCTCTGTTTATGGTTTTCCCAGGGAAGACTATTGGAATGGGATGCCATTTCCTTCTCCAGGGGATCTTCCCGACTCAGGGATTGAACCCAAGTCTCCTGCACTGGCAGGTGGATTCTTTACCACTGAGCCACCAGGGAAGCCCTGTTAATCAGCTATCCTCCAGTATAAAATAGAAAGTAAAGGAAAAAAAAGAACATCTGATCCCTTATCTACATTAAGCTGTATTGTGAAAGGTCCCTCTGTGATTGCATCTCATAGTGCATGCCACTCCAGTAAAGGGAATTGGGTGTGGAGAAACAATTATTTGGAATTGCTGGCAACTTTATCATGGCCCTATTCAAGCTTGTCTTCTTCCCTGACATCTTCCTAGAGGAGCCCACCTATTTGTTTTCTTCCTTTTGTGAATCCTCAGATTCATCTTTTCTGGGTCAAGGATTGGCAAACTCCAGGCCCAGATAATAAATATTGTATAGACTTTGTGGGCCAGATTCTGCCGATGTTGTGCAAAAGCAGTAAAATATGAACAGATGGCCGTGGCCATGTTCCAATAAAACTTTATTTACAGAAACAAACTGGCTGCAGCCTGTGGTTGTAATTTGCCAACCCCTGGTTTACACAGACAAATTCTGAATTTTGGTTTTTGGAATAGTGCTCCAGAATCATCTGGAAAGTGCTGAAAGATAAAGGTTTCTAGGCCTTGTCCTCAGTGCTTCATTCACAGCTTGGGGCCAGGGAATCTGTATTTTATAACGTCCCTTAATGGATTCTGCAGCTTAAATTCCTAAAACAATGGTCCCTTCTACTTCTAAAAGTTTGTTTTTTAACTTAAACTAAGTGTTGTTGTTGTTGTTTAGTGGCTAAATCATGTCTGACTCTTGCAACCCCATGGACTATATATATAGCCCACCAGGCTCCTCTGTCCATGGGATTTTCCAGGCAAGAATACTGGAGTGCATTGCCATTTCCTTCTCCAGGGGATCTTCCCAACCCAGGGATTGAACCTGTGTCTCCTGAATCGGCAGGCAGATTCTTTACCACTGAGCCACCTACCAATAAACAAACACATATTATTGTGTTTTGTGTTTAAAAATAAAGTAAAAATGGCATGATTCTTTGGAAATCATTCTGAATATTGCTTATTTCTTTGTCCTTTTTACTGAGGTGTTTCTCTCTAACTGATGCCTAGGAATTTGTATTATAAAACGCTTAGTCCTATATAGTAGGTTGTACATATTTTCCCATATTGTTGCCTTTTGATTTCATTTATGGAGTCTCATGGATGGTCGAAGCATATTGATGGAATGAAATACTTCAATATGTTCCTTTAAGACAGTGGTTCTCAACTGGAGGTGGTTTTCCCCCAGAAGACAGTGGCAATGTCTGGAGATATTTTTGGTGTTCACAGCTGTCATTGTTGGTAGGAGGGTCTTACTGGCATCTAGTAAGTAAAGATGAGAGATGCTGTCCAACATCCTACAATGTACAGGACAGCCTCCACAGCAAGGAATTATCCAGCCCAAAGAGCCACGAGTGCACAAGTTGAAAAATCCTGCTTTAAGGCTTTTGTTTTTGCTCCTTACTTATTAAGGCATCTCTTCTTCCAACAGTACTAACATCTGTATCAAAATCTGTATTAAAAGCTCCTTAATTGATTCTGCTGCTCAAATTACAAAAACTCTGGCCCATTTTACTTACAGCAATTCCCTCTCAGTTCTTTCCGTTCTGTGTCTACCCTCCGTCTAAGTGCACTGAGGCCACCGTGTTCCCCACCCACCCAAGTAACCTGCCTTAACTGCCAGGGCCATGATGTGTGTTCCTTCAGTGTTTATAGGTTCTCCTCAAACACCCTTTCCGTGGCCCGGATGACTCTGCCAACTGAGTGTGGATATAAATGAGGGAGGGAGGTGACCCCAGGGTGCTCTGTGCTCCTCTGGACCCTCTGAGAACAGCTGGAGCCAATCTTGACATGTCCCACCCCAGACCCTGGATGCCAGAGGGATGTGTGCCCAGGGCAGGCAAGGGATTTGCCCCAACCGCTTGGCCACCTGTACACCAGGGTCATCGCCAGGACGCTGGGTACTCAGCTGGCTCCTTTTTTCACTAGAACATTCCTTTCTGCTGTGTCTTTTGTGACAGCTGCCATTGCCATCTAAGAGACTGGCTCATTTCAGACTTGCAATTATCAAGCCCATTCTCTTTCCAGTCTTAGGAACTTAAAAAAAATTATGTCTTTATTTTTTTTTAATATTTTCTTCTTCTTTTTTTTTTTAAATACATATGTTCCCTCCCTCTTGAACCTCCCACTACCTCCTGCCCCATCCCTACTCTAGGATGTCACAGAGCACCAGGCTGAGCTCCCTGTTATACAGCAACTTCTCACTCGTTATCTAGTTTACACATGACGATGTGTATATTTCAATGCTACTCTCTCAATTTGTCCCACCCTCTCCTGCCCATGCTGTGTCCATAGGTCTGTTCTGTGTGACTACGGCTCTATTTCTTCCCATTTTTAGGTTCATCGGTACCATTTTTCTAAATTCCATATATATGCGTTAATATGGAATATTTGTTTTTCTCTTTCAGACTTACTTCACTCAGGCTCTAGGTTCATCTACTTCACTATAACTGTCAGTTTTAGCAACTTTAACTCACACATGACCATAATGGTGGACACACATCATGCAGGGCATTAGTTGAAATTAGATGGCTCAAGGCACATCTCCGTTCACTTGTCTGACCCTTCTGTTGGACTGAGTTCTTTGGAGACTGGAACTAGGCTTTCTTCATCCTCTTGACCTCTCTTCTAGGCATGCTACCTGGCACATCATAGAGGCTGGAAAAACATCACTTGAATTACTGACCAATGCATTGAGTTTTCTGTAAAAGCACAGGAGAAGTAGGGAGGAGGCCCACCAAACTAAACTTTAGTTAGGTTTAGTGTCTTTAGGCACTTTAGTGTCTAAACTAGTATGGAAAGATTACCAGTGAGGTGGTTATGTGACTCCCAGGCACCTCCCCCCCCCGCCCCTGCCCCCATCACCAAGTAACACAGATGAAGAGGTTCATGTGCGGCACTTTGCAGTGACTCTCGTAGCTTTGATGTTCTTGTATTTAATGATTCTGTAAGTGGGCCTTTTTTATACCTGTGTTAAGTGTGACCTTTCATCCCTCTGTTTGTATGCTGCAGAGGGCACTGGAATTGCCAAGAATATGGGCAGCAGACAGTTTAAGGAAAGAAAGCAGGTCACTGCTGACGTGTCGCATGAGCCTGTCTTCCTATCATCCGGGGCTGGCAGGCACCTTCTCTCTGGCCTGGCCTCCACCTTACCCTGTCCACACCCCAGAAGTGCTCTTGATTGTAGCATACATTATCTGACATAGGTGAAAAGTTGAAATAAAACGTGAATAGTGTTAGATTAGTTCCATGATGTGAAAAAATGTGGCTTAAAGAGATGAATTAATCAGATGAAAAGAGCATGCAGTACTTAATACCTGAGCTCGTTGGTTACTGTAAGCAGGAAACCATTAACCCATGAGCTTTCTCTTTACTCTTTCTGCTGATACGACAACGTCTTTATCCTTTTTCCCCATCGTTAGAAACCAGAAGCTATCACCTGTTAAATTTTGAGTATTCCCAAAGTCAGGTCTGTTAATTATGATATCTTGGCAGTTTGGTTACTTTCTGCTTATGGTTCAAATGTAATGGATTCAAGGGCAGTAGTGACATTTATAATAGGACTTTTACCCTGTGAGATAAAATACACATAAAAACTTAAAAAAAAAAAACACTGAATAAGCTGTGTACGGAAAAACAGGACTTACAATAAATATTTACAATGCCAAGATTTTGCTTAAAGGTTAATGATTGCACTCTATCTTATATTTGTTGTTAGGTAATTGACTTTTTAAAGTGAAACTAGTCTAAAGTGCTAGAGGATAGAAGAGCAGGTAGTTGGCATTGTTATTGAAGCCACTAGCACAAAGCCCAAGAAGTAGCATAAATATGACACAATTATTTTAAAGAAGGGATCAGTGACCTCCCAGTGAATTAACAGTCTGCTTTGTATTCAGCACACATATGTATGTGTGTGCACCGTCATAGGATTCACTGCTTTGAGTCTCTTTAGAAGTCTATGCAATTAATAGTTTAATTTTTAGCTTCTGGCCTCTCTTCTTTACTAAGAGCGTTTCTCCTGGCCTTCTACATTGTTGTTGTAGAATCACTAGATTGTGTACTCTTTGTGACCCCATGGACTGCAGCACGCCAGGCTTCCTTGTCCTTCACTGTCTCCCAGAGTTTGATCAAACTCATGTCCATCGAGTCAGTGATGCCATCCAGCCATCTCATCCTCTGTCGTCCCCTTCTACTTCTGCCTTCAATCTTTCCCAGCATCAGGGTCTTTTCCAATGAGTCGGCGCTTCACATCAGGTGGCCAAAGTATTGGAGCCTCAGCTTCAGCATCAGTCCTTCCAGTGAATATTCAGACCGTCTACTTAAATCATTCCTTACTGATCCCATATGCTATTCTTGCTTTCCTCTCATCTGTGAAGCCCAGACAGCAGCACTTAGATGGTATTGTTTATCCTCAGCATGATTTTCTTTCAGCTTTTTATTCCCTCACCTGGTGGAGCTGCCTCCTGGGCCTGGTGAACTGGGGGCCTGCCCTTCCCACCCAGCTCTCCCCACCAGCACCCACTCTCACACTGCCCACAACGGGATGGCTGTATGCAGTGACCCACCTAGACAGTCTCTGAGGACTGGTGGTCTCCAGCAGTGGGCTGTGACGATGGGACAGAAGCCCTGGGGCCTCTCTGACCATCAGACAGGTGGTCTTTGCCTTAGTGATGTCATTCCCTAAGCTGTACTATGGAGGTTTGCACTTCCAGAACCGATTTTTTTGTAGTGCTCTCTACAATTTTTAAAATGATTTAAATGTATGTCTGTGTTTTTAGGCATGTGTTAAGTCTTAATTTGTGACGAGGTCAACCTCTGACCTTGCTTTAAGAGTTGGTGTCAGAAACCTGGTTTACATGCCCCCTTTATCCCAGTGAATTAAATTCCTCCTCCTTCTTGAGGTGATACCCACTCCTGGAAGCCTTCCTAAAAATAAATCCAAAGCACAGGCACATATCAGGACTAAAGGAGCAATTCAGTCTGTCCCTCATCACCCATTGCTTTTCAGAAACCAAGTCATCTGTCTTCTTTTATCTTTTCAATGCTTTTTAAAAGGAAACCCCACCACATTTTGTGTTTTTGTTAACATGCTAGGAACAGAGCTGTGAACACGGCAGATAAGTCCAGGCACTGTGGGAGAAAAAAAGGGATTACTTTAGATTTTCCAGTGAGGGAAGGCTTCTTGGAAGAGGTAACAGTTGAGCAGAGAACTTTGTGAAAGAGGGTAGTTGCCAGTTGTTCAGTTGCTAAGTCGTATCCGACTCTTTGCAAAATGAAGCAAAAAGCCATGTAAAGTCTGAAAGAAAGCATTTCAGGTGTGGGCCCAGCAGGTGCAAAGGCCCTGGGGTGGCGATGACCTTGACATAATCCAAGGACAGAAAGAAGGTGAAGGGGTTGAGTGTAAAGGAGGAGGATAGTGTGAGGGCAGAGATAGCATCAGGAGTGGGCAGGGACCAGATTAGGGAGGGCTTTGTCTTCCCTGGAAGGAGTCTGGATTTTACTTTGAGTTGATAAAGATTGTAAATATGTTAAAATATTTACACTTTAAATATTTTCTTCAGATACCCACCTGTCTACTTTCATCTGAGATTTTGTGAAGCTTTTTCCAAGTGAGAGCACAGAATTAACAGTGTGGTATTTTGGGAGCTGTTTTATTCAATCCAAAATCCCTTAATCTTCCTAAAGGAGTTTGCTGGAAATTGTGTGACAAGGGTAATTAGCAAAGTGAGTAGCTGTTTTTCCAGGCAGAATTCTATCCATGTGTGTTAAAGTATGGACTCATTTCAGCAGCGGAAATTGAAGGTCCCGTTTTTCTGTAGTCTCTTATTCACTCAGTTCTATTCTATTATCAGCCCTGAGAAGCCAGGGGTACATCAGATAGAAGTCTAATTTTCTGTTATCATAGAAGCAAACAATAATCGAATTAGCTCAGTGAACATGCCTCAACCCTTGGGCTATCTGGAGAGAAGCACTGTTATGTTGTTTCATTTCATATTGTTTTTGTAGCATCTTTAGGTGATAACAAATCCAAGTCAAAGGTCAGCAAGGAACTCAGGGATAAACACTTTTCTTAGAACAAGAACATAATTTAAAGATATGTAGTTAAACTTTTATCTTCCATTTCCAGCCGGGTCACATATCTCCGTAATCACCCTTTCAAATAATGAGGTTAGAAACTTTCATCAAACTCTGCTTAATAGAAGTCACCACCATGCTTGCTTCTAACCTGCAGTTGTCATGCCAGCTGATCAGTTTGGAAGCCTTTAATTAAATATCACCTTAAAAAAGAATTGTTCATCAGGTAGGAAATTGGAAGACATAGGTAAGTGCATCTGTAGAGGCGATAAACTGGGCAGTCATTTCTCATACGGAGACCTTACAATGGTTCAGGATGTGAAAGAAGAGATTTCAATTTAGATTCCTGTATCCTTTGACCCGCAGCTAAAAAGATTGAAGTTAGTATATTCCTAACAAGTCTTTGTTTTAACGATTTTCGCCTTAGAAAATTTCTCTAAATAAGTGTTCCTGAAATCAACTTTATTTAGGGCCTTGGATTAGGGGAGGCTCTTTTTCACTAACTACATACTTCTTTGTTAGACATCTGTTATCTGTGGAAGGGTTAGTGTTGTGATGACCTTGGGAGATGCCTCCCCCCGCCCCGCCCCCACCCACCCCTCAACAGCACAAATAGTTAAAAATGTATATTCCACAGGAATAGCATTTCTTTTAGAGCAGCAGCTCTGAGTCACAGAACTCATTTCCTAGCAAAGGCACCACATTCCTTATGAGGGAATAATTGACCCATTTATGCTCTCGTTTCAGCTTGTTGCGGATCCTTGCACCAGCAACCCGTGTCACCATGGCAACTGCAGCAGCAGCAGCAGCGATGGCTACCTCTGCATTTGCAATGAAGGCTACGAAGGTCCAAACTGTGAACAGGCACTTTCCAGCGTCCCCGCCTCTGGCTGGACCGAGTCCACGGCACCCAGGCAGCTTCAGCCTGTCCCTGCCACCCAGGAGCCCGAGATAATGCTGCCGCGCTCTCAGGCAACCATCACCCTGCCGACGTGGCAGCCGAAAACGGGCCAGAAAGTTGTAGAAATGAAATGGGATCAAGTGGAGGTGAGAACATTAAGTGAACATGTTTTTATGTAAGACACCAGTACGGTTAAAATCATTCCAGTGGTTCTAATATTAGCAATAAAAATCGAAAGCCTTGAAGTTACACCTTGAACAAAAGATGCCATACTTTTTTCCTGTCTGCCTTTCCGTGTAGGAAATCTCTCTTGGTTATGTAAATAAGACATGCCAATTATGATTGTTTTATGAGCATAAGAAGAAAAAACAAGGAAGAAAATGAATGAAATTATTTTCTGAAACGATATCCACATACCTTTATGAGAGATAATCTTAGATTTGGGACAGGCAGCTTAATGAAGAGTATTATCAGTGAACATATTATAGACCCTCAATTACTGACCTAATTTTCCTCCATGGAATTTTATGCTTCAGTTTTAGTTTGTTATTGTTTAGATTCTGTTGTTGGTAACGTGCAGCACTTCAGTGCGATTTAGAAAAAAATGTATTATTGATTTTTAAAATATTTTGGCCGTGCATTTAAGAATGAAATTTCCGAATTTGATTAATTTTGGCAACAGCAGATTCTGTTCATTGAGTCTTGTCTGGTCTGGGTTTGGCTTATTGTACCTTCAAGCCCATCAGAAGTCTCACGCTGAGGATTTTCCAGCAGACCTTTAAAAGTTGACATAAAATATAAGTTTTCTAGCTAGAAGAATTGAAGTTGGACAAACGGAAATCGTAGATTTGAGTTAACATTGATAAAGTGCAATTCCATTCCATATAGTATTCCTTATCAGTATAGACCTGTGGTTGTATGACAGGCTTTTAGCTTACCTGAAAGAAAAAAACCCACATAGAGCTTTGTATAGCATTTTTAGAGCCAAAGAATATGTCCAGAAATTTTGATTATGGTTATAAAAGAGTAAGGCAGCATTTCTTGTTTTATGTTCCTAGGTAATTCTAAGCAATTGACCCACTCTTTTTTTCACTGCCACACAATTTGTGAAGGCCCATTCAGGCTGAAGGGCAGTGTTTTTATGCTGCCTAAAAAACTGAGAACTTGTTCTGATTTCAAACTTACAATCGAGGCTTTGAAGTTAGGACTCTAATACCTCTTTGCTGAATGACACACTTCTTGAATGTGAGCTAGGTTTGGTCTTGTGTTTATCAAGGAACTGTCCCTTAAAGAAAATTTCTCCCCAGCCAACCATGCTCTCCTGCGGTTGGTAAATGTGAAAAAGAAATGCCTCACCTTCCTGTCATGCTGTTATCTCTTAGGCCATTCAATAAGCAAGTTACAAGTGCCAGAGGAACATGTGAATATATTTCTGGACAATAAGTTGTGCATGCTGGGAATGGGGTGAAAGTGCTGAGCATATCTCTTTATTGCCCTCTGTTAATTCAGTGATGACGAATGCTTTTAATATCCTTTTATGCCAACTCTCAGGAGATGAGCACAGATCACAGCATGAGGAATAAATGAATGAATGGGTCAGAAGCCCGTCACTGGACACAGCTCAAGTATTAGCAATATGCTTCCTGAGGAGCACAATTCCCCCCTCGAGCTCCTTTTCTTAAATGCACATCAGTATAATGCTTTCCGGACCACGTCACTTAAAAATGAAGGTCCGGTCCACAGGGGACAGAAAAGGGAAGCTCCCGGCTACCTGGCCTCAGCGTGTTCTCCCACGTCCACCTGTGTACCGAGCAGGGTCACTTGGACCAGACACGTCCTATCTATGGCTCTCTGGAGGGCTTGTTCTTCTAGTCTTTTGGATTTCTACCCACGATGTGGAAGCTACTCCTCTAAGGCCATCTCCTTGTTCTCTAAGCATTTAATTCCTCATTACCCACCAGACTGAGCAGAGAGCAGAGGCCCGTGACTGCTCGCAGGATGAAAGAGAGAACGGGGCCAATCTCCCGCCCTTCCCTGCAACATCGTATTAGCAGTGTAGTCATCCTGGTAATTTGCAGACTGCTCTCAGCAAAGCTTTTGTGTTTCACAAACTCAGATGGCAAAGCTTTCACTGTGGTTAACATTTGTAAGGTTTCACTTGGCTTCTCAAGTCATGATCCCCAGCATTATCCAAAGAATGGAGTGGAGGCGGCCCGTGGGGTTTTGCTTTCTAATATGATCTTGCCCCATGATTAACCCTAATAACCTGTCTTTTTGGTGGTGTTTTTTTTCCCCTCCAGGTGGTTCCAGACATTGCCTGTGGGAATGCCAGTGCCAACAGCTCTGCAGGGGGCCGTCTGGTATCCTTTGAAGTCCCACAGAACACCTCGGTCAAGTAAGAAAGCTCCTAGTGAAACGTGGTTACCATTGATACTCTGGCTACTGGGTGGTGTCTGTTCACATAACTGGCCTGTAACGGGTCAGCCCAGTGGGAACCAGGAATGGAATTCCATGTGTAGACGAGGCCTGTGTCCCTTAGGAACTAGGTTTCAGAGGCGATTTCAGAGGAGACTCCAGGGATGCTGGCTGGGATGAGTTAGGTGGGAGATAAGAAACCCAGGAGCCTTAGCTAAGGTCTAGAGCCAGACCCTTCGCTTCTTCAATGACTTTTGCTTCCCAGATTCTTTGGCTTCTTCAGATTTTAATGGACCATGGGTTAAATTCGTATGCATGATTTACCCCACATTTAACATCCAAGCATTGCAATTATCTCTTTAAAAACAAGCAGGTGAGACGTGTGTATTGTTGTGTTTTAAATTTATGCTCCTTCAAATTATATACTGCTCGATGTCACTGCAGGGGGTGGGGAGGAGGCAAAGGGAAGTGGTGTTGACAGAACCTGTGGGGACACCAGGTGCTGTGCATTGTTGTGGAGTAGGAGTGGGGGCTGGGGATTAGAGGTGGAGGCTGGGGAGTAGGAGTGGAGGCTGGGGAGTGGGGGTGGAGGCTGGGGAGTGGGGGTGGAGGCTGCATGGAGCACCCCTGACCTGTCTGACAATTCCCCACCCTGTGCTGTGCTATGCTTAGTCACTCAGTTGTCTGACTCTTTGAGGCCCCACGGATTGTAGCCTACCAGGCTCCTCTGTCCATGGGGATTCTCCAGGCAAGAACACTGGAGTGGATTGCCATGCCCTCCTCTAGGGGATCTTCCCAACCCAGGGATCAAACCCAGGTCTTCTGCATTGCAGGCAGATTCTTTACCGTCTGAGCCACCAGGGAAGCCTAAGAATACTGGAGTGGGTAGCCTTTCCCTTTCTCCACGGGATCTTCCCAAATCAGGAATTGAACCTGGGCCTCCTGCATTGCAGGTGGATTCTTTACCAGCTGAGCTCCCAGGGAAGCTACCCCTCAAATGGGCACTTGCTGTCTAGTCTTCAGGGACTTTAGAAGAGAGGGTAGGACTTTGAGAGGGGGAGGACCTAGCCCAGCTTAGCCAGGATACTGCAGTGACTCCATTTAAAGAGGGTAGTGGGCACTCTTCACTTGGACCACGCAGGGTCATTTTTGTACACCTTGCCTTCTAAACAAAGGAGTCTCTAAAAATGTTTGGACGAGGGGCTTTGTTCCATGACCCCTGTATCCCCTCCCCGCACCTGGACGTCACCTGGTGGGAAAGAGCCAGGATGGACACAGGGAAGACGTCTGGCAGGGAGGAAGGTGAGGCCTGGGAGCAGCTCCGAGTTCTACCAGTAGGGGGCCCCCTGTCCTAAGTGTTCTGTTGCTCCTACTGAGGACGGAAACCCCACCATCCAGAGCTGGTTTCAGGGAAATCATGGGTTTCCTTTATGTTTATGAAACCATGCCCCAGTTCTTTCTTGTCTGGGTCATGTTGCTTTACTTGAATAAGCCTTTCGGAAAACTTCTGGTCTATGCTTTTAAATGCTGCCTTCCTCTCCACCTCCCACTGCCCCCACAACAAATCTGAAATTCCCAAGACCCTTAGGCTGCAGCGTTAGACAGAAATAGCAGTGACCCAGGTTGAGTAAGATAGAAGTGCAGAACGATCTCCGGGTGCTGGATTCACGTGGGAGGGTTGCTAGCCCCTTAAGCTTTCCTTTATTGGTGAATCTGATCGTTTAACGACCCTTTATTGAGACCCCTGCTGCAAGCCGGGAGCTCTGCCTTGGGTGGGGAGGGATCAGATCTGTGCACTGTGAACCCCTTCCCCAGCGGCACAGAGGAAGGAGTGGCAGCTACCAGTGCTGGGAAGAGAGGGGAAGGTCCAGGAGGAGGGGTGCTGGTGGGGTAGGCCTTGAAGAGTGACAGGTTCCCAGAGGGAGGGGGAAGCAATGGCTGGGAGCCGGGATAGGAGGGATAGGACGTCCTGGGGGAAGACACAGTAGCTCCTTGTGGCCACCCTGTGGATGGCAAGGGTGGAGCTGCACAAGCCGAGACTGAGAGGCATGGAGGCTGGGTGGGTTTGTCTGCTAGGGCATCTCATTCTTTGGATTTTATCCTGAAAACAAGGAAAAACCAGGGGAGGCCTGAAGCATGGGAGGAGACACACCTTCGCTTATTTTAGCCACCAACTCAGGTGGTTTGGGGATGTGTTACACATGTATATTAATTCTAGCAGAACTCTTTATCGTGTGGATATGGAAGAAGTTGGGCTTCCCTGGTGGCCCAGATGGTAAAGAATCCGCCTGAAATGCAGGGTTCAATCCCTGAGTCAGGAAGATTCCCTGCAGAAGTGAATGGCTACCAACTCCAATATTCTTGCCTGGAGAATTCCATGGACAGAGCAGCCTGATGGGGTGTAGTCCATGGGGTCACAAAGAATTGGACATGAGCGAGTGACTAACACACACGCATGGAAGTTGTCTCTAAATTCAACAGACCCTTTTATTATTGATGAAAATTATGACCTAGAGTTGCCTATTAGTGATTTTGTGGTATAATTTTGATCAAGTGAGAGATGGGTGTTTCTAACAGCATGGGAATTGATCATCATGAGTCCACATAAAGCGGGCGCCTATTTAGAAGATCATGTCATCCATTTCTTGATACTTTTATGGGTGTATGCATCATCTTTATTTTTAGTGTTAACCTGATGGCCTGATTCTAAGATGAATTTTTCTGCAAGGGAGTTTCCATTGACATTGTTCTCGTTTTCAGAATTCGGCAAGATGCCACTGCCTCGCTGATTTTGCTGTGGAAGGTCACGGCGACGGGATTTCAGCAGTGCTCCCTCATCGATGGTCGGAGCGTAACCCTCCTCCAGGCTCCTGGGGGCCTTGTTCTCTTGGAGGAGATGCTTGCCTTGGGGCAGAATCACTTCATTGGTGAGTTGTGGAAATCTTGTATCTAAAACTGTGTGGGATTCAACTTGACCTCAGTTTGGTGTGTTAGAGACAGTATGTAGGGAATTTTGTCCAGATAATCTGAATTCCAGCCCTCCGCATATTTCCTCCATTTTAGGTGAGGTTTCACATATAATCAAAATTGGCTTCTGAGATGTAATTTCCAGTGTGGCTCAAAATGGGAAAATTGTGGGTTCTGGAATCCGGAGACTGTATCCCAAAACCGACCAGAGTATCCTCGGTGTGTGGTCATTGGCACTCAATGCTCTGAGTCTCGGCTTTGTTTTTGACTCTTCAGTCTTCTTTCTCCTGGAATTGTGGGCAACCTGAGGCATTGAATGTCAGTGTCTCAGAGGAAGCTTGGTTGTCACTTGATATTGGCCTGACCCAGAGCCAGGGGCTCAGCACCTGAGCAAGCACTTGATCGCATCTGAGCCTCTGACTCAGGATAACTCGGGGGAATCCCAAGTTTCTTTCGGGGTTCCTCTTGCCCACACCACCTTCCTCCATGGGTCACTTCTGAGTTTTCACATTTTCTTGAACATGGTTAAACCTGTCATTTAACCTTCTCTAAGAAAATGCACTGGTCATAGCAAACACCCTCTTCCAACAACACAAGAGAAGACTCTACACATGGACATCACCAGATGGTCAACACTGAAATCAGATTGATTATATTCTTTGTAGCCAAAGATGGAGAAGCTCTATACAGTCAACAAAAACAAGACCAGGAGCTGACTGTGGCTCAGATCATGAACTTCTTATTGCCAAATTCAGACTTAAATTGAAGAAAGTAGGGAAAACCACTAGACCATTTAGATATGACCTAACTCAAATCCCTTATGATTATACAGTGGAAGTGAGAAATAGATTTAAAGGACTAGATCTGATAGATAGAGTGCCTGATGAACTATGGAATGAGGTTTGTGACATTGTACAGGAGACAGGGTTCAAGACCATCCCCATGGAGAAGAAATGCAAAAAAGCAAATGGCTGTCTGAGGAGGCCTTACAAATAGCTGTGAAAAAGAAAAGAAGTGAAAAGCAAAGGAGAAAAGGAAAGATATAAGCATCTGAATGCAGAGTTCCAAAGAATAGCAGAAAGAGATAAGAAAGCCTTCCTCAGCGATCAATGCAAAGAAATAGAGGAAAACAACATAATGGGAAAGACTAGAGATCTCTTCAAGAAAATTAGATACCAAAAAAAAGATACCAAGGGAACATTTCATGCAAAGATGGGCTCGATAAAGGACAGAAATGGTATGGACCTAACAGAAGAAGTAGATATTAAGAAGAGGTGGCAGGAATACACAGAAGAACTGTACAAAAAAGATCTTCACTACCAAGATAATCACGATGGTGTGATCACTCAGCTAGAGCCAGACATCCTGGAATGTGAAGTCAAGTGGGCCTTAGAAAGCATCACTACAAACAAAGCTAGTGGAGATGATGGAATTCCAGATGAGCTATTTCAAATCCTGAAAGATAATGCTGTGAAAGTGCTGCACTCGATATGCCAGCAAATTAGGAAAACTCAGCAGTGGCCACAGGACTGGAAAAGGTCAGTTTTCATTCCAATTCCAAAGGAAGGCAATGCCAAAGAATGCTCAAACTACCACACAATTGCACTCATCTCACACGCTAGTAAAGTAATGCTCAAAATTCTCCAAGCCAGGCTTCAGCAATATGTGAACCATGAACTTCCAGATGTCCAAGCTGGTTTTAGAAAAGGCAGAGGAACCAGAGATCAAATTGCCAACATGCGCTGGATCATCGAAAAAACAAGAGAGTTCCAGAAAAACATCTATTTCTGCTTTATTGACTATGCCAAAGCCTTTGACTGTGTGGATCACAATAAACTGTGGAAAATTCTTCAAGAGATGGCAATACCAGACCACCTGACCTGCCTCTTGAGAAACCTGTATGCAGGTCAGGAAGCAACAGTTAGAACTGGACATGGAACAACAGACTGGTTCCAAATAGGAAAAGGAGTTCATCAAGGCTGTATATTGTCACCCTGCTTATTTAACTTCTATGCAGAGTACATCATGAGAAATGCTGGGCTGGAAGAAGCACAAACTGGAATCAAGATTACCAGGAGAAATATCAATAACCTCAGATATGTAGATGACACCACCCTTATGGCAGAAAGTGAAGAAGAACTAAAGAGCCTCTTGATGAAAGTGAAAGAGGAGAGTGAAAAAGTTGACTTAAAGCTCAACATTCAGAAAACTAAGGTCATGGCATCTGGTCCCATCACTTCATGGGAAATAGATGGGGAAACAGTGTCAGACTTTATTTTTTTGGGCTCCAAAATCACTGCAGATGGTGACTGCAGCCATGAAATTAAAAGACGCTTACTCCTTGGAAGAAAAGTTATGACCAACCTAGATAGCATATTCAAAAGCAGAGACATTACTTTGGCACCAAAGGTCCGTCTAGTCAAGGCTATGGTTTTTCCTGTGGTCATGTATGGATGTGAGAGTTGGACTGTGAAGAAAGCTGAGCACCAATGAATTGATGCTTTTGAACTGCGGTGTTGGAGAAGACTCTTGAGAGTCCCTTGGACTGCAAGGAGATCCAACCAATCCATTCTGAAAGAGATCAGCCCTGGGATTTCTTTGGAAGGAATGATGCTAAAGCTGAAACTCCAGTACTTTGGCCACCTGATGCGAAGAGTTGACTCACTGGAAAAGACTCTGATGCTGGGAGGGATTGGGGGCAGGAGGAGAAGGGGACGACAGAGGATGAGATGGCTGGATGGCATCACTGATTCGATGGACATGAGTCTGAGTGAACTCCGGGAGTTGGTGATGGACAGGGAGGCCTGGCGTGCTGTGATTCATAGGGTCGCAAAGAGTCGGACACGACTGAGCGACTGAACTGAACTGAACTGAAACTGCCACTTGTCCAACTAGCCGATTTTAGATTCCTCTGTCCTGGAGGAGAAATGGCCTTCAGAAAGTATGATTCTTCCTGAGCCCCTCTACCCCTCTTACTTCGTGCCCCCTCAAGGGCTACACTTGGGCAGTTCCCACAAGACTTTCCCAGCTTAGCCTTCGGACTGTGTCCTGCCATTTATCCTCATCCCAGGGATGGGACTTGAAGTCCGGCCCCTTAGCATGCCAATAGCATCCTGACTTTATTCAGACATGTGCCATCCTGCAGCTGCCACTCAAAGACACAAGCTCAAGTTTAGACTCTGCCCATCCCAGTCCAGTGCGTCCCCGTGGCTGCTGAGTCTTGCTCTTGGCGCCCTATCCCGTTCAGTCGCATTCTCCAACAGTTCTCATCTCGAGGATGGGGGAGCCAGAGGGCAGAGGCAGCACCTGTCTCGCAGGGGTGTTGAAAAGGTTTAATGAAAATGGATGTAAAAGTATAAATTACAAATGTTAGGAATGATTTTGGTTAATTTCATTATTGTTTCCTGAGGTACACTAAATATTTTGCTAAACTAAATAGAAGCATTAAGATGTATTCTCCAAGAGATGTGTTTGATGCAAATATAATGAAGATAAACTGGGAAAATAAAATGCTCAACTCATATAATTTATAGTGTTATTTTATATTGGGTCCTTCTCTGATGATAAAGGCATTTCCTAATCTTTGGAAATCTAACTTGGGGTAGGGGCAGGGATTTTACTGGATGGAGAGAAGGTAAAAAAGAAATCAGCTTGGGAGTGGACATGCTGGTGAAAGAGAGACAGTAATCAACTTTGGACCCATTTTTGGCTATTAAAATGGATAGTAGATTATTAGAAAGTATGTAATGAAGTGTTGTCAACAGTCAAATCTCAATTTTACTCCCTGATGCAAGTAACTATTATTTGCATCCATGTCTGTTGTAACAGTTTATTTAAGAAGAAATGGTTTGTATATTTTGATATATAGTTTCAATTTAATTTTATATTAAGCTTATAAGGTTTTCTTTTTAGTATATTAGCCTGTTCTATGACATGAAGCTCTTTCAAGAAAATGTATGAGTTGTTACTACTCTTTAAAATGTCATTAATTTTGCCAAAATATATACACTTGAAATGTTATATTACATTTTATATTGCTTTGGGTTGTAACATAACTGTGATTTAGACTGATATTGGGAGTAGGGATAAATATTAATAGAGAAAGATTTTCCAGTGTTAATATTAATTTATTCTTTTGAGATACAAGGAATTTTATGAACTCCAGCATAATTTGTGTTCCTTTTACTAGCAGAAAATTTCACAGAAAAACATGCCTTTGGTTGAATTGTTCCTTGGAGGAGTAGTTTCCAAAAAATTTATTTAACATATTGATAACTCAGGTAAGGAATTCTTTCTCAAAACTTATATAGGTTATGATGGAGAGACCATGATTTTGATCCTTTATTTCTCCAAATCATTATTTTCCATTTTGAAAATTTGTGATCTGATATCTTTTTAAATTTCCTAACTAGAGCTTCCTATTTTATGTGGCTTTTAGTGTTACTCTTTCTAAAGGTAGCAGTCGTGTTTCACGAGCTCCTTCCGAGAGAAAACGTCTGCTTCCTCAATGAGAATTTGGTGACACCTACACGTTGCCAGCTACTTCTTTTACAAATTCTTTTTGTCTTAAACAAGATTTAGCTTTTGTAATCATTGTGGAAGCCTTTTGCTTCCTACTTCGACGTGTTTTTAACTTTCTTTTTGACAGTTTAATTTTTTAAAAAGCAACTTCTTATAATAATTTCTTTTTTTTAAACAATAATAGACTCTGTAGGTATGAATACATTTAGTGTAGAACCAAAAAACTATACTGAAGGATACAATGGCATTCGTTAGATGGATGAATGAAGGGATGCTAGTGCAGGTGGGGGAAAACTTCCGTGTGGAAGGGAGAGGATGTTGCAGAGCTGTGGGCTGTGTTCAGTCACTACTGCTTCTTCCTAGAAAGAAACCTGAGGCCGACTCCGGAACCACCTTCTTTCCTTCCTCCCGGTAGATTCCTGTCCATAACTGAGGTTCCAAGGAGTTTTAATATTTCCCTGCAACAGAGCAGAGGAGCCCATTTTGTGTCTCTGAGAGACAAACTTGGTTGCCATTACCAGCTTTCCATAAATGTTCTTTTCTAAAGTTTGTCACTGAGCTGCTGCTGCTGCTGCTAAGTTGCTTCAGTCGTGTCCGACTCTGTGCAGGAGTCTCACATTAATATTCTACACATTCCAGTGATGAGAATGTATTTATCTCTGACCTTTTCAGTGCTACTCCTTTTAATCTCTTCCAGTTTCCCTCCATTACCATGACCTTATGAATATTTATACTGTTTTGTGGAAAGCAAGAGGTGACTTAACATTGTAACACAACGGATAGCTCTTCCCTCTGGGCCTCAGCGTACCCGCCCCTTTGCTCCTGTGCTGCTGCTGCTGCTAAGTAGCTTGAGTCGTGTCCGACTCTGTGCGACCCCATAGACGGAAGCCCACAAGGCTCCCCCATCCCTGGGATTCTCCAGGCAAGAACACTGGAGTGGGTTGCCGTTTCCTTCTCCAATGCATGAAAGTGAAAAGTGAAAGTGAAGTCGCTCAGTCGTATCCGACTCTTCGGGACCCCATGGACTGCAGCCCACCAGGCTCCTCTGTCCATGGGATTTTCCAGGCAAGAGTACTGGAGTGGGGTGCCATTGCCTTCTCCATGAGGTCTACCCAACTTCAGCTCTTCCACCTTCTTCTTAATTATCCTTTCTGCTTTCCCTAAATGTGTCTTTTCCAAATATCTTATTTGCTTTAAGCAATGTTTTTGGGTTAAAGGGGCTTCTCTGGTGACTCAGACTATAAAACTTGCCAGCAGTGCAGGAGACCTGGGTTCGATACTTGCTTCTGGAATGAGAATGGGAATGGCCACCCACTCCAGTATTCTTGCCTGGAGAATCCCATGGCCAGAGGAGCCTGGCATTACAGTCCATGGGGTTGCAAAGAGTTGGACATGACTAACACACCACTTGGGCTAAAGAACCAAATTGGCCTTGTTTGTTGACTTATTGGAAAAGACTCTGATGCTGGGAGGGATTGGGGGCAGGAGAAGGGGACGACAGAAGATGAGATGGTTGGATGGCATCACCGACTCGATGGACATGAGTATGAGTGAACTCCGGAGTTGATGATGGACAGGGAGCCTGGCGTGCTGCGATTCATGGGGTCGCAAAGAGTCGGACACGACTGAGCGACTGAACTGAACTGAACTGAACTGAGTACCTTCTCCCTGCGAGGTGTCTGAGGTGCTCTTAGCTCTGTGGGGATCCATTCACCCAGTGCTCTGGATTCCCAAGTAGTAAAGATTCATCGTTCCAGGTGCATTTCCATAAAATGCAGTTGGGGCTTGCCTGACTGATGTACGGTCTTTCTTCAGTTTTGTATTACTTGCTGTTGCTTGCAGACATTGCCTTGATGATCTCAGGAGGTGGAGCCAAACCAGCTCTCTGGGTGGGAGAGCTGTTGGAGGTCTCCATTTCCTTAGGGTGAAAGCCCCATTGGACTCCTTCTCTAAGCTTTTATTTCCTCTTGTCACCTGTCCTTAGGCATGTTTTCCTCCAGTTATACTCAATGGGGGCTTCCCTTGTGGCTCAGATGGTAAAGAATCCACCTGCCAATGCAGGAGACCCAAGTTTGATTCCTGGGTGGGGAAGATCCTCTGGAGGAGGAAATGGCAACCTACTGCAGTATTCTTGCCTGGAAAATCCCACGGACAGAGGAACCTGACGGGCTACAGTCCACGGTTTGCAGAGTCAGACATGACTGAGCAAGTAACATATACTCAATGGAGCTCTGCTCCAGTCACCTACTACCTTCCCCACCTGGACCTCTTCCACCCTCCCAGCCTCTCTGTTCCTCAGACGGCCAGCTCTGTCTGTTAGAGAATTCCTTGGTAGTTCAGTGATTAGGACTCCACGCTGTCACTGTGATGGGCCTGGGCTTTGATCCTTGGTCCGGGAACTAAAATTGCACAAGCTGTGCAGCTTGGCCAAAAAGAAAGAAAGAAGGACAACCTCATTTAAACTCTCCTCGCTTGGAGCTGTACAGGAGAAAAACAGCCAGCTGAAGTTCTACTCTACATAGACTCCCAAATCTCAAATATCTGTGAACTCTTACAAATTCCTACAGACACACAGATGACTCCAGAATATCCTCATAGTTATTTCTCTTTCTGATCAGAAAACCCAGCAGGGGATGTGTGCTTTACTGATGCTTCTTATCGACCTATTTACTCAGAGAAACACTGCTTTTTCCCCTCTTACTTTTTTCTTTTATGGTTTGTATTTGTTGCTTCCTCAATCTGATAGTTTATCTTTCTTCTTCCTCGATTTTATTTTTCTTTCCCTCCAGCTCATCCTCTCTCCACTGTTGTTTCTTTTCAGTGGTCTAGCTGCTTGTATTTGCTTTCTTTGACTTTCCTCATTATCTTTTCCTGCTCATTACCTACTATTCTTTTCATCACTTTTACCACATTTATACCATTCTTTCATACAGTTTTTAGTATATTTTTATCTCTAATTTATATTTTAAAAGGAAATTCATTTCTGTTTTATCTAGACCAATGGTATATTGTTTATAATTTACAAAAAAACCTGCTCTTATAACTTTCGATCCATTTGAACTTTAAAAAGGAAGGACTAGTGCTGTCCTTTTAGGAGCTGGGATCACTTTTTCAGGATTATAGCTAATAGATTTGTTGCAGAGAAAAGCCAATTCTGACTCCATGTTGAAACTTTCTTTGAGTTGCTTTCTGTTGTTTGTTATTATAATCATACATAATGACCTGCCTCAGAGAATTCTGCCCCTCTGCCTGCCTGTTAAACTGAAGTGCTTTTGTTCAGGACACTGTCTACCTGTGGATGGGTACAGAAAGGAAGAAACTAACACATACCCTGCCTGAGCCTTGTCATTCTAGGACATACTTACAAGATTAATGGCCTTTTTACTTTGTTTCCTCATCTCCGCCCCCCACCCCCCCCCACCCTCCATCTCTGATCTACAAAAAAACCCTAGCATCCAGATCTTGATAAGATGGTTATTTTGAGACATTAGTTTGCCATCTTCTTGGTCAGCTGGACCTCATCTCTTCTGTGAGCTTGCACTCAATAACAGATTAACCACTGGAAATCAGTGACTTCCAGGTCTTTGTAACTGACATCATAACTTGATTAGACATGATCCCAGTCTGCCCAAGACCTTTTTGTGCCACCTGGGAGCTGTAGAATGCTTTATATTTCCTTGATTCTGAATTTACAATTAAAAAAGATTCTGATCTTGCAAAATGATAATTTGTAAAGCAGTGGTTTCTATTGATTTTCTTCTCTTGAGAAATAAGGAGAAATAACTCAGTACTTGAGCAGGTACAATGAGGGTTGAGACTTTTATTGAGGTAATAAGATGGCTTTGGTACAGTAGACCTTCACAGCCCCAGGGGTTTAAATCTTCATGGACTTACCCATTACATTTGTTTTTAATGACATCATGATGCTTCCTTGGAGATACAATCTTTTGTAGTCTGTTTATTCTGGTATGTTTTTTAAAAAAATGGAATTTTCAATATGCATCGAGTGGATGGATGCTGCTATTCATAGGTGGAAGTTCCTAGTTTGGGCTCAGTTGGCCCCTTGTTTTGCAGTAGTTGTGGGGGGTCAAAGGTCACTTCACGGAGCCCAGGAAGCTCTTAAAATGCACTATAGACTTTTGTGTATTTGTGCAGCCTTCTTAGGAGAAAGGTCAAACTTCATTGGATTCTCAGAGACATCTGTGTCTCTTTTATAACCAACTCATTAAGCTGTTGTGGGCATCTCAAGTGGCTCAGTGGTAAAGAAACTATCTGCCAATGCAGGAGACATGAGTTCCATCCTGGGTCCAGAAGATGCCCTGGAGAAGGAAATGGCACCCCACTCCAGTACTCTTGCCTGGAAAATCTCATGGACGGAGGAGCCTGGTAGGCTGCAGTCCATGGGGTCACTGAGTCGGACACGACTGAGCGACTTCACTTTGACTTTTCACTTTCATGCATTGGAGAAGGAAATGGAAACCCACTCCAGTACTCTTGCCTGGAGAATCCCAGGGACGGGGGAGCCTGGTGGGCTGCCATCTATGGGGTCGCACACAGTCGGACACAACTGAAGCGACTTAGCAGCAGCAGCAGCAAGCAGCAGAGCTGTGGGAAATATTTCCTTATTAGTTTTGAAAATCTGCATTGAATGCCTTATTTCTCAGGCACTGTTGTTGTTCAGTCACTCAGTCATGTCTGACTCTTTGGGACCCCATAGACTGCAGCACACCTGGCTTCCCTGTCCTTCACCATTTCCTGGAGCTTGCTCAAACTCATGTCCATTGAGCAAGTGATGCCATCCAACCATCTTGTCCTCTGTCATCCCCTTCTCCTCCTGCCTTCAATCTTTCCCAGTATCAGGGTCTTTTCTAATGAGTTGACTCTTCATATCAGGTGGCCAAAGGATTGGAGCTTCAGCTTCAGCTTCTTGACCTGTATACAGGTTTTTCAGGAGACAGGTAAGGTTGTCTAGTATTCCCATCTCACTTAGAATTTTCCATAATTTGTTGTGATCCACACAGTCAAAGGCATGGTCAATGAAGCAGAAGTAGATGTTTTTCTGGAGTTTTCTTGCTTTTTCTCTGATCCAACGAATGTTGGCAAGTTGGTCTCTGGTTCTTTGCCTTTCTAAATCCAGACTGAACATCTGGAAGTTCTCTGGACATGTACTGTTGAAGCCTGGCTTGGAGAATTTTGAGCATTACTTTGCTAGCATGTGAAATGCCAAAGAATGTTCAAACTACCACACATCTGCACTCAGGCCCTGTGCTTATCTGTAAATGGGAAATTGATTTAGGTGCGGTCTCTGAGTTCAAGGGGCAACAAAGGAGGAGACAAGGGGTGTGTCAAAGACTAAGGAGCAGCTAACTCTCCCAGGACGATGGGGGCAGGGTTTGTGGTGGGCAGGCAAAAGATTATTCTTGGCTTTGCAAAGGGCAGTGGGTAACAATTTAATGGCACAGGAGTCTGTGTAATTAAGATAACTTAATAATAGTGCTAAAAATTGACTAATGGTCAGTACAAATAGAAATAGGCTTTAATTTCAACAGGCCCATAATAGAACCTTGGAAAATCCTATCCACTCTTCTAACTGCTTCTTAAACATGAACAAATACACATAAAGTTAAGTCCTCAAAGGGGTGAATTTATGTCCTGGGTTTTCTATTTATCCTCAACAGGTAAAGGAAGTCTAGTCTTTGACATGATTTTTCAGGAAGTCTTTTAGAAGCTTTTAATAAAGCTCTGTTTTTTTACTCTTGAACTCTCTCCCTTCCCTTCTGGGTACACTGTTCCTATAAGATTTGTCCTTTAAAATGTAAGTTCAAAGTAGTTTAGCTGGAGTTGAATGTCTCATACCATAAATTTGATGAAAAGAGGGATTTGGGCAAAAGTGTTCTCAAAAGTCAGGGGACTCCATGAGGACTGCACTGGTTGGGGTGAGGGTGGTGGGCAGTAGTCAAAGGGAAATTTTTGAATAGAAAAGTAGGGACAGGAGATTTTTTAAAACATCATAGTTTGGTTGAAGCACTCTGAAGCCTTGTATAGCGACCAATGTTAATGATGAAGGCAGGAGGAGAAGGGGATGACAGAGGATAAGATGGTTGGATGGCATCACCAACTCAATGGACATGAGTTTGAGCAAGCTCCAGGAGTTGGTGACGGACGGGGAAGCCTGGCATGCTGCAGTCCATGGGGTCACAAAGAGTCGGATACAACTGAGCCACTGAATTGAACTGAACTGATTTAATGGTATGAGCTTCCCTGGTGGCTCAGATGGTAAAAAATCCACTTGCAGTGTGGGAGATCTGTGTTTAATCCCTGGATAGGGAAGATCCCTATCCTTTATCCCCTGGAGGAGAGCATGGCAGCCCACTCCAGTATTCTTGCCTGGAGAATCTCCATGGACAGAGAAGCTTGGTGGGCTACAGTCCATGGGATTGAGAAGAGTTGGACACCACTGAGTGAATAAGCGCAGCACATTTAATGGTATGCGTTTTCTGCAAGCCCCTCAGATCTTACATTAATAGACTAAATAAAGATATAAAGACATAAGGTACTGACTGGGGCACTTAAAATTTCAGAATATTCCATACTAGACCTTGATGGTATCTTAATTGAGTATGATACATTTTAAGACCATTAGTATGAGGATAGGTATTTGCATCCTAGTTCTGAATCAGCAAAGCAGGGTGGGTTCTCCAAAATGTCTTAACTCATCTTTCTTGTACCCAGGTTGCTGCCTGACTACTTTTTAAAACTTTCGTTCTCATAGTGTCAGAACCTGCATTCTCCCGACCTGCTTAATTACATGAAGACTCAGTTTCCAGGTCATCCTCCAACAAGCCTACAATATTTAATGAGCTCTTATTGGTGGAGATCGATGGAGTATACATCATACCATCCAAACATGGGGCTCTGAGGTCCCTGGCCCCTTGGCTGTACACTGAGCTGGAATCTTCCTCTCTAAGTCCACAAGTATTGAACTTCCTCTGGCTTTGAGGAGAATATTTGTAACATCTAATTTCTTGCAGGTGTAAGGCCACACTGTCTCTAGTTCCCTTTCAGGGCTGTCATGCTATCCAGCTTCTCTGCCCATAGTAGGCCCTCATCTTGTGGTCTGGATCCTGTCTTCCTGAAACCTGGAGCAGTTCTGCCTGGACCACCCCTAGGTCTTGCACACTGATGCCAGCCTGGAATGGGGATGTCTTTTCCCCCTTCTGAATCTTGTGGTTGGAATTACTGGTCACCCTTTCCAGATATTCAGTTCAGTCAGTCAGTTCAGTCACTCAGTTGTGTCTGACTCTTTGAAACCCCATGGACTGCAGCACACCAGGCTTCCATGTCCATCACCAGCTCTTGGAGCTTTACTCAAACTCATGTCCATGGCGTCAGTGATGCCATCCAACCATCTCATCCTCTGTTGTCCCCTTCTCCTCCTGCCTTCAATCTTTCCCAGCATCAGGGTCTTTTCCAATGAGTCAGTTCTTTGCATAAGGTGGCCAAAGCATTGGAGTTTCAGCTTCAGCATCAATTCTTCCAAAGACTCTTCAGGACTGACTTCCTTTAGGATTGACTGGTTGGATCTCCTTACAGTCCTAGGGACTCTCAAGAGTCTTCTCCAACACCACAGTTCAAAAGCATCAATTCTTTGGCACTCCAGTCCTGCAGGTTTCCCATTTATTTCTCTCTCTGGGTAGCTGGCATAGTTTTTTTCTCAGCCCTGTCTTCGTTCCCTTCTTCTAACTCTTTTATGAAATCATTGCTTTTCAACCACTTAAATTTCACCCACCCCTTTGATAATCAAGTTTGCAGCCAGCATCACACAAATCAGTGTCTAAATTGTTCCCTATCCTTTTAGATTTTTTTGTATGTTAATTTTGTATCTTTAATCAGACTATAAATGTCTAGAGAGAAGGCACCATGTCACTTCTCCTTGCACTGTGATGGTCACATGGTAACCTGAGTGATTACATTTTGTTCATTTGTCACAAAGAGTTGTAAAGTCAACCAACTCTTTGTGATCCCAGGGACTGTAGCCTGCCAGGTCCCTCTGTCCATGGGATTTCCCAGGCAAGAATATTGGAGTGGGTTGCCATGTCCTCTCTGGGGGATCTTCCCAACCCAGGGATTGAATCTGTGTCTCCTGCACTGCAGGCAGATTCTTTACCCCTGAGCCACTTGGGAAGCCCCTACACTTTGTTCATATGTAACAATTATTCTGCTCAGTGAATGCCACATGAGGAAAATTTCCAGTTGCCAGTACCAATCTTAAGATTTCTTTTTAAGTTTTCACAGCCCACCTCTGTGACACTTAAACTTTACCCCTTTTTTTATTACATTAAAAGTAGAGGATCAAATGAAGAATAAAGAAAGAAAGAAAAACTTTTCATCATTCTTTTGGGAATGCTACATTTTGCACCTTATCCTTTAAGATGTCTTGCTCTGGGGACCAGGGGTAACACTGTCAAAGAAAGTTTGGAAAGGATACCAGCTGTAGAATCATTAACATCTTCTTTTGCTAAAAGGTTAAGATTGAACAAAGAAAATGCAAATATTTCACCTTTTCATGGTCATTTTAAAGCCACAGTTGAATATGGTCTATTGAACTCCCTGTTATGGGTGAAAAACTTGGGAATGTTTGAATAAAGGCAATAGTTGGAAGAGAACAAAAGCAGAAGTATAAGTCTGTCCTGAACAGCATAATTTAGATAAAATTTTTATAGCTCACATTGACCTAGTTAGGAGATTTCTGTTCAATTTAAGTTTTATTCAAATTGAAGTCACATTTCAATATTATTAATAGTCAAGATTATTCTTTTTATAATTGGTAATGACTATTAGGATTTTTAGGTAATAGGTAATGACTATTAGGACAATGGTATGATCACTCACCTAGAGCCAGACATCCTGGAATGTGAAGTCAAGTGGGCCTTAGAAAGCATCACTACAAACAAAGCTAGTGGAGGTGATGGCATTCCAGTTGAGCTATTTCAAATCCTGAAAAAGATGATGCTGTGAAAGTGCTGCACTCAATATGCCAGCAAATTTGGAAAACTCAGCAGTGGCCACAGGACTGGAAAAGGTCAGTTTTCATTCCAATCCCAAAGAAAGGCAATGCCAAAGAATGCTCAAACTACCGCACAATTGCACTCATCTCACATGCTAGTAAAGTAATGCTCAAAATTCTCTAAGCCAGGCTTCAACAATACGTGAACTGTAAACTTCCAGATGTTCAAGCTGGTTTTAGAAAAGGCAGAGGAACCAGAGATCAAATTGCCAACATCCACTGGATCATCGAAAAAACAAGAGAGTTCCAGAAAAACATCTATTTCTGCTTTATTGACTATGCCAAAGCCTTTGACTGTGTGGATCACAATAAACTGTGGAAAATTCTGAAAGAGATGGCAATACCAGACCACCTGATCTGCCTCTTGAAAAACTTATATGCAGGTCAGGAAGCAACAGTTAGAACTGGACATGGAACAACAGACTGGTTCCAAATAGGAAAAGAAGTATGTCAAGGCTGTATATTATCACCCTGCTTATTTAACTTCTATGCAGAGTACATCATGAGAAACGCTAGGCTGGAAGAAGCACAAGCTGGAATCAAGATTGCCGGGAGAAATATCAATAGCCTCAGATATGCAGATGACACCACCCTTATGGCAGAAAGTGAAGAGGAACTCAAAAGCCTCTTGATGAAAGTGAAAGAGGAGAGTGAAAAAGTTGGCTTAAAGCTCAACATTCAGAAAATGAAGATCATGGCATCTGGTCCCATCACTTCATGGGAAATAGACGGGGAAACAGTGGAAACAGTGTCAGACTTTATTTTTTTGGGCTCCAAAATCACTGAAGATGGTGACTGAAACCATGAAATTAAAAGATGCTTACTCCTTGGAAGGAAAGTTATGACCAAACTAGATAGCATATTGAAAAGCAGAGACATTACTTTGCCAACAAAGGTCTGTCTAGTCAAGGCTATGGTTTTTCCATTGGTCATGTATGGATGTGAGAGTTGGACTGTGAAGAAAGCTGAGCACCAATGAATTGATGCTTTTGAACTGTGGTGTTGGAGAAGACTCTTGAGAGTTCCTTGGACTGCAAGGAGATCCAACTACTCCATTCTGAAGGAGATCAGCCCTGGATGTTCTTTGGAAGGAATGATGCTAAAGCTGAAACTCCAATACTTTGGCCACCTGATGCGAAGAGTTGACTCATTGGAAAAGACTCTGATGCTGGGAGGGATTGGGGGCAGGAGGAGAAGGGGACGACAGAGGATGAGATGGCTGAATGGCATCACTGACTTGATGGACATGAGTTTGAGAGAACTCCGGGAGGTGGTGATGGACAGGGAGGCCTGTTGTGTGGCGATTCACGGAGTTGTAAAGGGTTGGACACGACTGAGCGACTGAACTGAACTGAACTGATTAGTATTTTTGGTTGCTAGTTGGCTTTGAACCACGGTGCTTTGGCATCTTCCTCAATATTGTCATGGTGAGCATCATTTTTTTATTGGTACTTACTGACTGTGGTGATAAACCAGACATTTTTTAAAAAAAAACCACTCTATTATAAATACACATGGTCCCTAAAGTTAACAGTATAATACTCACTGGGCCCCATGGAGCATTGGTTAATCAGACTGTAGTGGAATTGGGGCAGGTGAGTGAAGATGAATGAGACATTTCTCTTACCCTTCAGGATAGCCCCTGGAATCAGGCTTCCTAGAAAGGCAGATTGCTGGCCTATGGAGAATAGGTTGGTGGTTGCCAGAGATGGTGGGTGGGGTGTGGAGAGTGTGTGAAATTGATGAAGGGGGTCAAAAGGTACAAACTTCTGGTTATAAAATAAGTAAACGTGGATGCCATGCACAGCATGGTAACTGTAGTTAATAAGACTGTATTGCATGTTTGAAAGTTTCTACGAGGGTAGATCTTAAAATTTCTTTTACAAGAAAAAACATTTGTAACTATGGATGGTCATGTATATTAACTGGACTGATTGTGCTGGTCATTCTGCAATAATACAAATATCAAATCGCTTTGTTGTACCCCTGAAACCGATATACTGTTGTATGTCAATTACACCTCAATAAAAAATAAGTAAAAAAGAAGATGGTGCAAGTAATTCTCCTGTTATGTGAGCCTGATGCCTTAAGTGGGGAGGAGGGGGTTTGCTTGATTTTCAGAAGCAAACTCAAGGTATGTCTTTATAACCATAAACTCTCCCTCTCTCTGCCTTCCCATTCTGCTTTCCTTATTTTCTTTTCTTCTCTCTCAGTCCTTTATTTAAAAAATAAAGATAGTGCATTTTACTTGCAGATTAATTTTGAAACATTAAGTAATACAAATTACTTTTTATTTTATTTTATTTATTTTTATTTTTTAATTTAATTTTATTTTTTAACTTTACAATATTGTATTGGTTTTGCCATATATCAACATGAATCCGCCATAGGTATACACTTTTTCCCCATCCTGAATCCTCCTCCCTCCTCCCTCCCTGTACCATCCCTCTGGGTCGTCCCAGTGCACCAGCCCCAAGCATCCAGTATTGTACATCGAACCTGGACTGGTGACTCATTTCATATATGATATTATACATGTTTCAATGCCATTCTCCCAAATCTCCCCACCCTCTCCCTCTCCCTCTCCCACAGAGTCCAAAAGACTGTTCTATACATCAGTGTCTCTTTTGCTGTCTTGTATACAGGGTTGTTGTTACCATCTTTCTAAATTCCATATATATTCATTAGTATACTCTATTGGTGTTTTTCTTTCTGGCTTACTTCACTCTGTATAATAGGCTCCAGTTTCATCCACTTCATTAGAACTGATTCAAATGTATTCTTTTTAGTTGCTGAGTAATACTCCATTGTGTATATGTACCACAGCTTTCTCATCCATTCATCTGCTGATGGACATCTAGGTTGCTTCCATGTCCTGGCTATTATAAACAGTGCTGCGATGAACACTGGGGTACATGTGTCTCTTTCAGTTCTGGTTTCCTCGGTGTGTATGTCCAGCAGTGGAATTGCTGGGTCGTATGGCAGTTCTATTTCCAGTGTTTTAAGGAATCTCATTATTACTTTTATATTTTAAGAACTTCTTGTTAACTCTGGAAAGAAATGCCTTTTTACTTAATTGATACTAGTGATTTTTTTTTTTTTTTTTTTTACTTTTGGTCATTTAAGATTTTAAATCTTTAGTTTCTGTTCTCAAGGTTTTCCTTTGTTTTGCTTCCAGAAAGAAAGGAGAGCATAGCTCCGATGCCTGTACATTGTCCATGACCCAGGGGCCGGGGCAGGTCCTGACAGCATGTAGGATCTTAGTTCCCTGACCAGGGATCAAACCTTCACCCCCTTCAGTAGAAGAAGGAGTCTTAGCCACCAGACCACTGGGAACTTCCTGTTAACTCTGGAAGGAATTTTTTTTTTACTTAATTGGTGCTAGTAAATTTTAACCCACATCTTATCCACTGAATTTGGTTAAAATATTAAAAAGTTTTTCCCCTGATTCTTTTAAAGACAGACTTTCTCAGGGCTTTGCCAGTTTACCATTGAAATCGTTCCTTAGTTTCTCTAAGTGCAGATTTCAACTGAGAAAGTAAATTCTTTTATGGCCTTTTTAATAGCCATCTCCCTGCTCCTCCATAGCTTCTCTTCTGTTTCTTCTTTCTAAGCAAGTGGGAAGGGAGAGAGGAAGGAAGAAGGAGGGAGAGAGAAGGGAGGGGGAGGGTATGGGAGAAAAAGAGAAAGAGACTGATTATCAAGGCTATATATATAAACCCAAGGGAGTATGGTTTTTTCCTCACCAGAATGTAATGTTCCAGTTTACTCTCCTTTAGAAAATAAAATAAGATTCTGTTGCCTGTTTCTTGTTATAAAAGTAGTACATATACGAATAAGAAGTGTAGTTTCTGTAACCCCCCATGCCCCCACTGACGACCAGTGTTTACATTTTGTGGCATTTCCTTCCAGATACTTTGCTTATATGGCAGTGTGGGCGTGTACATGACATGCTTTTTCAGAAACAGAACACATTCATGTGCTGTCTGGTTATTTGCTTTTTTTCCACTTCATGTATTATTGACATTCTTTTGTGTTAATAAATATAAACCCTAGTATTCTTCTTAATGACTGTATAGTGTTCCACTGAATTGATGCACTATGATTTAATCAATACACTATTGTTAAGCAATTATCTCCTTCCTTTCTTCCTTTCTTTTTCCTTGTTAAACAGAATTTCAAACATCATGATAACTTCATCTTTGTATCTTTTCTTGTGATCTATTTGGGTTACATTTCCAGGTATGAAATCTATTGGATCAGTGAGTCTGCACATTGTAATGACAAATTGAAATATATTATCAATTTGTTCTTAACGTTCTTCCAGTTTTCATTCATGATAGCTAGTTTATTTTTGGAATTGCACCTTGCCCTGCTTCCAACTTTTGACCGGATGCTTTTAACTTGACCCAGCTGGAAATTTACATATAACTGAGCAGCAACCTTAGCAGTCTGAGACATTCAGGGATCTCCTCGAGGACAAAAGTGACCACTACAGTTTCCAGAAAAAGGATGGTATGATCTCTTTAAGCAGAAGATATTTAAAGTGGTTTCATTACAAGATTGCATTTATACCTCAAAGCATGGTAAATGGAATGGTTTCATTAGATCGTTGAGTTTTCACATCAGAGTAAAAGTAAAACGGGGACAGAAGGATGGGGAATGAACACATGGTTGCTGCTCTCGTGGTCCCCATTACGTTGTCAAGTTCTAGTAACATTCCTCTCATTTAATCGTCAGTTTAAAAAAAATCTGTACGACTACAACCCCAGATTCCATTTCCATCTCCTTCTCTTAGATTATTTTGCTTTCCCATTTCAATGTCCTGGAGGTAGAAAGTTCAGTCCAGTCACTCAGTCATGTCCGACTCTTTGCAGCCCCACAAACTGCAGCATGCCAGGCCTCCCTGTTCATCACAAACTCCCGGAGTTTACCCAAACTCATGTCCATTGAGTCGTGATGCCATCCAGCCATCTCATCCTCTCTCATCCCCTTCTCCTCCTGCCCTCAATCTTTCCCAGCATCAGGGTCTTTTCAAATGAGTCAGCTCTTCACCTCAAGTGGCCAAAGTATTGGAGTTTCAGCTTCAACATCAGTCCTTCTAATGAACACCCAGGACTGATCTCCTCTAGGATGGACTGGTTGGATCTCCTTGCAGTCCAAGGGACTCTCAAGAGTCTTCTCCAACACCACAGTTCAAAAGCATCAATTCTTCTGCACTTGGCTTTCTTTATAGTCCAACTCTCACATCCATACATGACCACTGGAAAAACCATAGCCTTGACTAGACGGACCTTTGTTGACAAAGTAATGTCTCTGCTTTTTAATATGCTGTCTAGGTTAGTCATAACTTTCCTTCCAAGGAATAAGCATCTTTTAATTTCATGGCTGCAATCACCATCTGCAGCGATTTTCGACCCCCCCAAAATAAAGTCAGCCACTGTTTCCACTGTTGGTAGAGTGTTAAGTTCCTTTTATCATGGACTTTTTACAAAGTCATAATTCTTCCATGAGAAGGGGGAAGATGGTTTTCCAGAAAAGGCATATATTTAGAAAACCTACCAGGGATGCTTTAGAGATGATCATTACATTTTGCCACAAAGTCATGGTAGTTGTAATTATTTTTCACAAAGATCTTGGGTAAAGCCTAAAAGCGCAAGTAAGTGGACCAAAGTAGGGCATGTCAACTGGAGAAAGTTGTCTGGTCTTTGGTGAGGAATGTAAATAATTAGGATTGCATTTCAGAAAGATGCTCTTGCCTTTTCCTCTCTAATGCTCTCTGACATTTGGGTGTTGAATGCCATGATATTTTTGGTATTCACATGCATCCTTAACAAGCACAATGCTCTCTTGGCTGTCCTGTTTTAATGCTGTAATTGTGAGTTTGACCTACAAAAGTTATATTTGCTTGGTAGACAAATGGAAAATCTCCTTAAATAAATACACTGACTAATACTGTCTGGCTACATCACTAATAACAGATGACAGCCTTTGGGACATGACCATGTTAAAATGCAGGATCTGTTTCACCTGCTTATCCATCCACAGACCTGTTTATCATCAACAACTATTTATTGATTAATTACCATGTGTAGGACACAGTGTTCAGGACCATGAATGCAAGGATATAAAAGATCCCAAGTTCTGTCTTTGAGGGGCTTTAGCCTCTAGTCAGACAGGACATACGCCATACTCATTATGTAACCAAGATAAATCTTGTCGTCCTGTGACTCAATCTTGTTCACAGAGTCACATTCAGATAAACACAGTCCAGCAGCCAAAACATGAATTAAGAGCACTTAAAATCTTCATTCATCTTTTTGAGGGCATGTGAATAGGAGTGGGGAAAATACATTTCTATTGTGCCGTAAAAATCTTATCAATCTTATCTCCCCCTCACTGTTCTCTTAATAGTCTCCAGTGTGTTTGGCACTTGGTTTGTGAAATCTCCCTCCCACTTTCAGTGTTTACTTCACAAAATCTGAGCCCACCATCCAGTCTTCAAGGCTTTTCCTTCCTTTCTCTTCCTGTTATCACAAATCTTTATTTTGTGTATCAGTGTGGCCTCTCTGTTGATGGTTTGCTTTTACTTCTCTCTCTCTGGCCCATTATCTAGGTTCTCACTACAAGGAACTTGCCTGAGAACTGACCCAAGAAGTAAGAGTCCTTCCCCATGAGAAGTGGAAGTAAGAGGAAGATTGTAAATATAATAAGCGGTTCTTTCCCCTGTTAGATATTAATGATTTGAAATGATGTTGCACATATAATGAGAAGACAAGTGTATTCAATATATTAAATATCAGATGGATTGTATAGTCCGTGTAAGGGCTACATGAATGAGAAATGGAAGAGTCATCACCAAATGAAAAGTTCAGCTTTAGACCTGAGGTATTATCTCGAGCTTGGTCTTGAACTCCAGCGTCGGTTTAAGAGGGAAAGACATTCAGTTAGGAGGAGTGGTGTGAGCAGTGATGTGGGAGGGCAGATGCATATGCCTCAGAATAATGGATCAACTTGTCTGGAGCAGCGGATTTCAGTAAATAAACAATGGGGTGGTGGCCCAGGGGTTAAGATTTCACCTTCCAGGGCAAGGGGTACAGACTCAATCCCTGCTTGGGAAGCTAAGGTCCCACATGCCTTGGGATTGAAAAACTGAAACATAAAAACAGACATAAAACAGAAGCGATATTGTGACAAATTCAATAAAGACTTAAAAAATGGCCCACAGCAAAAAAATCTTGAAAAAATAAACTATGGAAACATAGGAAAAGGATAGGATGGAGAAGCTAGACCGTGAAGCGGGTTGCACTGTGCTAAGAGGTTTGTATTTATCTTGTAGGCAGTCGTGACCCAAGTTTTTCAGCAGAAGTGCAGGTCTTGACAATGGTGGTGAGATAACAAGGGGAGATCTGTGGTGTAGCTTTTGGTGGTGAAAATGAAGGCTTGAAATCAGCTGTCCTGGAGATTTAATCAGACGGATATCCTGCAAGGGGATGATGACCCTCGGAAACATTTGGTTTGTGCTTGTTTTAGATTTTGTGTATGTCATCTTACTCTATAGAATACATTTTTTTTTAAGTGCTTAATGATATCTTTTATTTATTTATTTTTGGCTGTGCTGGGTCTTCCTTGCTGTGCCGGCTTTTCTCTAGCTGCAGCAAGCGGGCTTCTCATTGTAGTGGCTTCTCATTGCGGCAGCTTCTCTTGTTGCAAGTACAGGCTCTAGGGCTCACGGGCTTCAGTAGTTGCAGCACACAGACTCAGTACTTGTGATGCTCTGGCTTAGTTGTTCTTGGCTTAGTTGATCTGGCTTAGTTGATCTTCCCAGATCAAGGATTGAACCCATGTCCCCTGCATTGACAAGCAGTTTCTTAACCCTTGAGCCATCAGGGAAGTCCAGAATACATTGTTGAGATATGTAGATGCAAACACCCTTATGTCCGTCCATCATACACAGATACACAAATAGGTGCACATCAGATCATCAGATCAGATCAGTCGCTCAGTCGTGTCTGACTCTTTGCGACCCCATGAATCACAGCACGCCAGGCCTCCCTGTCCATCGCCAACTCCCAGAGTTCACTCAGACTCACGTCCATCAAGTCAGTGATGCCATCCAGCCATCTCAACTTCTGTCATCCCCTTCTCCTCTTGCCCCCAATCCCTCTCAGCATCAGAGTCTTTTCCAATGAGTCAACTCTTCGCATGAGGTGGCCAAAGTACTGGAGTTTCAGCTTTAGCATCATTCCTTCCAAAGAAATCCCAGGGCTGATCTCCTTCAGAATAGACTGGTTGGATCTCCTTGTGTAAGACACATACGTGTCTTGTACACAAAGACACGTGTGTCTTATATCACAAAGTTGCATGTGCATACACGTGGATGCTCATATGTCTATATGTTGTATAAATAGTGTGCGTGCTCAGTTGTATCCCATTGAGACCTAGTGGAATGTAGGCTGCCCGGCTCCTCTGTCCATGGAATTCTCCAGGCAAGAATACTGGAGTGGGTTGCCATACACAGATGCATATCTGTACACAGATCTGCAAATAAAGAGACACACAGACATGTATATGCACATATAGGGTTTAAAGGACTTGATAAGTGGTACCCTTTTATAAAGGGTACAGCTTGGAGCATGTGAGAGGGAGCATGTAGAGAGACACAAACATGAGCCATTAATTTGGAAAGATACAGAATTTTTAGAGTTGGAAATACTGCTAGTATTTATATGGAGAATATAGTACATCATGTTCATGAATTGAAAACCAACAGCAAATTGATGAATTAATTTTGTATTAAGTTGATAGTCTTTATTTTAAGAAGCATACCCTTTAGAATGTGAGAGTGTGATTGGTTTCTACAAACGGGCCTGATTCCAAAGCTTGAATTTCACTCTGGGGAGCCTGGTCTCCTCAGTGGCAGGCAGCTCCTTAGTCAATTGGGCCTACAATTAGCATCAGAAATGGCAGCTCTGAGAAGACGGAAGCCCACGTGACTGGTTCGATCATTCTCTCTTTGTTTCCAACGGGAACAGACGCACAAAGGTCCCTTTTGTTTTCTGTTGGACCTCTGCCATACACACTGTGATTCCTGTTAGATTTTCCAGCAGTGAATGCAGGCTGTCCAAACACAGTCAGACTGGGATTTCGAATGGTAAAGGTTGTAAGAGAGATGGAGAGAATTTTTAATTTGCTACCTTAACTGCTGGAGACAGAATTGATGATTAGATAGTATTCCCAGGACTTTCGTAAAGACTGAAGCATAAATAAAATCTGCTCTGGGACAGATACAGGAAACCCTTAATTAGGCCACTGAGCTGATGGTCACATTGAACTAAGGAATTTAATTTCGGGAGAGCATTGATTGGCAACAAGGACAGCCTATAATTTATTCTTTCTTGGTCAGCCCCCAAAGCAGGATTGAAGGTATTGTTTGTAGTCTGGAGCAGGGCATGGCATATCATGAGCCTTACTGCCTGCATTGGTCTGGGGCTCTGTGTGCACGTGACTTCTGGGTGAGGTTAAAGCCACTTAGCTCCATGGTCAGCCCTGTTATTGATGACTGCATCCATAGAGGCTGTGAGCTGAAGCAGGAGATCGGGGAAGCTGGCCCGGGTCACTGTGATCACTACCTGCTTTCTTTTTTTTGTTTCTCTTTGGTCCTTTGTCTCTCCTGTATCTGGTATTTGCAGGCACCACACTCAGCTTGCTTGTTGTTCTTTCCACCTCCTTCTTTTGCCCCCAAATGTTTATTGAGCACCAACTGATTTAACCACCTGCTTGGCACTGGCAATAGAGCAATGAACAAAACAAAAATATCAGCTTTTGTCAATTTTATGTGTTAATGGGATGACAGGCAATAAAGAAGTAATTCTACAAATAAATACGGAATGACAACTCTGATAAGCTCATTGGGCTTTGACTGTAGCTGACCTAACATTAAGGCAGTGGTGATCACTACCTGGAAAAAAGATGATTAGTGTGAGATATTAACAAGGCTTCCCTGGTGGCTCAGTGGTTAAGAATCTGCCTGCCAGTACAGGAGATGCAGGAGACTTAGGTTCGATCCCTGGGTTGGGAAGATCCCCTGGAGAAGAAAATGGCAACCTACTCCAGTATTCTTGCCTGAAGAATCCCATGGAGTAGAGAAGCCTGGTGGGCTACAGTCCATGGAGTCACAAACAGGAGGACATGACTTAGTGACCAGACAACAACAGGAATTGACAAGACAGTGGGACACCCTTCCAGGCAGAAAGCTGGAACCACATGTACAAAGGCCCTGTGGCTGGAAAGAATGCATAGCCTCAGAGGAACTGCTGCAAAACCATAAAACTGGAGCTCAGGGAGCAAGGGTAAGATAGGGGGAGACGTGGTGGAGAGGGAAGCTGATCAGCGAGCCTCCCATGCTGGGCTGTAGAGGCCACGTGAAGATCCTAGTGGCAGTGAGGAGTCATTGAATGAAAGGAGCTGATAAATATGTTAATCCTTTGTAAGGTCCCTATTGTAATACATGCACATTAATTTGGCAGGAAAGAAGTCACTCTTAAGACAGCAGCTTGTATACCTGGCAGGTGGTAAACCCACAGGCATCTGTGGCCACATCCCCAGAGATTCGGCTTCCCTAGGTCAGGGTGGAGGCAACATAACAGTTTGTTAAAT
The DNA here is from genome assembly GCF_002263795.3 of Bos taurus. NCBI lineage: Eukaryota > Metazoa > Chordata > Mammalia > Artiodactyla > Bovidae > Bos > Bos taurus. The sequence continues at coordinate 117,596,324 of NC_037329.1, read as the reverse complement.
AAACTCTGTAGGTAATTCTGATTCCAGGGGGTTTATGAGCCAGATAGGAGAGGGCCCTAGTTGTGGAGACCTTCCTGGAGCTCCTGAAAATGGAGCAGGTACAGAAAGCTGCCTCTGAGTATCTTGAGGACAGAGGGTGTGACTCTTGTGATGAGAATGCTAATAGGAGCCAGAAATAGTCCAGCCAAACAGGCTGAATTGGAGTCAGCCTCTGCATAGCTCCCCCCCGCCCCCTTTTTTTCCCTTCAAATCATGGATGGCATGTGACTGGGGCATCATTGAAACACACTGGCTCATTCTATTTTTAGTGCAATAAATACCTGCACAGAAGCATGAAGTTGTTATGCATAATTCAAGAAGCCAATGCATCTCAAATTAGAAATCTCACCAAACACTTGTAAATTCAGGTCACCATGTCTTCCATATGACCTTGAAGTTACAGGATCGTCTTGTCAGTGGCCACTTACATGTGGGATTTTGAATCGAAATGGAGCAAAGAGAAGTCTTAGAGCAAAGGCAATTGAAAGATCATGCACACACAGCCAAGAAGGTAAACATGTCAATCAACAGCTTTTCATTTTAGCTCCTTTGAAGGCCTAATCCCCTGACTCCCTAATATTATAAAGTCATCTGTAGCCCAATTAGCTGTGCATTTATAATCTCCTGTTACTCTCACATCAACACAGAGAAGTGATTAACTATTTTGGCATTCACGGTCATGTCATTAATCACGAGGCATTCATTGGGTATTAATAACTGGACATGGTGGATAATTATATATGAATTCTACAGTAATTTAGCAACTGATTTACTAGTATTTGATGAGTTGAAGGTGTACTAATGGAAGATTAAATGATACAATTCTGATTATGAAAAGGTGATCAGATAGACATTGAAAAAGAAATTAAATAAATGAAGAATTTCAGTCGTACATTCTGTGATTCAACAAAATTTCAAAGGAAAGCACAAATTAGTTTTCATGCTCTACCAATGGGTATTCAGGAATTGGCATTAAAAAATGTGTCCAGAGATTTCCCTGATTGTCCAGTGGTTAGAAATCTGCCTTCCAATGCAAGGGACACTGGTTCAGGCCCTGGTCAGGGAAGTAAGACCCCACATGCCATATGGTAACTAAGCCTGTGTGCCTCAACTAAAGAGAAGTATAATGCTCACCACAACAGAAGAGGCCATGCGCTGTATCTGAGACTCAAAGCAGCCAAATAAATAATAAATATTTAAAAGAAAAAAGAAAAAAAAGTGTCCATTTCATATGCAATGAGAATTTTCTTTTTTTTGCTACATGGATATTACTTAATGTCAAAAATAGGCACATGGAGAGATTTGACAGGCTCAGTTGTAAATTTTGCTTCAAAAAAGGATTTTATAATTTGAAAAGGACTTTTTAATTTTAATTCTATTAGTCACTGGTTATACTTTTTTTAAAAATGTCTTTTAATCCTATGAATTGTAGCCATAGCCCCATTTATTTACCCATATATATATATATATATATATGCTTATAGTCACAATAGATATATATATATTTATATATATACCTATATATATACTTAGAGCTTAGCTTTTTAAAGAACTTGCTCATGAATTATTAAAAATGGCAGATAACATAAATCATATTATGAATGTACTGTTATTTAAGCATTAAACCTTAAATGTTAAGGTTTAACATAATGTTTAATGTTAAGCATTAAACATTAAACCTTAAAATTCTAACTATAATTTTTAAAAGTAGCAATAATTAAATCAAAAATTTATTTCAAAGTTTTGATATCAGAGGTGCTGAGTTAGGGGACTCTCTAAATGACGTTTTTGCTTGCATCTTGGATTTGCTATTTTCTCAAGGGACCTACTTTCCCAGAGCCTTTTCCTCAAACCTACATAAGTCTAAGTTTCATTCAGGACCCAACTTCAAAAAGATGTTGTTTGTCAGATAGTGCTGTTGATGATAGTGATGATGGGGATGATGGTGATGCTGGTGTTGATGATGGAGGTGATGATAATGATGGTGGTGATGATGGTGGTGGTGGTGATGGAGGTAGTGATAGTGATTATGGTGGTAACAATGGTAGTGATGGTGATGGTGATTGTGGTGGTGGTGATGGAGGTGATGATAGTGATGATGGAGTAAGAGTGGTAGTGATGGTGATGGTGATTGTGGTGGTGTTGGTGGTGGTGATGATTGTGATAATGGTGATAACAGTGGTAGTGGTGGTGATAGTGATTGTGGTGGTAGTGGTGGAGGTGATGATAGTGATGATGGTGGTGGTGATGGAGGTGATGATAATGATGATGGTGGTAATAGTGGAGGTGATGGTGGTGGTTGTGGTGGTGGAGTTGGTGGTGGTGATGATAGTGGTGATGGTGGTGATGGTGATGTTGGTGTTGATGGAGGTTATGATAATGATGGTAGTGATGATAATGGTGGTGGTGATGGAGGTAGTGATAGTGATGATGGTGGTAACAACGGTAGTGATGGTGATGGTGATTGTGGTGGTAGTGGTGGAGGTGATGATAGTGATGATGGTGGTAATAGTGGCAGTGATGGTAGTGATTGTGGTGGTGGAGTTGGTGGTGGTGATGATAGTGGTGATGGTGGTGATGGTGATGTTGGTATTGATGATGGAGGTTATGATAATGATGGTGGTGATGATGATGGTGGTGGTGATGGAGGTAGTGATAGTGACGATGGTGATAACAATGGTAGTGAATGTGACAGTGATTGTGGTGGTAGTGGTGGTGATGGAGGTGATGATAATGATGGTGGTAACAGTGGTAGTGATGGTGATGGTGATTGTGGTGGTGGTGATGGAGGTGATGATAGTCATGATGGTGTTAACAGTGGCAGTGATGGTGGTGATTGTGGTGGTGGTGATGGAGGTGATGATAGTCATGATGGTGGTGGTGGTGATGATGATGATGGTGGTGTTGGCAGTGGTGATGATTGTGATAATGGTGGTAACAATGGTAGTGATGGTGATAGTGATTGTGGTGGTAGTGATGGAGGTGATGATAGTCATGATGGTGTTAACAGTGGCAGTGATGGTGGTGATTGTGGTGGTGGTGATGGAGGTGATGATAGTCATGATGGTGGTGGTGGTGATGATGATGATGGTGGTGGTGGTGGTGATGATTGTGATAATGGTGGTAACAGTGGTAGTGATGGTGATAGTGATTGTGGTGGTAGTGACGGAGGTGATGATAGTCATGATGGTGTTAACAGTGGCAGTGATGGTGGTGACTGTGGTGGTGGTGTTGGTGGTGGTGATGATAGTGGTGATGGTGGTAACAATGGGAGTGATGGTGATAGTGATTGTGGTGGTGGTGATGGACGTAATGATAGTGATGATGGTGATGATGATGATGGTGATGATGGTAATGTTGACTACTAGGGACTGAATGTTTGTCCCTCCCCTCCCAAATTTATATGTTGAAATCCTCACCCCCAATAAATGGTATCTGGAAGTGGAGCCTCTGGGAGGTGATTATGGTTAGATTAAGTCATGAGGGTGGAGCCCTCATTATAAGAAGAGGGCCCTGATAAGGAGAGGAAGAGACCAACATTTTCTCTTCACCATATAAGGACACAGAGAAATAGCAGCTGTCTGTAAACTAGGAAGAGGGTCCTCATCAAGAACCTGAGCAAGCTGGCATCCTGGTCTCAGACTTGTAGTCTCCAAAACTGCAAGAAGTAAATGTTTATTGTTTAAGCCACCCTGCTTATGCTATTCTGCTGAAGCAACCCATGCTAACTGAGACAATCGTGGGGATGATGATAATGATGATGATTTATAGAGTCCTTTTAATAGGCTTCAATGTTTTAAAAGCTTTGCCTGCATTAAGATCTTTAATCATAAGAACCACAGAAAGAAATAGGTAGTGTTATTATTCTATTTCACAGAGAAGGAATCCAAGGCAAGAAAAATGTAAATAACTCTCCCAAAGTCAGTTGTTGTTATTCAGTCACTAAAAAGTATTTGATTCTTTGTGACCCCATGGACTGCAGCACACCAGTCTTCCCTGTCCTTCACTATCTCCTGGAGGTTGCTCATACTTGTGTTCATTGAGTCGGTAATGCCATCCAACCATTTCATCCTCTGTCATCTCCTCTTCCTCCTGCCCTCAATCTTTCTCAGCATCAGGGTCTTTTCCAATGAGTCAGTTCTTCACATCAGGTAGCCAAAGTATTGAGCTTCTGCTTCAGAATCAGTCCTTCCACTGAATATTCAGTATTGATTTCCTTTAGGATTAGCAGTTTTGATCGCTTTGCTGTCCAAAGGACTCTCAAGAGTCTTCTCCAGCACCACAATTTGAAAGCATCAATTCTTCGGCACTCTGCCTTCTTTATGATCCAACTCTCATATTTGTATATGACTACTGGAAAAATAATAGCTCAGCCTTCTATGCACCAACTTTCATATTCATATATAACTACTAGAAAAATTATAGCTTTGACTAAATGGACCTTTGTTGGCAAAGTGTTGTCTGTGCTTTTGAATACACTATCTAGGTTTGTCATAGCTCTCCTTCCAAAGGGTAATTGTCTTTTAATTTCATGGCTGCAGTCACCATCTACAGTGATTTTGGAGCCCAAGAAAATAACCTGTCGCTGTTTCCACATTTTCCCCTGCTATTTGCCATGAAGTGATGGGACCTGATACCATGATCTTAGTTTTCTGAATGTTGAGTTTTAAGCCAGCTTTTTGACTCTCCTCTTTCACCCTCATCAAGAGGCTCTTTAGTTTCTCTTTGCTTTCTGCCATTAGAGTGGCATCATCTGCATATCTGAGGTTGTTGATATTTCTCCCAGCAATATTGATTCCAGCTTGTGATTCATCCAGCCTGGCATTTCAAATGATGTACTCTGCATATAAGTTAAATAAGCAGGTTGACAATATACAGCCTTGACGTACTCCTTTCCCAATTTTGAACCAGTCTGTTGTTCCATGTTGGAGAAGGCAATGGCACTCCACTCCAGTACTTTTGCCTGGAAAATCCCATGGACAGAGGAGCCTGGTAGGCTGCAGTCCATGGGATCGCTAGAGTCTGACACGACTGAGCGACTTCACTTTCCCTTTTCACTTTCATGCATTGGAGAAGGAAATGGCAACCCACTCCAGTGTTCTTGCCTGGAGAATCCCAGGGACAGCGGAGCCTAGTGGGCTGCCGTCTCTGTAGTCGCACAGAGTCAGACACGACTGAAGCGACGCAGCAAGCAAGCAAGCAAGCAAGTTGTTCCATGTAAGGTTCTAACTGTTGCTTCTTGATCTGCATACAGATTTCTTAGGAGAGAGGTAAGTTGATCTGGTATTTCCATCTCTTTAAGAATTTTCTACAGTTTGTTGTGATCTACACAGTCAAAGGCTTTAGCGTAGTCAATGAAGCAGAAGTAGATGTATTTTTTTTAATTCCCTTGATTTTTCTGTGATCTAACAGATGTTGGCAACTTGATTTCTGGTTCCTCTGCCTTTTCTAAATCCAGCTTACACATCTGAAAGTTGTCAGTTCATGTACTGTTGAAGCCTAGCTTGAAGGATTTTGAGCTTTATCTTGCTGACATGTGAAATGAGTGCAATTATGCAGTAGTTTGAACATTCTTTGGCATTGCCTTTCTTTGGGATTGGAATGAAAAGTGACCTTTTCCAGTCCTGTGGCCACTGCTGAGTTTTCCCAATTTGCTGGCATGTTGCGTGCAGCACTTTAACAGCATCATCTTTTAGGTTTTTAAATAGATCATCTGGAATTACATCACTTCCACTAGCTTTCTCTGTAGGAATGCTTCCTGAGGCCCATTTGACTTCACATTCTAAGATATCTGACTCTAGGTGAGTAACCACACCATCATGATTATCCGGGTCATTAAGACCTTTTTTGTATAGTTCTTCTGTGTATTCTTGCCACCTTTTCTTTATCTCTTCTGGTTCTGTTGCTGCTGCTGCTGCTTCTAAGTCACTTCAGTTGTGTCCGACTCTGTGCGACCCCATAGATGGTAGCCCACCAGGCTCCCCCGTCCCTGGGATTCTCTAGGCAAGAACACTGGAGTGGGTTACATTTCCTTTTCCAATGCATGAAAGTGAAAAGTGAAAGTGAAGTCACTCAGTCGTGTCCAACCCTCAGTGACCCCATGGACTGCAGCCTTCCAGGCTCCTCCATCCATGGGATTTTCCAAGCAGGAGTACTGGAGTGGCATGCCATTGCCTTCTCCGTCTGGTTCTGTTAGGTCCTTGCTATTTCTGTCCTTTATTGTGCTCATCTTTGTATCATATGTTTCCTTGGTATCTCCAGTTTTCTGGAGATGTCTAGTCTTTCCCATTCTGTTGCTTTCCTTTATTTCTTTGCATTGATCACTTAGGAAAGCTTTCTTATCTCTCCTTGCTATTCTCTGGAACTCTGTATTCAATTGGGTATATCTTTCCATTTCTTCTTTGCCTTTCTCTTCTTTTCTTAGCTCTTTGTAAGGCCTCCTCAGACAACCACTTTGCCTTCTTGCATTTCTTTTTCTTGGTGATGGTTTTGGTCACCATCTTCTGTTCAATGTTATAAACCTCTGTCTGTAGTTTTTCATGCACTCTGTCTATCAGATCTAATCCTTGGAATCCATCTGTCACTTCCACTATATAGTCATAAGGGATTTGATTTAGGTTATACCTGAATGACCTAGTGTTTTTTCCCGTACTTTCTTCATTTTAAGCCTGAAGTTTGCAATAAGAAGCTCAGGCCAACCAACTAACAGGGAGGGAGCAAAGCTCTACCCATCATCAGACAACTGGATTAAAGATTTACTGAGCATGGCCCCCACAACTGCACTCATCTCACAGTTAGCAAAGTAATGCTGCAAATTCTCCAAGCTAGGCTTCAACAGTATGTGAACCGAGAACTTCCAGATGTTCAAACTGGATTTAGAAAAGGCAGCGGAATAATATTAAGTATTTTTCCTAAGCTATTGCTTAGTTTCCTTCCAGTCCTCTTGTGTCTGATATAAGCTGAGCCAGTTTGATGGCCAACTGTAAATAATAAGGAAGAGGAAGAAGAGGGGAAAGTGATGGAGTTAGTATTTTGTGAATTTGGAATAATAAGTAGTAGCTAAATGGTGATTCATTCTACATCAAGTGGCAGAAGTGGGGGATATAGCACAGGAGAAGGAGTTTGATGTGGTTCCTTTGCGGACCTGTGTTGGCCAGGGTGTGATCTAAGCCGTTGTAATGGAGATCTCGAATATAGTGCTTAAATTACAAGTTAATTTCTCCCTCATGTTTCTGAAAATGTGATCTGATTGCTTGCTGCTCTAAAGCCAATTAAGAGGCAAGTTTGGTGAAAAGGAACGTTTACTTTATTTTGGAGGCTGGCAAACAGGGCAGGAGAGTGGTGATGAAGGGGTGGAGGGTGGGGAGAGGATGGTGAGGGCAGATTCCTGTCCAAAGGCCGATTCCCCCACTGACAATCAGTGGGCAAGAGATTTTTCAAGGGGAGTTTCAGGGGTGTATAGACAGAGGGAGGGGGTACATGCAACAACAACACAGCTCTGATGGTCATCTTGAAATTAGTCGTCGGTGGTCTGACCGGCATCAACTTGCTTGTTTAAGTACAGTTAATCTTCAGTTCCCGGGTCGGTTTGTTCCCATTTCTTTGAGGCCATTTCTCAGAATTGTGGCAGCTCATGTCATGGCTGCTTTCTGATCACCATGTAGTTAACTTCTTCCACTTGGTGGGGGTTTCAGTATCTATAAAACAGCTTGCAGGGTATGGCTCTGAATATTACCTATAGCCCTTGGAGAGGAGCTAAAGGTCCTTGATTTTGTTTAATGACCAAACTATTGTTATTTTTGTTTGTTTGCTTGACTAGTTTCCGTTGCTTATGCATTGTCTCACGTCTCTGATCAAACTTAGTCTTTGGCTAAAAGTTTTCTACAGACAGAATGCAGACAGAGGACATGATGGGCAGAGGGGAGGACCATAGGGTCCTGCTCCATTTCTAGGGGTCCTGTTACAATCTAGAGGTGTCTGGTCCAGGATGGAGGGCAGTCCTAGAGCCTCAGCACACAGATCCCATCTCTGGATTTACACTGGCTGCCCTGGCTGTCACCATTGCTTTGGTGTGTCAGCCACTGGGAAGCCGGGAAGGACAAAGGGAGCACTTGCTTAATCTTCATAAATGCAACACACAGAAGTGCCACACAGCCTGTCCCCACACAGCCTGTCACTGAGGAGAGGCTGGGTGGCTCTGTTGTTCCCAGCAACAGTTCCCAATTCTATCATTGAACATGGGGAGAATGGTTACCAATGGGCAACCTCCCACGATTCAAACACTCAGGTCTTACTCAGGACCAATGATTCAGTCTAATAATAGTGGAGAAAGGAGTGTGGTAGGGTGAATAAAAAAAAATTGAACAAAATTATAGCACTCTGAGCTACTAACCCTTTACTGCGGGACAGATACTTCTTTTGAGAAAGTGTAGAATGTCAACCTAAGAACTCTTAATCTAAACCTTTTTGTTCATTTTTTCAGCCTGTATGTCCATATTGAATTTTCAGGTTTCCCTGCAGGGTGAATAGGGAGATGGTGCTGCTAACATATTGGCCAAGGTGGTTGTTAAGGGTTGCTCTGTTGTGACCGTGGAGCTTCCCTGGTGGCTCAGATGGTAAAGGATCCACCTGGAATGCAGGAGACCTGGGTTCGATCCCTGGGTCAGGAAGCTTCTCTGGAGAAGGGAATGGCTACCCACTCTAGTATTCTGGCCTGGAGAATTCCATGGACAGAGGAGTCTGACAGGCTACAGTCCATGAGGTCAGACACAACTGAGCAACTAACATTTTCACTTCTGTATATGATGGTAAGATTTGTGGAGAATAAACCAATCTCTCTGCAGGGGGTAGCAAGCTAATTGTATTTTTTTTCTATAATATGTTCCCATTATCTTTCTAATGTCTTTTTCCCTTTGGAGCGAATGATATGCTTAATATATATTTTTCCTAGTCTTCTGGCTAGGTGCAGTCCACCTGATGACTTAGATCAGTGATGGTGGTGACAGTGCTTGGATTGTTGCTAATAGGGGCCGTTGTGTTTGTCTCTAATTCAGAAAGCATTTTTGGCCATACCTGACTCAGGAACCCCCAGAAAATGGGATATTCTGAACAGGTGATTTTTTCAAAAAGCAATTTACTGCTGCAAGCCACAGAGCTCAAAAGCGAGCAGACAAGGAAATGAACAACAACAGAACATAAACTTTCACAAGGAAATCCAAAGAAAGCCTTGTTTAGAAAAGATAAAAAGAATAAAGTCAGGATGGTCGGACTGGCCAGGCAGGTTCTCCAGTGAGTGAGGCATCACTGTGTTTGTACTTGAGGGGTGGTGACAGCTCTTCAGCACTCCTTCACTTTCCCTGCTTAGCTCATGGTCTGACTGCATTCTGCATATGTGCCGTGGAAGGAGAGCTGTGTTCCTCTAGCAGGCAGTATATTCATAACCTTATTTTAGCATCATGCCACCCTGGACCTGGTCTTGGTTCCAGTTTGTACCCTGCATCAAGCTCTCTTCTTGTCTCTGGCCAGATACTGTCAAAAGGTGATTTATTTCTCAGGTTCTGCCTCTCAACCCCAGGTACTGAGTCACAAATTCACAGGGATCCTGACCAGCTTATTAAGCTTTGCACCAGCCTCCAGCCCACCTTCTTAAAGAGCTGGCGCAGAGACACCACCTCATTCCTGCTTCTGTGGACCGAATTGTGGGAATTGGAGGTGTTTGCCTTCCCAAGGCCCAAGTTACTGTAGAAGCCCTGGGTCTCTAGCTAAAGCTGAAAGCTGTGATATTTTAAACCGTTCATGCCTATCCGGTGCCAGCCATGGGACTTCCAGGACTGTGAATAGTTTTTATAGGCTATAGTTTTGTGCCTAGTGATTCACCAAGTCTTAATAGGAAAACTCAGCCATCTGTTTCCAACACCTACGGCTCACGTATTTATGGTCAGAGTTTTTATTTTGCATGTGTGCATTCCCTTTAACAGGAAAGAAAACGGTCTTCATAGCCAAACCACTGAAGTGAGAAATGCAAATCTCATTTGCTCTTAATCCCAATGAGGTATTTACTACAAAGTCCATTTGAGACTCTTTGGTGTTAATATTGAAGAAGACGAGTGGTAAAATAAACAGTTAATGGCCTGGAGCCAGCCCTCTCATGCGTGCTGACTGATGAGGGCCCCTTCCATTCCAGAGGTAATGACAGGGCCCCCCTTTCAGTTGTTCTCGACTTCTCATTGGCACCAGGGGAGTGGGTTTGGCAAAGTCACTGTTTTGAAAGGACCGTAATGATGGCAGGACATTTTATTACTGTATTAATGAGCACAGTGTGGGGCCATGGGCAGGACAGAGTGTTTGTGTATGTCTGTGCAAGAGTTGGGGCGTGGGGAGAAGGAAACCCAGTTTTTATCTGTCATTGTAACTAGTTACTGGGGAGTGTTCACAGACCCCAAGGTAATGAAGGAGAGTTTTCCTTCATTATTGTTTTTAAAACTCCTTAGGGAAATCACTCTCCGTGGTAAAGAATCTGCCTGCCAAACAGGAGACACAGATTTGATCCCTGGGTGGGGAAGATCCCCTGGAGGAGGAAATGGCAACCCACTCCAGTATTCTTGCCTGGAGAATCCCATGGATAGAGGAGCCTGGTGGGCTACAGTCCATGGGGTCACAAAAGAGTTGGACATGACTTAGTGACTAAACAACAACAACCCCCGAGATAGTTTTCTTTGTCATGGACCCAGGGTCCTCCTTTATCTCTTTCACAGTGCAGCAATCTTTTCTTATCGATACCACTGTGGAAAAGTCATGTAGTTATTTATTTCAATAAAATTTTCTAATATGATTCTGGTCTGGTCTGATAGCCATTTATAACCGTTCCCTTCTCCAAGGGATCTTCCCTGACCCAGGGACTGAACCTGGGTCTCTTGCATTGCAAGCAGATTCTTTACCATCCGAGCCACCGGGGATGCCCACAAATGTAACACTAAGTTTATCTTGTGAATATTGGTCTGTAAAACTTGGTTCTGAGCCCTGGTCTCTCTCTTTTCTCCAGGAGTTCACTTTTTCCCAGTGGTCTAGAATCCCCCTCATTCAGGTGAGGGCCGATTGTAAATCTTCAGCCCTGACGTTTCTAACTACTCATGTCCTGTGTTGGACCACCACCTTGGCTGCTCCTTTTGGTGGGATGGGGATGGATGGGGGAATCTCAAACTTAATCTGTACACAGTGGAAATTCTCGTCACTGGCCAGCACCACTGCACATGAGGTTGCTATCCTATGTATGATTTCTTCTTTTCTCTCATCCAGTCCAGACAAAAGTCTTGTTTGTTCTTCCTCCAAAATGCGATCTTTGAAAAAGAACAGACTTGTAAACCCAGTGCGGGAGGGAGAGGGAGAGACAAATAGGGAGAGTAGCATTGAAACATATACATTACCATATATAAAACAGAAGTTATTCAGTTGCCCAGTTGTGTCCGAATCTTTGCGACCCCATGGACTGCAGTGTGCCAGGCCTCCCCGTCCTTCGTCATCTCTCGAAGTTTGCCCAAATTCATGTGCATTACACTGGTAATGCCATCCAACCGTCTCATCCTCTGAGGTCCTCTTCTCCTTCTGCCCTCAATCTTTCCTTAAATAGATCTTTCCTGAAATATAGAGCCAGTGGGATTTGCTGTATAATATGGGGAGCTCAAACCTGATGCTCTGTGACAACCTAGAGGGGTGGGATGGGGCGAGAGGTGGCAGGGAGATTGAAGAGGTAAGGGACATTGGTGTACCTATGGCTGATTCATGTTGATGTATGGCAGAAACCAACACAATATTGTAAAGCTATTACCATCCAAGTAAAAATAAATTTATTAAAAAAAGAAAAAGCATAAAGCTCGTGTTTTCCACACTCTTTCGTGGGTGCTCATCACACTAAGGCCCACGAGATCCCCTCTGATCTAGCCCCTCCTGCCTCTGTATCCTCATCTGGGCACTGGCCCCTGGCACACTGACCTCCTCATCGATCTGATGATGTCCTCAGCTCTCCTCACTGGCTCTTTTTTTAGCCTTCAGGGCTCAGCCTAAATGCTGCTTCCTGTCTGGAGCTCAGATATCATCTGGTGAGTGATTTTAACTCTCCCTCTCGCACAATTGCACTCATCTCACATGCTAGTAAAGTAATGCTCAAAATTCTCCAAGCCAGGCTTCAGCAATATGTGAACTGTGAACTTCCAGATGTTCAAGCTGGTTTTAGAAGAGGCAGAGGAACCAGAGATCAAATTGCCAACATCCACTGGATCATGGAAAAAGCAAGAGAGTTCCAGAAAAACATCTATTTCTGCTTTATTGACTATATGCCAAAGCCTTTGACTGTGTGGATCACAATAAACTGTGGAAAATTCTGAAAGAGATGGGAATACCAGACCACCTGACCTGCCTCTTGAGAAACCTATATGCAGATCAGGAAGCAACAGTTAGAACTGGACATGGAACAACAGACTGGTTCCAAATAGGAAAAGGAGTATGTCAAGGCTGTATATTGTCACCCTGCTTATTTAACTTCTATGCAGAGTACATCATGAGAAATGCTCAGCTGGAAGAGGCACAAGTGGAATTAAGATTGCCGGGAGAAATATCAATAACTTCAGATATGCAGATGACACCACCCTTATGGCAGAAAGTGAAGAGGAACTCAAAAGCCTCTTGATGAGAGTGAAAGAGGAGAGTGAAAAAGTTGGCTTAAAGCTCAACATTCAGAAAACAAAGATCACGGCATCTGGTCCCATCACTTCATGGGAAATAGACGGGGAAACAGTGGAAACAGTGTCAGACTTTATTTTTTGGGGCTCCAAAGTCACTGAAGATGGTGACTGCAACCATGAAATTAAAAGACGCTTACTCCTTGGAAGAAAAGTTATGATCAACCTAGATAGCATATTGAAAAGCAGAGACATTACTTTGGCAACAAAGGTCTGTCTAGTCAAGGCTATGGTTTTTCCTGTGGTCATGTATGGATGTGAGAGTTGGACTGTGAAGAAGGCTGAGCACTGAAGAATGATGCTTTTGAACTGTGGTGTTGGAGAAGACTCTTGAGAGTCCCTTGGACTGCAAGGAGATCCAACCAGTCCATTCTGAAGGAGATCAGCCCTGGGATTTCTTTGGAAGGAATGATGCTAAAGCTGAAACTCCAGTACTTTGGCCACCTCATGCAAAGAGTTGACTCATTGGAAAAGACTCTGATGCTGGGAGGGATTGGGGGCAAGAGGAGAAGGGGACGACAGAGGATGAGATGGCTGGATGGCATCACTGACTCGATGGACATGAGTCTCAGTGAACTCCGGGAGTTGATGATGGACAGGGAGGCCTGGTGTGCTGTGATTCATGGGGTCGCAAAGAGCTAGACACGACTGAGTGACTGATCTGATCTGTCCTGTTCTGCCCTTCACCCTGCCCCCCCCTCACAGTTGGGTTACGCACACGGGATGCACAATTTCTCCTCTTAGAGAGACTTAGCACTTTAGCCTCATAATAAGAATCATAGACTTGGATTGAACACAGTTATGATTCAAACAAATGTTTACCCATGAGCATTTTCAGAGAACTCTAATTTTACATGCCTTGTGGTCGGAATGAAGGAATCTAAGGCCGCAAACGTGAGATGATGAGATATCCTTCCTTGACAAAAGGTGGGAGAACCCCTGAAACTTTTGCCAGGAAGCCTTCATTTCCTTTTCTCCATTTCTGCTTTCCTTGTCTTGAGTGTCTCCTTTTCCTGTGTCTAATGAAGTTTCTATCTCCTGCTTTGCTTTACTTTTTCCGTCTTCCTTCTTCCGCCCCTCCATCTCTTCTTTTCCCTCCTCTTTTCTTTTTTATTTCCCTTTCCCTTTTATATTTATACTCTTTCTAGTCTTCTTTCTTGCTTTTAATTTAAGCCAGACTTTTGCCTGAGCAACTTCATAGCATCCCATGTGTCATCAGTTCTCCAGTTTTTGAAAAGACCATAGAAGGCACAGGTGTTGACACAAGCTCATTCTCAAGCAGCTCTGCAGACAGAATCGGGCAGTCACCCTTATTCTGACTTGGCCAGTTTTTGTCTTTAGCTGATCAGTTGGTCTACAGATCTTGGAATTCTGAATATAAGGACAAGCCTTTCTATCCAGGCCTGTCTCAGGAATTATGTTACATATATTGATTACATACGATTAAGGAAGAGAGAAAATTCATGACCATTTGCTTGACATTTCTCACAAGCGTGTTAGAAGTGCCATTGTTTGAGGGCTGAGTCAAAGAGGTCACATTGTCTTTTCAGCAGCTCTCCAGTGATCACCCATAAAGCCCTGAAGAACTTCTTTTCTCAAAAAGTGAATTCTGTTTTATTTCAGATTCCTGCTTTTAATGTGAGCCAGGCTTTTGCCTGAGCAATTTCATAGCCTCCCATGTGGCATGAGTTCTCCAGTTTTTGAATAGACCATAGAGCACACTTCCTGCTCCTGGCATGTGGGCTTTCCTGAGGGCTACTTTGCTTTAACCCAGCTGCACTTTGAGGAAACAAACTGGATGGGATTACTTTTCAGTGGGCTTCCCCAGTGGCTCAGCAGTAAAGAATCTGCCTGCAGTGCAGAAGATGCAGGAGGTGTGGGTTCAATCCCTGGGTGGGGAAGATCCCCTGGAGAAGTAAGTGACAACCCACTCCAGCATTCTTGCCTGGAAAATTCCATGGACAGAGGAACCTGGTGGGCTACAGTCCACGGGGTCGCTAAGAGTCGGAGGTGACTGAAGAGACTCGGCATACAGGGCGTGCACGCGTGCACACTTTTCAGTAGGAGGAACTCCAAGCATTTCCCCCTTAGACGTGGCCAAAGGGAGGTGCAAGCAACTTACCAAAATAACAGACCTCGAAGGAGCCGCTGGGCACCGTTTTCCTCGTGTGAAGAGTGACTGCTGAAAATAACATGCTTGTAATGCTGCGGACTCACTTTCGCATGATTAGGTGACATGATCAGAAATGATGGAGGAATGTGTGACACTCTGCTGCAAAGATTGATTTCTTTAATAGTTTACTAAGGGGTTTGAAGATCAAAATACTCAGGCTTATTAAGCAAGTAAAGCTAATAGAGAAACTTGTATCAAAGTTGTCTCCAGGAAGTTTAGAGACTATGATGAGTGAGGGAATATGGCCTAAATATCAGAGTTGTGTAGACTTTCAAAAATAGATGTGTAAAGTGTGCTTTCAAGAGGCTCACATGCGTGTCTCTAATTCAAGGTGATTGTTACCTTCACAAGAACACTACTTATGTGACTGAGATTAGTTTTTCTATTGGCCCAGTGGTTCTTAAGTGGAAGCACATGTCCAGATTACTTAGGAAGTCTTTTTAAAACACATGCCTACAGGGGCCTACCCAGACTATTGCTACTGAGTCGTTTGTGTTGGAGCCTGGAAATAGGTACTTGGAAAAATCCCCTGCAAAATTGTGAAGTGTCTGGTTTCAAACTAGTTAAGGAGCATAATTTAAAAAGACACACGTACCCCAGTGTTCCCTGAAGCACTGTTCACAGTAGCCAGGACATGGAAGCAGCCTAAATGCCCACTGATGGATGAATGGATAAAGAAGTTGTAGTCCATATATACAATGGAGGAATGAAATTGGGTATTTGTAGAGAAGTGGATGGACTATTAAGTCTGTCTTACAGAGTGAAGTAAGTCGGAGAAAAACAAATATTGTTTATTAAGTCATATATGCAGAATGTAGAAAAATGGAACAGATGAGCCTATTTTCAGGCAGAAATAGAGACACAACATAGAGAATGGATACGTGGCCATAGGGGAGGAAGGGCAAGGAGAGATGAATTGGGAGATTAGGATTGACATATATACGTTACCATGTGTGAAATAGTGGAATAGAGGAAGCCTGCTGTAAGCGCAGGGAGCTCAGCTCGCTGCTCTGTGGTGACCTAGATGGGTGGGATGGGGGGGAGGTGAGAGGGAGGCTCAAGAGGAGGGGAGCACATATATACATATAGCTGATCCACTTCGTTGTGCAACAGAAACCTAACAGAACATTGTAAAACAGTTATACTCCAAAAACAAAACAAAACAAAAACTAGTGAAGACCACTGCTCTTGACTGAAAGTTTGGAGTAGCACAAACCAAGGGTGACCCCTCCCTGTAACCTTAAAATCCTGTATGATGCCTGGTTTGTAGAAGTGAGTGTAAGAAATGTTCGCTGAGAAAGTGAAACCAAACTATTCAGAAAACCATATTGTGCATTCATTTAAACTGCTTATTCATTTAAATTTCTACTGGCTTAGTAAATAGTTGAAGAGAATTTTTAAAATAACCATTGAAGAGATGTATCTTCTGGATAATTAGAGAACATTCTGTGATCTAAATGCTTATGAAGGGGACAGATGCTGTAGATTTTTCAAGTAATTTGATGTGAAACTAGAGAACAAAGCAGCGAAATAGACAAATACATTTTTAATTACTATCTGATTTTTACCTCCATTATATTATGGGTAAAATGTCTTTTAGAATAAGAATTCTGGTAGCTCCCCTATGTTGTTCCAGATTCTATTTGTCTATCAAAGTTGATGAGCATTTTTTTTTTCAGTAAGCTGGAATTTGTATATTCTAATGATGGCTGTTCTTCCAAGTGCACTCAGATTGACAACACATTCTGGAAAATCCTCTTTGGGATTTGTCTGTGCTGTGCTGGTCCTGTATGCACCTATATCCTGAATTCCTATTTGCCACCTCCATGAGGCTTGTCCCTTGCCCTCAAGGAAGTTTCAGTAAGGGCAGTTTGGTAGGTAATCATCCACGACATAAAATAATCAGAGACCTCTATGTAACAGTGCGGATTGACATTGTGCAGCTGGGAAAGGACTGGGGTATTGCTCATGAATAAGGTGTGTGTGTTAGTCTCTCAGTTGTGTCCGACTCTTTGTGACCCCATAGATTGTAGCCTGCCAGGCTCCTCTGTCCATGGAATTCTACAGGTGAGAATCCTGGAGTGGGTTTCTGTGCCCTTCTCCAGGGGATCTTCCGGACCCAGGGATCGAACCTGAGTCTCTTACTTCTCCTGCATTGGCAGGGTGGGGTAATAGGAAGCCCAGGTGGTGGTAGTGGTAAAGGTGGGATAGGGTGGGATCTGAGCTATGATGACAGGAGGAGGAGGAGTATTCCAGGGAGAGGTGCTGTGGGAACGTTTGCAGAGTTGGGGTGATCAGGGCATGTGAAGGCACTGTGAGGAGGAGGTGTGCAGTGTCTGCACGACGCGGGGCCACGGCTGAGAAGTTGAAACTCTATAGAGGAGGTGCGTTTGCCTAAACCATCCTTTTCCTTCTGTTCCAAAGCCAATTTACCATAAAGTTTTCAATAGGAAATCTTAGGAAGAGAGCAACTAGTTCTCTATGGGTGTAAAAAGCACTCCTCCCGACTTGCCATGTCCATCTTTACTGAGACACTGGCTCCTAACTACAAACTTGAAGTTGAGGTGGGTCTCTACTGTGACTTGGGTCAATTTCCCAACATAACCTTGATGCTTGTGAATGGAGTTAAATTTTCCGCTGCTGTTTTGAACCCATCTTCTGCCTGTTGAAAACATCCCTTGCACTACCATAGTGCTTTGCCCTTTGCAGATTTATTGTTCCTAGATGCTTTTCAGGGTACAAAAAGCGGGGGGTGAGCCTGTCAGACAACCTCACTGTCTGCCTATGTCCAACTGTCACCATAAAAAGCATCCTTTTTTGATGTTAAAAGAGCCCCAGTTTTGATGATAAATTCTATGGTTACTCTCTTCAGGGGTTGCTATCTTTACTTACATGAGAAAATTGGGGATTTAGAGAGGCATGGCTGTCTAGAAAAATTTCTACTCCCCTGTCTTAAGCATCTTTTCTGGGTAATGTAGGAATCTTCCTTCTGGGTGATGAAGGTGTTAATTATAAGTTGTTCGTTTTTAAATTAAAAATTATCCCTAAACAAATGAATATTCTTACTAGAAAAAGGTACACTGTCTTTGTTGTTGTTGTTGTTCAGTCTCTAAGTCCTGTCTGATTCTTTGTAACCCCATAAACAGCAGCATGCCAGGATCCATGTCCTTCACTGTCTCCTGGGATTTGTTCAGACTCATGTCCATGGAGTCCATGGTGCCATCCAACCATCTCATCTTCTGTCTCCCCCTTCTCCTTCTGTTCTCAGTCTTTCCCAGCATCAGTGTCTCTTCCAATGAGTCAGCTCTTCACATCAGGTGGCCAGTGTATTGAAGCTTCAGCTTCAGCATCAGTCCTTGCAAAATAATTATCTTGTTGATGCATAGTCCTCACAGTAGTATTTCCTTATTCCATTTGGAGGCTATTATTTATTTGACATTTATTTCTATCTACTCTCTGTCTCTTCATTCTTTCTGGAGTTATTTCTCCACTCTTCTCCAGTAGCATATTGGGCACCTACCAACCTGGGCAGTTCATCTTTCAGTGTCATATCTTTTTGCCTTTTCATACTGTTCATGGGGTTCTCAAGGCAAGAATACTGAAGTGGTTGAAATTGATACCATGCAGTCAGATTGGTGATCAAGTTGATATTTAGTAATAAATTCAATGTAAAATGTGTCTCGTGTTGCATGCCACTGTGAGGGCACTGAGCTGTTCACACAAGCCCATAGCAGGGGAGATTTACTGCTTGCAACTACTCAAAGTAGCCAAGAGAATGGAGAGCTGGAAGTTGCAAGATAGTGGCTCCCAGGGAAAAGACAGCTTCAAACGCAGGGCTGGAATTCAGACAGAGTGGCCCCTAGAGGGCAGGAAAAGGATCTCAGGTGATGTCGGAGTGCCTGGGGTCCTCCGAGTCAGGCGTTCCTTGTGATTCTTGGGAAGAATGTCCTACCTTAACGGCCCGAGGTCCGAATGACCACTGGCCACGTGTTTTATTCCTTGGCCTGACTTACTGCATTTTGATTTTTTTGCCAGAATTGATTCTTGTGTAATCTATATCCATAGTCTTGTCAAAAGAATGTTGGTCAAGCTTTACATTTCCTATCATCCTGCTTTCTTTTAGGTTTTGTGAATGATTCTATTACTAAATCTATCGTGGCTTTGCGCTTGACTCTGGTGGTGAAGACCAGCACCTGTGTGCCGGGGGAGAGCCGTGCAAACGACCTGGAGTGCTCAGGAAGAGGAAGGTGCTCCACGAAGCCGTCAGAGGTGAGGGGGACACCTGGGAGATTTGCAAATGCATGTTTACATTAGGGTATATTTACATATAAGCACACACACACACACACACATATATATATACACACACGGACTGCAGCCCCCTAGGCTCCTCTGTCCATGGAATTTTCCAGGCAAGAATACTGGAGTGGCTTGCCATTTCCTTCCCCAGGGGATCTTTCCAACCCAAGGATTGAATCCTGGTCTGCTGAGTTGCAGGTAGATGCTTTACTGTCTGAGCCACCAGGGAAGCCCATCAATTCAGTTCAGTCGCTCAGTTGTGTCCAACTCTTTGCAGCCCCATGGACTGCAGCACGCCAGGATTCCCTGTCCATCACCAGCTCCCAGAGCTTGCTCAAACTCATGTCTGTTGAGTTGGTGATGCCATCCAACCATGTCATCCTCTGTCATCCCCTTCTGCTCCTGCCTTCAATCTTTCCCAGCATCAGGGTCTTTTCCAATGAGTCAATTCTTCCCATCAGGTGGCCAAAGTATTGGAGTTTCAGCTTCAGCACTGGTCCTTCCAATGAATATTCAGGACTGATTTTCTTTAGGATTGACGGGATTGATCTTGCAGTCCAAGGGAAGCCCATATATATATACACACACACATATATGTTGTGTGTTTGTGTGTGTGTGTGTGTGTGTGTATAAAGAATGAAAGAGGAGAGAGCAAGTGCATTTGCTGAAAATATCCCCAAATTTCTGGTTTCAATTATTTGTATGCAACTTACAGATATATAAATTTCCATATAATTTTCAAGGTAAATACTGGAAAATTGTGCAGTCCTGGACCCCCTTACTTTGGTATCCAGTAGAGATTTTGTGAGAAGTAATTATCATATCTGGTCACAGAATCAAGAGAAGCAGAAGAAAGAAATGCTAAGACAGTTATCTATTTCCCTGTTGTGACCTAATTCCCTTCTGAGACTTTGCATGTCCCCAGTGGTGACAACAGAGTTACAGAAGTGAGGGAAAAGTAAGAGAAGGATTGGGGAGGAGGCAGGGTGAGAAGGCTGATTCACTCTGGCCTTTGTGGACCAGGGCCATCAGCTCTGGAAGACGTGAGTCCTGGGGCTCCCTGGTGCTCCAGTGGTTAGGACTTCATCTTCCAAGGCAGGGGATATGGGTTCAATTCCTGGTGAGGGAGCTAAGATACCACATGCCTCTTGGCCAAAAAACTGAAACATCAAACAGAAGCAGTATTGTAGAAAATTCAATAAAGACTTTAAAAAAATGGTTCACATAAAAAAAAACCTTAAAAAACAAGAGACTTGAGCCCTGTCTCCCCTTCTCTTTAGCATCTGACATCACATGGGGAAGCCTGAGATTTCCCGTTTTCTTCTTTCTTGGCCAGCTTGGACTTGCTTCTTCTCTATCCTGAAAATGAAAGTGAAATCACTCAGTCGTGTCCAACTCTTTGCGGCCCCATGGACAGTAGCCCATGGCATTTTCCAGGCAAGAGTACTGGAGTGCATTGTCATTTCCTTCTCCAGGGGATCAAACCCGGGTTTCCTGCATTGCAGGCAGAGACTTTACCTCTGATGGGAAGCTTTATTTATCCACTTATTCTATTAATAAATAAATAAAGGCTATTGAGTGTTCTTCTGTGACCATCCAAGTTAGTACAGAAGTGTGAGAAGTGATGGAAGCAGTGGGGTACTTGTTTGATAAGGAAGTTCTAGAAGAGATGAATGTGAGAGGCTGAGGAAGGCCAGCCTCTCGAGGTGGAAAATCATCAGATCTTCCCAGTGAGGCTGCAAAGAGGAGGCGCAAGGGTCTTCCCCAAATTCACTCTTCTTTTTAATATATATTTACTGAAGTATAGTTGACTTACAGTGTTTCAGGTGTGCAAGCAAGGTGATTCAGTCATATGCAATGCGGGAGACCTGGGTCCTATCCCTGGGTTGGGAAGATCCCCTGGAGAAGGGAAAGGCTACCCACTCCAGTATTCTTGCCTGGAGAATTCCATGGACTATCATTGGGTCACAAAGAGTTGGGCACAACTGAGCGACTTTCACTTTCACTTCACTTTCATACGCATATATTATTGTTGAGATTATTTCCCGTATAGATTATCACAAGATATTGACTATCGTTCCCTGTGCTATACAGTAAACCTTTGTTGCTCATTGCATATCTATTTTTAAATGGGAAATCTAGCATTTTATTCATACTAAGTCAAATAAGTGGAATCAAAATGTCATAAATTTTTGAGTTAGGCAAAAATGCATAAGTTTTCTAAAATATATATTATACTTATTTTATCTATATTGTATACAAAAGCTTTTCTACTATGCTTGACAAAAGCTTGAGAAAGGACATCAAAAAAAGAAAACTTTTTAAAAAAGTCTTAAAGAAAAAAAAAAAAATTGCCCCAAGAGCCAAAAATAAATGGGAACTGAAAAAAAAAAAGTCTTATTTATTTTATTTATGTGGCATGGTGGGTCTCAGTTGAGGCCCTCAGGAACGTTTATTGAGTTGCATGAACTCTCTGGTTGTGGTATGTGGGCTTAGTTGCTCTCTGGCATGTGGCATGTGGAATCTTAGTTCCTGGACCAGAGATGGAATCTGTGTCCCCTGCATTGCAAGGCAGATTTGTAGCGACTAGACCATCAGGGAAGTCTCCCCAAATTCATTCTTAATATTCCCAGTGACCAATTCTGCAGCCTGATTAGCCCTCAAAAGCCATGTGGATGGCAGGGAAATGTCTTCAATGAAGAACCAAGGGCTGTACTTGGAATCTGGGACTCATAGAGTGCTTTCTCTTATAATGTGACCCTTCTGGGGACACTTTTCAGCTGAAAAGCATTTGCCAGGTTATCTTAAGACATCCGTGTTGGTGACATTTGGCCTGCCTTTGGGTTTCATCTGCATGAAAGCTTAGCTCAGAGGCTCTGCCTCTTAGAATGGACTTATTCCAAAGGCGGTAGACGTATTTAGCACCTGGCAGGCTACTTGGCAAATGTCAGAGCTCTTTGTTTCTTTGAAAAAATGACTCAAAAGCCTTGGAATCCATGCTAACGTCAGCACAGCTTCTTATGGCTCCAGCTCCTTTGAAGAGCTCTGAGTGCCCTGGCCAGAGATAACACCTCTACCCTCCGTCTGCACCTCCCAGTTCCACAGCAGGTGCTTCTAAAGTGCTGTTGATTCTGTCAAAGCCTGCGTTTACCTTCATTGAATTTAAGGAAACTGTGACCAGTCATCTCATCTGAGACACGATAACTACCCCCTGGTGACTGTAAGCAAGTGGTCAGGCTGGAATTACCATGTTGTTCATAGACCTACCACATTGTTATCTTGGAGAGAAATGTCTGGAAACTAGCCTTATTGTTCCTCAAAAGCTGAACGAGCCATGGTAGGAGTGAGAATGGAAAGGTGGGGAATCTTTCCTATGTCTATTTGAGTCCTGTGGGTTTCTGTGATTGTCGTCATGGCTGTTGAAGAGATTTAGGAGTAGTTTGCTAGTAATAAAAGACTCGTTCTCAAGATTCTTTCTTTTTATTGTTTCTTAAAATTAGAAATTATATAGTCCAACCTTTCACCTAATGCAAGAATCTATTCCATCGGACAAAACAAAAAGAACTGTATTTGGTGGTTTAATTTTATTGTTTCTAATCATTTTTCTATTGTTTTGTTAGATCATCCATCAAAATAAAAGCAATTCTGTTACTTCCACACTACTCTCATTTGATAATGGAACTCATTTCTCTTTTGTCGGAAGTGCTTTAGCTGGAGAATATTTCACAATTTCGAGTGATGGGTGGTTTGTGACAAAGTGTTTGTTCGCTGTTCTTAGATATCCCACCAACCTGGGAAGGCTTTTTAGGAGCTATTCCTAAAAACTAGAGTATAGTTGCTTCACAGTGTTGTGTAGTTTCTGCTCTACAATGAAGTGAATCAACCATGTGGTGTTAGTTGCTCAATTGTATCCAACTCTTTGTGACCCCATGGAGCCTGCCAGGCTCCTCAGTCCTTGGAATTCTTTAGGCATGAATGTTGGAGTGGGTAGCCATTCCCTTCTCCAGGGGATCTTCTCAACCCAGATATGTATGCATATATCCCCTCCCTCTTGGACCTCCCTCGACACCCCCATGCCATCTGTGTAGACCCATGTAGGTCATCACAGAGCACGGAGCTGAGCCCCTGTGCTATACAGGAGGTTTCCATTAACTATCACTTTACACATGGCAGTGCATATACCCTGAGAAAACCATAATTCAAAGAGACACATGCATCCCAGTATTCACTGCAGCACTATTTGCATTAGCCAGGACATGAAAGCAACCTAAGTGTCCATCGGCAGATGAGTGGATAAAAGAGTTATGATACATATATACACTGGAATATTACCCAGCCATAGAGAGGAATACAATGGGTCATTTGTAGAGACATGGATGGACCTAGGGTCTGTCATACAGAGTGAACTAACTCAGAAATAGAGAAACAAATATTGTATATTAATGTATATATGTAGAATCTAGAAAGATGGTACAGATGAACCTGTTTTCCGGGTAGGAAAAAAGACACAGACTTTGAGAATGGACAGGTGGGCATTGTGGGGAAGGGGAGGGGGGACAAAGTGGGAGACTGGGAGCTCTCTATTTTTGAAGACTGCTTTTGTTACAAGGGTTAATTCTGATCTTCTTTATGCAAGAATCTTTGGCTGTTGACCACTCCTTGAACTTTGTCCGCAAGGTTGGCTGCTGCCTGTTTGATGATTCTTTAATTATCTTAAAGGTAACTGTCATGGCTCTTTCTGATGTGGACCTTTAGCCTTCTTTTGATCAGTTAGGTTCCATGACTCTGTCTCTCAAGAGTAAGAGATGTGTATTAATCAGGATTTTCCAGAGAAATAGAACCAATGGGATATATCTACATGTGTCTCTATGTGTGTCTGTGTTATATGTGGATGTATATAGATAGAAAATTTATGTAATTTTAATATTTATTAATATTATATACATGTACACACAAACACACACATATATACGTCAATCAATTAAAGACATTTGTTTTAAGGAATAGGTTCATTGTTGTTGTGTTCAGTCACTAAGTCATGTCTGACTCTTTGAGACCCCATGAACTGCAGCACACCAGGCTTCCCTGTCCTTCATTATCTCCTGAGTTTGCTCAAACTCATGTCCATTGAGTTGGTGATTCCATCCAAGCATCTCATCCTCTGTCACCCCCTTCCCTTCCTGCCCTCAATCTTTCCCAACATCAGGGTCTTTTCCAATGAGTTGGATTTTCACATCAGATGGCCAACGTATCAGAGCTTCAGCTTCAGTATCAACCCTTCCAATGAATATTCAGTGTTGATTTCCTAGAGGATTGACTTGTTTGATTTCCTTGCTGTCCAAGGGACTCTCAAGAGTCTTCTCCAGCACTGCAGTTTGAAACAATCAGTTCTTTGGTGCTTAGCCTTCTTTATGGTCCAACTCTCACAATTGTACACGACTACTAGAAAAACCATAGGCTTGACTATACGGACCTTTGTTGGTAAAGTGGTGTCTCTTCTTTTTAATATGCTATCTAGGTTTGTCATAGCTTTTCTACCAAGGAGCAAGCATCTTTTAATTCATGGTGTTCATTGTGGCTCTACCATTATGAAGTCTTGGGGAATCAAAAATCTAATGGAGGATGCTGGGCTGAAGATTCAGTAAAGAGTTGCAATTCTTACAGAGGCAATCTGCAGGTAAACAAGGAAGAGCTCATGTTGCATCTGAAATCTGAAGGCAGAATTCCTTTTGCTGGGGAAGGTTAGCATTTTGGTCCATTCTGGCCTCAACTGATTGGATGAGGCCCACCCTCATTATGGAGGACAATCTGCATTACTCTAAATTCACTGGTTTAAATGAGAATTTCATCCAAAAGCACCATCACAGGAACATTCAGAAGAGTCAGTTCAGTTTAGTCACTCAGTTGTTTCTGACTCATTGTGACCCCATGGACAGCAGCATGCCAGGCTTCCCTGTCTATCACCAACTCCCGAAATTTACTCAAACTCATGTCCATCTAGTTGGTGATGCCATTCAAGCATCTCATCCTCTGTTGTCCCCTTCTCCTCCTGCCTACAATCTTTCCCAGCATCAGGGTCTTTGCAATGAGTCGTTCTTTTCATCAGGTGGCCAAAGTATTGAAGTTTCAGCTTCAGCATCTGTCCTTCCAAAGAATATTCAGGACTGATTTCCTTTCGGATTGACTGGTTGGATCTCCTTGCAGTCCTAGGGACTCTCAAGAGTCTTCTCCAATACCACAGTTCAAAAGCATCAATTCTTCAGCGCTCAGCTTTCTTTATAGTCCAACTCTCACATCCATACGTAACTACTGTAAAAACCATAGCTTTGACTAGACAGACCTTTGTCAGCAAAGTAATGTCTCTGCTTTTTAATATACTGTCTAGGTTTGTAATAACTTTTCTTCCAAGGAGCAAGCATCTTTTAATTTCATGGCTGTAGTCACCATCTGCATTGATTTTGGAGCACCCCAAAATAAAGTCTCTTACTGTTTCCATTGTTTCTCTGTCTATTTGCCATTAAGTGATGGGACTGTATGCCATGATCTTAGTTTTCTGAATGTTGAGCTTTAAGTCAACTTTTTCGCTCTCCTCTTTCACTGTCATCAAGAGGCTCTTTAGTTCTTCTTCACTTTCTGCCATAAGGGTGATGTCATCTGCATATCATGAGGTCATTGATATTTCTCCCAGCAATCTTGATTCCAGCTTGTACTTCATCAATCCCGGAATTTCACATGATGTATTCTGCATATAAGTTAAATAAGCAGGGTGACAATATACAGCCTTGATGTACTCCTTTCCCCATTTGGAACCAGGAAATCCCATCTTCTGAAGCTTGTTGCTTCTTGACCTGCATACACATTTCTCAAGAGGCAGGTCAGATGGTGTGGTATTCCCATCTCTTGATGAATTTTCGAATTTGTCATGATCCACACAGTAGAAAGCTTTGGCATAGTCAATAAAGCAGAAGTAGATGTTTTCCTGGAACTGTCTTGCTTTTTTGATGATCCAACGGATATTGGCAATTTGATCTCTGGTTCCTCTGCCTTTTCTAAATCCAGGTTGAACTTATGGATGTTCACAGTTCACGTACTGCTGAAGCCTGGCTTGGAGAATTTTGAGCATTACTTTGCTAGTGTGTGAGATGAGTGCAATTGTGTGGTAGTTTGAGCATTCTTTGGCATTGCCTTTCTTTGGGATTGGAATGAAAACTGACCTTTTCCAGTCCTGTGGCTACTGCTGAGTTTTCCAAATTTGCTGGCATATTGAGTGCAGCACTTTCATAGCATCATCTTTTAGGATTTGAAATAGCTCAACTGGAATTCCATCACCTCCACTAGCTTTGTTCATAGGGATGTTTCCTAAGGCCCACTTAACTTTGCATTCCAGGATATCTGGCTCTAGGTGAATGTGAGTGATCATACCATTGTGGTTATCTGGGTCATCAAGATCTATTTTGTACAGTTCTTTTGTGTATTCTTGCCACCTCTTCTTAATATCTTCTGTTTCTGTTTGGTTCATACCATTTCTGTCCTTTATTGAGCCCATCTTTGCATGAAATGTTCCCTTGGTATCTCTCATCTTCTTGAAAAGATCTCTTGTCTTTCCCACTGCATTGTTTTCCTCTATTTCTTTGCACTGATCACTGAGGAAGGCTTTCTTATCTCTCCTTGCTATTCTTTGGAACTCTGGATTCAAATGGGTATATCTTTCCTTTTCTCCTTTGCCTTTCATTTCTCTTCTTCCCTGATAGCTCAATTGATAAAGAATCCGCCTGTAAAGCAGGAGACCCTGGTTTGCTTCTTGGGTCAGGCAGATCTGCTGGAGAAGGGATAGGCTACCCGCTGCAGTATTCTTGGGCTTCCCTTGTGGCTCAGATAAAGAATCCGCTTGCAATGTCGGAGACCTGGGTTCAATTCCTGTGTTGTGAAGATCCCTTGGAGAAGGGGAAGACTACCCACTCCAGTATTCTGGTCTGGAGAATTCCATGAACTGTGTAGTTCATGGAGTTGCAAAGAGTTAGACATGACTGAGTGACTTTCACTTCCATTCAGAATAATGTTCAATCAATTATCTAGGCATATGGCCCAGCCAAGTTGCCACATAAAATTAACTGTCACAAGATTCTTTCCATTTTTTTCTCTCTGATTCATTATGGTTCCCTTTCTACCCAATTACATCCTTTTCCCACAAAATTAAAGGATTGGTTTTAAATTTTGGATTACCTAGCATTCACCTGAGGCTGTTGACAAGAAGTCTTATTCCAGGCCCACCACTTAGATTATGATGCCTTTTGTTGGGCAGCCAGGCACTTCTCATGCAAAAGTCAGTTATGGACCATCATTCTGAAAAGAGAGGTCTCAAGAGCAGTGCTTATCATCTTCCTATTCCTGCTGATTCCCTAAAACAAAAAGGCACTATCTTTTATTCAAAGATTTTATGGCTAATCATTTCAAGATCACATGGAGTTAATGAAAAGATAAATGCTGATAAGTGAGGTGGTCCAATCCATATCCCAAAGCTTTCCTGCTCATTGACCCTGGTCTGTATTGATAGGCAGATGGGGTCAGGCCTCCATCCTTAGAAGGTTCTTTAGAGATCTCTAGTTCCTGCCTTCTGAGTCCAGCATCCTTAGGCTGTTTAAATTGGAAACTAGAGCTACTCTAGTAGCTACTCAGACTTTGTTTGGAAAGACAATCGGGCTGTCATCATGGCCAGAAGCCATTCTCATTCCCTTCATGAGTCAGTGTCTTAATTCTGTCCTGAGATATGGGCTTGTTCATGAGCAAAGCCACGGAATGGTGGCTTCTGAAGATCCCTGGCTTTCTGTGACTTCCCTCCCTACTCTTGGAAGTCGAGGGTTCAAGCCCTGGGAAGCTCTGGTCTTCCTATAGCTGAGTTCTTTTGGTTAAGCTGGGCTTAGAAATGCGTCAGTGACCTGAACTGGTTGCTTTGTCTATTGCTTGGTAATATCCACTGTCCTTTTTCTACAGCCCACGTGGTCTAGGTAGGGGACACTGTCCTTCTAGGAGCCTGTCTGCCTCATGTCAACACCGCTCTGTGTCTTTTTCCCTTTTTCAAAAACTTCTGCCTTTGGTAGGGCTCCAGGTAAATTCCCATTTCTGAGGGTTGTTTATTTCAGTTCTGACTCCCAGAACAGAGTGAGGAGCCAGCCATGAGTTGCGTTCCTGGCATCCCTTCCAGCTGCTAGCCTCAGCCCCTCTCACAGCCCCTGCCTCCCTGCTCCCCAACTCCTCCCTCACATCTGCACAGTTTTCTCATGCCCTTTCCTCCACCTGTAATGCCCAGTGTCTCACCACCCTGCCCCAGCCCTCTGCCCCCTGCCCTCCCACCTGCCCAATTATATTTCAAATTCGGCTCAAAATCTTTTTCCTTCTGGGATGCTGTCCCTCCTCCCTCAGTGCCAACTCTCTCTTCTCAAGTCCCGTACATTTTATTTTTCTTATGAGACACATTTGATTTATGCTTATATTTCATGTTGTTGCTGTTGTTTAGGTACTCAGTCATGTCTGATTCTTTATGACCCCCATGGACTGTAGCTCCCCAGGCTCCTTCTGTCCATGGGATTTCCCAGGCAAGAATACCGGAGTGGGTTGCTATTTCCTTCTCCAGGGGATCTTCCCAACCCAGGGACTGAACCCATGACTCCTGCACTGCAGGTAGATTCTTTACCACTGAGCCACCAGGGAATGTCCATTATTCTTTGTGTTCACTTTACTCCATGAGCCACTTTACGGGTGGAGTCACCGCCTGTCATGTGCCTGGTATTGCCTGAGCCTCTGGGCGATGCAGATTTGCTCAGATGGGTGATGCAGATTTGCTCAGATAAGACATGGCCTTTGAGAAGGAGCTGGGAGGTTCAGGGTCATGCTGGCCAGTAAATCACAGGTGAAAGCAGTGAGATGCGTGCTTTGGGGGAGGCTTGCAGGTGTGTTCTGGGAGCCAGAGAAACGTCCGGCTTAGACCTGGGATCATGGGGCCCTTCCCAGGGGCGTCTCAGATAGTTGACATTAGCTGTTGTGTCTGCGTCCTTCGTAGGCGACGCTTGAACAGCATCACCAACTCAGTGGACATGAACTTGAGAAAACTCAGGGAGATAGTGGACGACAGCTTGGTGTGCTGCATTCCTTGGGGTCGAAAAGAGTGGGACACGACTGAGCGACTGAACAACAACTGCTTCCTTCTGTATTTATTGTAACAACTAGAAAGGTGCTTTCTGCATGGGAGGTGCTCAAAAACCATCTATGAACCTAATGGACAAAATAAAAGAACAAATATGTGATGGAGAACCAGTTCTCTTTTCAGTTAGATATGTAATTAGGGGTTCTATGTTTGGTAAGTATGGGACCATGGAAAGGACGTGGTGTATTTGTTTTATAAATTCTTGAATCAGAATACATTCTCTGATCCAAGGCCACATTATAGACAGTATGACCCAGAATGTTGTCAGAACCCCTTAGGTGCATTTTAAGCGGTATTGCCCATCCTTTCCGTATCATTTAAAAAAGAAATAGGTCAGAATAATTTGAACCAATGGAATCTTTGATGCCATCCTCCTCTTGCTTTGAAACCATGGGCGAGCTCCTCTTTAGGTTAGGAAGTAGCAACGTGCCGGGGGCAGAAATAGATGCCTTATTCGTTCATCCTTCACTTCTCTGAGAGCTGTTTTTCTCCACCATCATTAGTGAATGTAAAGGCCCTCGTGAGAGCTCTAAAAGGAACTGAGACCCTTTAGAGTTTTGAGAAAGAAACAGGGCAAGAGCATAGACGAGAAAGCCCATCAAAGCATCACTGACAGGCATTCACTGTATCCTTTGCCATCAAAACAGCAGCTGGTCGTCAGGGTGTGGAGCTGTTTCTAAAAGATCCGTTCAGTATGTGGTGGGGTTAGGTCTCCCATGGCTCTGTCAGCACTGGAGCGGAATTTCTCCTTTAAGTAGGGAATGAAACACAGCACGAGAGGTCAGAGTAGCATGCTAGTGGATGGGACAATACTCGATGAGCCAGGGGTTCGTGGCCTTACAGAGGAAGAAAGACTAATTCATTCTAAGAGGTTGTCCTTCCAAGGGGAGGGGGACCCTTCTCTTGTCTGAACGAATCGCTTATTGACAGCACTCATTAAAGACTTCTGAGCCAAATAATACATCTATGAGCCAGAGAAAGCATCTATGCTCTGGACTTCCCCATCCAGGTATTGAACCCGCGTCTCCTGTCTTTACTGCTGAGCCATTGGGGAAGCCCAGAGCATAGATGCTTAATGGCCAGAATGAAAGAGTCTGAGATACATTTACATGCTAATAAAAGATAGATGATTTCTCCCACAGATTATATTTCCAGAAACTACTCTGTGGGCCTTTGAGAGACAAAGCACTTTTATGGATACTAAAAATAGAATAATAAATATTGGAAGCATACTAAATACTAAATACAGAGATCATAAAAGGAAGTGCGGCCAAGCTGTTGCTGTTTCAACAGTCGAGGATCAGCCCATCTAGAATTTCATGGACTTGTGTCTAAATTATAATTCTTGGTACTAATATAATGAAAAAGCATTGCTTATTGCCATTTGTACCAACATGGATGGACCTAGAGAATGTCATACTGAGTGAAGTAAGTCATACAGAGAAGGAGAAATACTATATGACATTCCTTATATGTGGACTCTGAAAAGAATTGATACACATGAATTTACTTACGGAAATTAAATTAAAACAGAAAGAGACTCACAGACTTTGAGAATGAACTTGTGGTTGCCAGGGGGAAGGATGGGGGAAGGGATAGTTGGGGAGTTTGGGATAAACATGAACACACTCCTATATTTTAAACAGACCTCCTACAAGGACCTCTTGTGTACAGCACAGGGAACTCTGCTCAGCGTCATTGTGGTAGCCTGGATGGGAGGAGAGTTTGGGGGGAAACTGTTGTTGTTGTTTAGTCCCTAAGTCTGACTCTGTGACTCCATCGACTTGCAGCCTGCCAGGCTCCTCTGTCCATGGCATTTCCTAGGCAAGAATACAGAGTGAGTTGGCATTTCCTTCACCAGGGGGTCTTCTCAACAAGGGATTGAACTCATCCCTGCAATTGTCTCTTGCATTGGCAGGCAGGTTCTTTACCCCTGGGAGAGAATGGACACATGTGTATGTATGGCTAAGTCCCTTCACTGTTCACCTGAAACTGTCACGGCATTGGTAATCGGCTATATTCCCATACAAAATTAAAACGTTTAAAAAAGAGCCATTGCTGCCTTTTGTGTAATAGACAGAAGGACAATCATATCTTTGCCTGCAATGAAATATGACAACATATTAATATTTGAGTCATTATGAATTTTTTTTAAAATTTCAAAATTTTCTCCCAAAGGATAGATGTTTCATCAAATTTATATTTGGCATCAGCATTTTCCATAATATTGAAATGTATCCCCCCCCCATGCTAACAGACAGTTGTAGAGGCATTATTGACTGGTGGCATTCCAAATATATTAGGGTGAGGATTATATATGTCACTGGTGACATTTCCAGGGTTATAACATTTAGAGTGGAGGGTGGTTTTAGAGGCCTCCCTACCTATTTTGTTTTAAACACCAGGAAACCGAGGTCGAAGGGAGATTTAAGCTATTTGCTCAAAGCCCAAGAGCTAATTCATAATATTAATTGAAGCAGGAAAAGAATGAAGGGAGGTTTCTGGACTTTTGCTCCAGGGCTCCCCCTGCTGGGAATCATGGCCTCTGCAGGACCTTCAGTGTTAACAGTGAGTCTTGGTGCCTGTTTTTAGCATCTTCATGTGAAATTTTACTGTTTACTTCAAGGAAAACCAGGGAGCGTCAGGTCGAAACCTTTTCAGATGATTCGACCTCTTGACCTGTTGGTGCAGCGATTTTCCAGCTTTCATGTGCACTCGTGAACATCTCGTTAAAAATGCAGTTCTGGACCCAGTGGGTCTTGGATGGGACCTGAGATGAGATGCTGGTAACCTTGTGAAATGCCACAGAAATCAGACCAAGACATTAAAAGTCACCATTCTCAAGATCTTCCGAAGAGATTTAGACTCATAAACCCCAGTCCCATGGGTTTTTTTTTTGGCATCAGTTACAATAGGGGACTAAGTTCTCTGGGACTCTTTCATTCTAGAGTAAATTTTGAGAAAATCATGGTATAGGTGACATGAGGAACACAGGGAAAGAGAAAAGCCCTGCAGGTATGGCTGGCAGCCTTTTACATGTAGCCCCCAAACTGTTCTTTCAGGCTACTACCCCGCAGGCTTATGGAGATGTAATTGACTTACATCATTGCTTTAGTTTTCAGGTATAAACAAAATGATCTGGTTATATAGATATTGTGAAATGATTGTCACAAGAAGTTTAATCCATCCACAATAGTTACAATCCATCACCGCAGTGACACATTTTTTTTTTCTCCTGATGAGAACTGTGAAGGTCTGTTCTTTTAGCAACTTTCAGAAATGCAGTACAGTGTTGTTAACTATAGTTACCATGCAGAATGTTACATCCCCAGGTCTTTAAAAGTTCCACTTGAAAGATAAAATAGTTCCAGGACTATTTTTTGCAGCCTCTGATTTTATACTCTGTTTGTTACACCTCTCCATCTTAAAATTTTTTTTAATTTATTTTTGGCTGTGCTGGGTCTTTGTTGCTAAGTGGGCTTTTCTCTAGTTGCAGCGAGTAGGGGCTACTCTCTACTTGGGCACAGACTTCTCATTGCGGTGACTTCTGTCGTTGTGGAGCACAGGCTCTAGGGTGCACAGGCTTCAGTATCTGTGGCTTCTGGTTTCTCGAGCACCAGCTCAATAGCTGGGGTGCACAGGTTTAGTTGCCCCGCGGCATGTGGGATCATCCCCAATCAAGGGATTGAATCTGTTTCTCCTGCATTGGCAGGTGGATTATTTACCACTGAGCCACCTGGGAAGCCCACAGCTCTTAGTCTTTACAAAGAGAGACATTTATTCTACAATTCTTTATCAGAGACAGATACCTATGATTCTTAGATTTTAATAACTATTTTGGAATACGGAATTAAGGCTCTGATTAAACTTTATGCCCAAGAGAAGAAAACCACCTCTTTAGAACTTGGTGAGTTACTTTCCTTGTCTTTCCTCTCCCAAAGGTGCTTATCCATTTGGCCTATTTTTCAGTCCATAAGTCAGTGAGCTGAGTGGGAGCCCCTGGGAATAATGCAGCTAAATGGCTTTGCCTGTGACATCTGGTGGGGCTGCTCTTCTTTAGGGATCTGAAAACCATCAGCCTTGCTTGCTCACACAAAAGGAGTTTATTCCACTTACCATTTGGGAGTCATTTGCATGCATGCATGCTCAGTCATGTCTGACTCTTTGTGACCCTATGGACCTGGCTCCTCTGTCCATGGAATTTTCTAGGCAAGAATACCGGAGTGGGTTACCATTTCTCCTCCAGCGGATGTTCTTGACCCAGGGATTGAACCCGCATCTCCTATATTGCAGGCAGGTTCTTTACCACTGAGCCACTGCAGAAGCCCAGAGAATCATTTATTTCTCCACATTTCCATCCCTCATCCCATGTTCTGTAAGTACCTCTGAGTGTCAGACATGGGGTTTCACCTGCACAAAACAGGGTGAGGAGACCATTTAGAAGCTTGGTGTATTTCTAGGGAACATGAGATAAGGCAGATTCAGAGAAGATCTTGCCTCCCCTGGAAACTGGCCAGAAATCCACCATCTCCATGGCAGGGGGCAGGGGGGCAGAGACAGGCATTACCCCAATACTTGTCAGGCTGTCCTGAGCTGTCACATGGCTTTCTTCTCTCAGATTGCCTTCTGCTTGTATTCCAAGAGTAGTCCCTGAAAACCTGGCCCAAACCTGCGTGTCTATTACTCATTAGCAATAGGGAACTCGTTCTGTGCTCAACTTCCTTTCACGTAATGAGCTTTCGGAAGCAATTGAGCCACAGCATGTATCCGCTCCAGGTTCACACTGGAGGATAATTTCTTGTTCATGATGATTCTGCAGTTAAACAGGATATTTCCAAGTCAATAAAGGATGGAGAAGCGGGCTGGGATGGGAGTATGAACACTTTCCCTGGATACAACTGCTTTGTAACAGAGAAGCAAAGCAAGATCACTGCCGGCCCCTGGGGTCATCTCCGTGAATGTAATAGACATCTTCTACAGGCCTGTGGCTGGTTTCTGCACAGTTCTGCACAGAAGATTTGAGCTGTGTCTTAGCAGTGACTGTGTGTTATATACAGGGACACTTTGGGCTGGAAGGAAAAGCACAGAGAATGCTGGTGTGACTGTTTCTCAGGAGTTAGCAGAGGCCCCGGCAAATGTGGAAAGTTCCAGAGCTGTCCAGAATCCAAAGGTCATTACTGTGTAGGACGTCGGAACTGTCAGATGCATGTCTTGTTTTCACACCATCATAACATTTTGGAAGGAAACTGGGGCAAACAAAGCACATGAACAGAGAAAATACCCGTAGCAGCTTATATGATATTATTTATACTTGACCAAGATAGTCATGGGGCTTCCCTGGTGGCTCAGTGTTAAAGAATCTGCCTGCAATGTAAGAGATGCAGGTTTGATCCCTGGGTCAGGAAGACCCTCTGGAAGAGGAAATGGCAACCTACTTCAGTATTCTTGCCTGGAAAATTCCATGGACAGAGTAGCATAATGGGCTGCAGTCCATAGGGTTGCAAAGAGTCAGACATGATGGAGTGACTCCAACAACAAAAACAGTCATGCATGTGTGTCTAGGTCTATATCTGTAGAAAAAAAACATTTCACTTTCCTCCCTTCATTCTGTCTCCACGTTATAATTCAGTAATTTGGGCCAGATTCACTGGTGTGTTTTTGGTTTTTCTTTCCTATTAACGGTTTCCATTTTTTTATATGCTTTCTTCATCACATTTTACTTTTATCCTTTTATTTGTTATTGTCTGGTCTCAGTTTGCCTTAGTATATGTTTCAGTGCTGGTAAGCAAAGTGTAATAGGAAATCATCAAGTGTTGTCAGGAGTAGAGAATTGAACAGAGTTCTATAAATCAAGCAAATTAAACATCGATGCAAGAGGCATTAATGGTTAGGGGAAACTAATGTACTTTTAAAAAATATTTATTTATTTAATTTGTTTATTTGGCTGTGCGAGGTCTTAGCTGGGGCATGGAAACTCTTAGTTGTGGCCTGTGGGATCTAGCTTCCTGAGTAGGGATTGAACCTGGGCTTCCTGTATTGGGAGTGTGGAGTCACAGCTAGTGAACCACCAGGAAAGTCCCCAAACTAACATATTAATATTAAAGGGATGCGTTATATGTTGTGAAAGGCACCAGCTGAAATGATGAGAACACAGTCTGTTGGCAGAAGTTTTGTAGGAGTCTGAAGTGAAGATGCATGGGGCTAGCTTGAACTTGGATTAGGTTAAGGAAGGGGCTGCCCCACAGGCCAGGGTCATGGGCTATGAGAACTTGTACTCAAAATCTACTCTAACCCTTCCTTAAGCTTGAATTATTTTATTGATTTTTAAACCAAAGTTTAATCTTTTATTTTAAGAATTTCTTCACACATGGAAGACTTTGAGGATTAAAAAAAAAATCTCATATTGTGACATCTAAAATCAGAAGCAGTACACGAATTTGACTTTTGCCTCTGGGCTGTTTGGAGTTGCTAAAATAAATTAATAATACATCTTAAAATCTACTTTAGCAACTTCCATATTTAGATAATATGATTCCATTTCCATCATAAGAACAATTCATTTTGCAATTTAATCAAAAATACTCCATTATATTTAGCTTGGTTTAAAGTCACAGGATGCTAAGTAAGACATCAGTTCCATGGCTGTTTCCTGGTGGAAACAGTTTTCTGCGCATCACAGCCCTGTGACATGACGTTGCCTCATCAGAATTACTATATGCGGTACTAAGGCTCTTGGGATGACTTCATTTCAGAAAGGGTTGAAATCTCATTTATTTATTATTATTTTTAATGTTCATTTATTTGATGGCCCCAGATCTTAGTTGTAACATGCGGGATCTTCAGTCTTCACTGTGCCATGTGCGGTCTTTAGTTATGGCATGTGAACTGTTAGTTGCAGCATGTGGGATCTAGTTCCAAGACCAGGGATTGAACCCAGGCCCCTTGCATTGGGGGTGCGGAATCTTAGCCACTGGACCACCAGGAAAGCCCCTGAAATTTTAAAATTTTGTAGTACTTCCAAAGGTACTAGCATTTTAGTTTTGTCTAGGTCAGCGAGAAACCAATCCAGCCTCATTATTATCATCTAGAGAGAATTCAAGGTGGCTCTAGATATCAGTGTGCTTAAAGAGAGCACATGGCTCCTCTGCTTGGTCCAGGTGCTGTCAGCGTGGGCTTCCATGTTTCTATGGACCATTCTGATGAAGTAGGAGGCTTTATGGCCAGGTGGAGGCCAGCAGACACAGGTCAGATTAGGGGTCAAGATCTAACTCTGGCACTTACTGAAGTTGCATCACTTAATTCTCTAGAGCTTCAGTATCCTTGTCTGGTGATGGGAAAGATGAAATGGCCCTATAACAGGGCCATGGCATGTGGGAGATCTTGGGCAAGACCAGGTCTTGTAGAGGTGCTGGAGAAAATCCTAATGGAATTTGAAATGAGATCATACATGTGTGAGCATCTTGTAAAGTCCTTTGGAAATAAAAGGTGATGCGATATACAACGATGAAAAGTGGCATCTGTTGTCTCCATCAAGAGCCTCCTTCCTGTGGCCCTTGTTGCTCTTGGCATTCAACCCTGTTATTCTTGGATGTCTCTGCCTACCCTTATCCTCTTTTGAACAACCCAGGAATGCTTCTGGCCTGCATGACAGATTTTAATTGACTTTAGTGGAATACATTCAGGGCTAGACTCACATTTAATTTCCTTCTCAGAGTTCTCATTTTAAAGGAAAATTGTTGGGAGAAAGTTGATACTTGAATTTCTGAATCCAAGTCACCAGCATATGCTCTACGTATTAGTGTTTTGGGTTTTATTTTGTCTTTAAGATCTGTGCTGAGACAAGAGAGGATGCAATTGACCACAAAAATGGGTGATTGGTTGTTTGTCTTAATTGTTATCCATTGTTTTGAAGAGGTGTTTAACTCTATGTATTTTTAATTTTGCAGTTAAAAATAAAATTGTTGATAAATATCAATTTTATCCGGAAAGACTCATGAACATATAATGGTTCCTCAAGAGGAACAATAATAAACAGCACAACAGTAGTAGTATGAGATAGTTTTTGTTTTTGATTATGAGGATCTTTATTTTGAACTGAATTTAAAAAGTACTTTAAAAAATAAATATAACTAGACATGGATATAGGCTTCTCTGGTGGCTCAGACCATAAAAAATCTGCCTGCAATGCAGAAAATCCAGGTTCAGTCCCTGGGTTGGGAAGATCCCCTGGAGAAGGGAATGGCTACCGACTCCAGTATTCTTGCCTGGAGAATCCCATGGACAGAGGAGCCTGGCGGGCTACAGTCCATGTGGTTGCAAAGAGTCGGACACGACTGAGTGACTAACACACACACACACGCCCAGAGACACGGGTGCAGTTTAGTTGCCCATGCTTTGGACAGAAGGCAGTGTACTGGGAGAGCAGACTTAGTGAGTGTAGGGTTCAAGGACATCTGGGTCTTCCCAGTCCTTCCCAGGTGGCTTGGTGGTAAAAAAAACCAACAAACAAACCTGCTGGTTTAATCCCTGGGTTGGGAAAATCCCTTGAAGGAGGAAATGACAACCCACTCCAGTATTGTTGCCTGGAGAATCCCATGGACAGACGAGCCTGGCGGGCTACAGTCCATGGGTCACAAAGATCTGGACACAACTGAGCAACCGAGCACACGCACACAGTCAAGGACATCTAGGAAGGTCCCTTCATCCCAAATTTCCTTGACACACCAGCCTGGCGGGATGCCTGGAATCTTAGTATTTGAGCTTAATTCCTTGTAATAAAGGCATGATTTCCTATTTAAATGCAAATGTCCCTAAAATGGTTACCACATTAAGGCATTATCTATTATTAAAACTGGAATAACTTAACTTAAGCAGGGGCTGATTTTAGTAGGCCAGAGAAGAGTAGGTAATTCTAGAATCCAGCCGGAGGTGTTGGATCTGAAAACAGGGATCTGGATTTGGGGGGGCTGAGATTTGTCAGATTGGTCAGCATCAGAGTCTCATGTTCAGTTTCCAGGTCTTCTTCCTAAGTTTAGAAACAGGGGAGACTGGTGAGCCATTCTTCTGAGACAGATGTTATGTGCCAAATAAACAGAAGTACTACTTTTACATTTGGTTTTTGGCTCCACTGTGCAGTATGTGGGATCTTCATTCCCCAGGGGATCGAACCTGTGCCCCCTGCATTGGAAGGAGAAGTCTTAACCACTGGACTGCCAGGGAAGTTCAAAACCAGTTTTACTTTCACGGAGCCTGAGAAGGCCTAGAAGACATGCTCATCAGATGACGTAAATGACCTTGAACCCCATTCCATAGCTAAGGTCCGTTTGTGCAGCTCTCAGAGAAGAGAGGAATTGAAGCTCATTTATGGATTTTTTTTTTCCTTTCTAACACAAGCATTCAAAAACTATAATTAGAGAAAATGATTTGAGATTGGCCTCTTCACTGGGAACTGTCATGTATAACAACCCTACCAGGTGTATCAGCCTTTATCAGAGCCTGTGCACAGGAACCAGGAAGTGAGATGAAGGTTTTTTCTAGCACTTATGTGGATCTGTGTTATTTAAGGGCTTCCTGTGACATGGACATTTCATTACCACCCCCTGGTGATGGCGATCCTGAGCCTCTAAGGAATTAAGCACACATTTCCTTTTTTTTTTTTTTTCCAAAAAGAACCTAAATCCACTATCCTATTGTAAGGGTCATAAATGAATTAGAAAAGATACTTCAACTATCAAAATGGTTAAAATATATTAACCAAGAAACTTGAAAAGAAGATCAGGACGGTATTAGTGTTCTTACATTCAAAATTTATATGCAGATTTTCTCTGATTCAGAATTGGAGAACTATATTATCACCCAAAAGAAATCGCTTCATAAGAATCAGTCAGTCAGTTCAGTCACACAGCCATGTCTGACTCTTTGCAACCCCATGGATTGCAGCACCAGGCCTTCCTGGCCATCACCAACACCCGGAACCTGCTCAAACCCATGTCCATCGAGTCAGTGATGCTATCCAACCATCTCATCCTCTGTCATCCCCTTCTCTTCCCACCTTCAACCCTTCCCAGCATCAGGGTCTTTTCCAATGAGACAGTTCTTCACATCAGGTGGCCAAAGTATTGAAGCTTCAACTTCAGCATCAGTCCTTCCAATGAATATACAAGACTGATTTCCTTTAGGATGGACTGGTTGGATCTCCTTGCAGTCCAAGGGACTCTCAAGAGTGTTCTCCAGCACCACAGTTCAAAGCATCGATTTTTGGTGCTCAGCTTTCTTTATAGTCCAACTCTCACATCCATACATAACTACTGGAAAAACCATAGCTTTGATTAGTTGGACCTTTGTCATCAAAGTGATGTCTCTGCTTTATAAAACTCTGTCTAGGTTTGTCGTAGCTCTTCTTCCAAGGAGCAAGTGTCTTTTTAATTTTATGGCTGTAGTCACCATCTGCAGTGATTTTGGAGCTCAAGAAAATGAAGTCTGTCACTGTTTCCATTGTATCCCCATCTATTTGCCATGAAGTGATGGGACCAGATGCCATGATCTTCACTGATTGTTGAGTTTTAGGCCACTCTTTTCACTCTCCTCTTTCACTTTCATCAAGAGGGTCTTTAGTTCCTCTTCACTTCCTGCCATAAGGGTGGTGTCATCTGCATATCTGAGGTTATTGATATTTCTCCCGGCAATCTTGATTCCAGCTTGTGCTTCATCCTACCCAGCATTTTGCATGATGTACTCTGCATATAAGTTAAATAAGCAAGGTAACAATATACAGCCTTGATGTACTCCTTTCTCAATTTGGAATCAGTCTGTTGGTCCATGTCAGATTCTAACTGTTGCTTCTTGACCTGCATACAGGTTTCTCAGGATGCAGATAAGGTGGTCTGGTATTCCCATCTCTTGAAGAATTTTCCACAGTTTGTTGTGATCCACACAGTAAAGGCTCTAGCATGGTCAATGAGGCAGAAGTAGGTGTTTTCCTGGAATTCTCTTGCTTTTTCTATGATGCAACAGACGTTGGCAATTTGATCTCTGGTACTGCTGCCTTTTCTAAATCCAGCTTGAACATCTGGAAGTTCTCAGTTCATGTACTGTTGAAGCCTAGCTTGGAGAATTTTGAGCGTTACTTTGCTAGTGTGTGAGATGAGTGCTTTGTGTGGTACTTTGAACATTCTTTGGCATGAGAGGAAAGTAGATCTGAAGGCTGAGGCAAGGGAGAATTCTAGGTCCAATAGAAGAGAAAACAGGTTAAAGTTGCAAATGTATAGAGGAAGACTCATGTACTGGCTAAAGATGGGAATTGGGAAGTGT
This sequence comes from Bos taurus, assembly GCF_002263795.3. NCBI lineage: Eukaryota > Metazoa > Chordata > Mammalia > Artiodactyla > Bovidae > Bos > Bos taurus. The sequence continues at coordinate 117,555,568 of NC_037329.1, read as the reverse complement.
GTTGGGTTCGCCATGGTCTTTGAACATAGTAGCCCATATGTGTGGATTCCAAAGGGAATGAGGATAAGCAAGAAATAGGGATGGAGGATGGAGAATATTCGTGAGAATATTATACATTAATAAAAGCAGTTCAAAGCAAGCAAGATTCACCTTGCCCATAACTTACCTAATCCTTTTGCCACCCTTGAGTTAGAGCTTTTGATGAGCTTCTTCTGGAAATTGTTAGAATCATTCTTTTCTAATTATCCTGGAGAAACACATCTATTAGATATAACCTGCCTTTTGTTCAGTGTGAAAATCATGAAAGCAGCAAGCATTTAACGAGATAAGATTTAATTAAAATGAATGATAAGACCTTCCCACCTCTGCTGGTGTTACTTCAGTTTGTGTGAGTGTAAATTCAATAAAGAAAAACATGCATCAGATCAGGGACTCTATATAAATAAAATCATTCACAATAAAATGAAAAGATTTTTCCCCTGTAATACTGAGGAAATATTTTTAATTAAATGCTGTGGTGTCAGGGATTATATAATCAAGACAGACTTCTTGGAGTTCAGACTATGATACCAATAATAAGAAGAAGATGAATCTAGATTCATGTGTGCATTCTTATTTCAAGAGGAGAGCAAGGGGATGAAGAATTGCATTCATCCTCCCTAAAGAAGGCTGCACTGATGATCCTACCAACTCTGTTGTGTTTTACTTTTTCGTTTACCTACAGTCTCTCATTTTGGGCTGAGTTTGTGAAAGTGAGTCATTCAGTTGTGTCTGGCTCTTTGCGACCCCATGGAATTCTCCAGGCCAGAATACTGGAGTGAGTAGACTCTCCCTTCTCCAGGGGATCTTCCTAACCTAGAGATCAGACCCAGGCCTCCTGCACTGCAGGTGGATTCTTCACCAGCTGAGCCACCAGGGAAGGCCAAGAATACTGGAGTGGGTAGCCTATCCCTTCTCCAGTGGATCTTCCCAACCCAGGAATCAAACCAGGGTCTCCTGCATTGTGACTATCCACAAAAGTATGTGAACTATGAAATAACCTATTAAGAGGAAAGTAGATCTGAAGGCTGTTAAATGAGAATTCTAGGTGTGGAAGAGTAACCATAGGTTAAAGTTACAAATGTATAGAGGAAGGCTCATGTACTGGCTAAAGATGGGAACTAGAAGTGTGTTGCGTTAGCCATGGTCTGTGAACATAGTAGCCCATTTGTGTGGAGTCCAAAGGGAATGAGGATAAATAGGAAATAGGGATGGAGGATGGAGATGGAGGGAGGAAATATTAAAGAGGGACCACACGCAAGAGTGATGTGCTAGGAGAGGAGCACTGAAGCAGGTGCCCACAGGTGGAGTTCTTGAGGTCTGTCTCCCTGTCTTGGGGTCTTGAATGTCAGATGGTGACAAAGGTCTTGAGAACTCAACGGTTCATCCCCAAAAGAACAAAAGTTTCTGCTCAGGACTGACCTATGGATAGACCTAGAGCAATCAGACTGTTTGAACAGGCAGGACAGGGAGCTGGGGTTCTCTGTAAGGATCTGTATCCTTTACCTGACCACATGCAAGTACACCTCCTGCCTGGTCCCCACATCCATTTGAGCAGTTGACCGTCCCTGTCTCCAAGATTTGTGAAGGACCAGTGCAATCTTGCGGGCTTCCCTGATAGCTCAGTTAGTAAAGAATCCGCCTACAATGCAGGAGATCTGTTTGATTCCCATATCGGGAAGTTCTGCTGGAGAAGGCATAGGCTACCCACTCCAGTATTCTTGGCCTTCCCTTATGGCTCAGCTGGTAAAGAATCTGCCTGCAATGCGGGAGATCAGGGTTTGATCTCTGGGTTGGGAAGATCCCCTGGAGGAGGGAAAGGCTACCCACTCCTGTATTATGACCTGGAGAATTCCACGGGATCTATAGTCCATGGGGGTCACAGAGAGTCGGACACACCTGAGTGACTTTCACTTTCACTTCACCTTCACTGCAATCTTAATGGAAAAAAAGAGATTGAGGGTTTTGGTGAGCTTGGTGGTGGTGGTTTAGTCATTGTGTCTGACTCTTGCGACTTCATGGGCTGTAGCATCCCAGGATCCTCTGTCCATAGGATTTCCAGGGAATCTTCCCAACCCAGGGATTGAACTCCACAGTCTCCTGCATTGCAAGTGGATTCTTTACTGCTGAGCCATAAGGGAAGGTGGCTTTGATGATCTTACCCAAGCCTAATTTCTAGTCTCCATCTATGTGTCCTTGTCCCTGAATCTGGCTTGTTATTTGATTTGTTGATTTTCATCACTTGACTCAAATAGGAACTGAGACCGGGGCCCAGCCCCTCACTCCTCCTGTGTCACTGATACAGTCATTTTATCTGTTAAATGGCTGTGCTGAACCCCTTCATTATTGAATAACGGTTCTCTAGTATCCCTTGTGTAACTTTAGATATTATAACAGTTAAATTTTTAAAGCCAGCAACATAAATAATAGAATCTTTGGGTTATAGCACATCTACTTTCATTTTCTTCTATTTATTGACCTGAGGTCCAACAGGAAATCAAGTCATAAATAATGTAAATTTCTTGCCCAAAGCCAAAGAGATGGAAGAACCGGGAATAGCATCTCAGCAGGTCACGTAGTGTTTTTTTTCTTACTACGCTACATGGTCATCTGTGGTTCAGTTTGACTATAGTTTCTTTTTTTTTTAATTTATTTATTTTAATTAGAGGCTAATTACTTTACAATATTGTATTGGTTTTGCTATACAACAACATGAATCCACCACGGGTGTACACGTGTTCCCAATCCTGAACCCCTCTCCCTGTAGTTTCTTTTATATAGAGGGGAGATCCTGGAACCAGATTTCCTGGGTTCATATTTTAACACTTCAGTTGATTAGCTGGCAGAACTTGGTTCATTTACTCACCCTCACTGTGCCTCCATTTCCTCAAACATAACATTGGAATAACGGTAACAATGAGGGTATCTGCATTTTGCAAAGCCCTTAGGTTAATGACTGATGTCCTCATAAAAAGAGGAGGTTAGGACACAGACATAAACAGGGGGAGGATCATGTGAAGGCATAGGGAGAGAGGGCCATCTATAAGCCAACAAGAGAGATCTTCAAAGAAACCAACCCTATAGACACCTTGCATTTCCCAGGCCTCCGTATTGTGAGAAAATAAATTTCTTTTGTTTAAGCCACCCAGCCTTGCTACTCTGTTATGACAGCCCTGCCATTTGATATTGCTATCAAACTAACAGCAAGAACAGGAGAGAAACCCGCAATATGGTTGTTAGCACCCCAGTGTGGCATGGAATGGGCTTCTCTGGTGGCTCAGTGGTAAAGAATCCACCTGCCAACGCAGGAGGCTCGAGTTTGATCCCTGGGTTGGGAAGATCCCCTGGAGAAGGAAATGGCAACCCAGTATAGCATCACTGACTGAATGGTCGTGAATTTGAGCCAACTCAGGGAGACAGTGGAGGACAGAGGAGCCTGGTGGGCTACAGTCCGTGGGATTGCCAAGAGTCAGACATGACTTAGTGACTGAATAAAGTGACATGGAATCAGTTGGAGGAGGATAGTGACATTAGGGGTTTATGGCTTATTTGGGACTGAAACCCAGGTCCAGCAGATGTAAAAGCTGAAGAGGCCATTGGAGGTCATCCCCTTCAGATTCTCTCTCAATGGGCAAAGGCTGCCCTCTTACGTTTTCTCAGAATGTTGTTTGAACCCTGCCCCTCATTGTTTGTAACTCAATTCCTTGCATTTCTCAATATGTTAAATTGTAAAGATCTCTTAGGAAGGAGACCAAAATCTGCCTTCCTCTGCCTCTGAGTAGCTGTATGACTTTGAGCAGGCGGCTTACATTCGCCAATCTGTTTCCTCATTTGTAAAATAGAAAAATAATACCCATCCTATAAGATGGCTGCAAAGATTAAGTGAATCCTGACAGGGTAGTTGGCGTATGACGGGAGCTTTCTGCAGTAAATGATGGTTTTAAACCCTTCCCTTGTCCCCCTTGGCTTTCCATTGTGAGAAAAAGTTATCCCTGGTTTATCATCTTTGCTTTACATTTCAAAACGCAATTCATAGTGAGTTTTCCTGCCCAGGGAACCTGAAGAAGATGTTGGGAAGCTTCTTTATTCTTCAGTGAATCCATCTCATCAATAATTAACACATCAAAATGTCCATTTTATTGAAGCTTTTTCTTTATCATTTTCTTTTGATGTAGCAAAGGAAATAACTAGGAGGCTAAATTGAATTTTAAAATAAGAAAAATAGAATGGTGTGTCAATTACTTGTGGGATCAGGTGGATTTGTTTTTCCAGGAAATTCAATAGAAGATGAGTTTTCAATGATACCCATTTTTTTTTTTAAAGTCAAATACTACTTTTGTTAGTGGATTAGACTTTTGCAGCAAATAAATACACAGATGTTGGTCAACTGGAGATCAAGGCTGATTATGTGAAAATCTTATGCCTAATGTATGCCTGGAAAGTCCCATGGACGGAGGAGCCTGGTGGGCTGCAGTCCATGGGTCGCTAAGAGTCAGACACAACTGGGCGACTTCCCTTTCACTTTTCACTTTCATGCATTGGAGAAGGAAAGGCAACCCACTCCAGTGTTCTTGCCTGGAGGATCCCAGGGACGGTGGAGCCTGGTGGGCTGCCGTCTATGGGGTCGCACAGAGTTGGACACGACTGAAGCGACTTAGCAGCAGCAGCAGCAATGTATGCTGAAAGCACATAAGTTGCAGTGATTTGGTTGGAAATTGTTCTTTTTAAAATTTATTTTAATTGGAAGATAATTGATTTATAATGTTGTGTTGGTTTTTGCCATGCATCAACATGAATTAGCCATAGGTATACATATGTCCCCTCCTGCTTGAACCTTTCTCCCACCTCCCATCTCATCCCACCCCTCTAGGTTATCCCATAGCACCAGGTTGAGCTCTGTGTTATACAGCAGCTTCCCATTAGCTATCAATTTTACATATGGTAATACATATGTTTTCAACATTACACTCTCTATTCGCCCCATCATCTCCTGTCTCTGCAGTGTCCATAAGTCTGTTCTCTACGTCCGTGTCCTTGTTCCTACCCTGGGAAACTTCTTGTGAACACTTCCATTCTGCCAACCCATATATCCAATTTCAAGAAGAGTCTTCTACAAAATTTCCTGAAAGACATTTACTTTCTTCTCCCTCGTGTAATTAAGTAAACTTCAAAGTCTTTTGCAAGGAAAGAGCGTGGCTATCTCATTCATTATCATTTCTATTTTTTAGAATTTACTGTTTAAGCCAAAGAAATGAATTCTAGGAATTCATGAATGTCAAGTCTTGAATTCAATCTTTAGATGATCTGCATGTTTTATTTAAAAAGTAAGCTGCTACATTTGCAATTAATGACCCAAAGAGAAGAGCAAAAAGACTAATGGGAAAATAAGATTATGAGCTGTAAGCAACAAGAGTTCATTGATTAAATGTGAATAATAGAACAGTAAGACCCAGCCAATGGACCAGAATTTTTAAAATGTAATTCATAGCGAGTTTTCCTTTGAGATGGTTCACTGTGTTCCTAATAAGAAGCAACAGTTCATCTCTATGGCTGGACTCCAGGTGTTCTTGTGTGGCCTTGGATCAGGAAAAAACATTTATAGGGACTTTAACATCCTAAATAGAATTCTCAGATAGTCTCTTAAAATTTTATGTCAGAATAACCATTTCTATCCCTTGAAATGCTAAATCTGGGTTTAGTAAAAGTCTAAATTTCATATGTCTGAAAGAACATGCTAGACTGATTGACCCTTTAGTTATAGCTCATCTATACTTAATGAAATGAAAATGTGTGCTATAGCTACCACTTTTTATCAAAGTTTTAGTGTTTGTCAACTATGTACTTTCAGACCTGAATGACCAGCTGCTCTAGTTCCTCGGGTTGGAATAATAGGTCCTTGGCTTGGAATGGCAAGGATGAGGCGTCTGTGACCTCCACCTCCACAGATTCTGGGTCAGTGCATTTGGGATGATGGACACCTCAGGCTAGAATCTGATGCTGCATTGTTCCTTGAGTTAGGATTCATTACCTTCCTTACCTGAAGTCCATTTAGAGCAGCATAAGCACTTGATCAAGGAGCTACAGAAAGCCCTTACTGGGGGGATCATCTTCATGGACAATTGCTCCTCTATTCAGTCAGTTCAGTTTAGTTCAGTCACTTAGCTGTGTCTGAGTGACACAGCTCTTTAGTTCTTTGCGACCCCATGGACTGCAGCACACCAGGCCTCCCTGTCCATCACCAACACCCAGAGTCCACCCAAACTCATGTCCATTGAGTCGGTGATGCCATGCAACCATCTCGTCTTCTGTCATCCCCTTCTCCTCCTGCTTTCAATCTTTCCCAGCATCAGGGTCTTTCAAATGAGTCAGCTCTTCACATCAGGTGGCCAAAGTAATGGAGTCTCAGCTTCAATGTCAGTTGTTTCAATGAACACTCAGGACTGATCTCCTTTAGGATGGACTGGTTGGATCTCTTTGCGGTCCAAGGGACTCTCAAGAGTCTTCTCCAGCACCACAGTTCAAAAGCATCAATTCTTCAGTGCTCAGCTTTCTTTATAGTCCAACTCTCACATCCATACATGACTACTGGAAAAACCATAGCCTTGACTAGACGGACCTTTGTTGGCAAAGTAATGTCTCTACTTTTTAATATGCTGTCTAGGTTTCCTTCTAAGGAGTAAGTTTCCTTCTAAGGAGTAAGTGTCTTTTAATTTCATGGCTGCAGTCACCATCTGTAGTAATTTCAGAGCCCCCCAAAATAAAGTCAGCCACTGTTTCCACTGTTTCCCCATCTATTTTCCATGAAGTGATGGGACCGGATGCCATGATCTTAGTTTTCTGAATGTTGAGCTTACCAACTTTTTCACTCTTCACTTTCACTTTCATGAAGAGGCTCTTTAGTTCTTCTTCACTTTCTCCCATAAAGGTGGTATCATCTGCATATCTGAGGTTATTGATATTTCTCCTGGCAATCTTGATTCCAGCTTGTGCTTCATTCAGCCCAGCATTTTCTCATGGTATACTCTGCATATAAGTTAAATAAGCACGGTGCCAATATATAGCCTTGACATACTCCTTTTCCTATTTGGAACCAGTCTGTTGTTCCATGTCCAGTTCTAACTGTTGCTTCCTGACCTGCATACAGATTTCTCAAGAGGCAGGTCAGGAGGTCTGGTATTCCCATCTCTTGATGAATTTTCCACACAGTTTATTGTGATCCACACAGTCAAAGCCTTTGTGGCATAGTCAATAAAGCAGAAATAGATATTTTTCTGAAACTCTATTGCTTTTGCGATGATCCCACAGATGTTGGCAGTTTGATTTCTGGTTCCTCTGCCTTTTCTAAAACCAGCTTGAACATCTGGAAGTTCACGGTTCACGTATTGCTGAAGCCTGGCTTGGAGAGTTTTGAGCATCACTTTACTAGCATGTGAGATGAGTGAAATTGTGCAGTAGTTTGAGCATTCTTTGGCATTGCCTTTCTTTGGGATTGGAAAGGATTCAGTCCTGTGGCCACTGCTGAGTTTTCCAAATTTGCTGACATATTGAGTGCACTTTCACAGCATCATCTTTTAGGATTTGAAACAGCTCAACTGGAGCTCTTCTATTAACTGGGAGCAAAAAGGTTACAGGGCTTTCCAACCTTAGAAAATAGACTCTACTTAACCTTGCTGTGTATGGAATACTAGTTTAGGAGATCTTCTGAATTTTCACCCAGAGCTCTGTAAGCAGGAATTCCACTCTCCCAGCTGTGACCTGGGCTGGGTGTGCCTTACTTATGACCCCGGCATGCTGGGCAAGCTGAGACATGGTCACGCCTTCCCTTGGCACTGGAATGACTGAGCCTCCATTTTTTTTTTAAAAGACAACTGGGTTGTTCAGAGGGAAATACGCTTTGTTTCGTGAGTCATTTTGTCCTCAGAAGAAGACATGTCAGTCCCTTAGGCCAAGCAGGTCTTCTCCTGTACTTGGATGTGAAATGAATTTCTGGAGGGGGACTTCATATACAGGGACTTGGTGATGTACACGCAGTGTTTTCCACAACATCCCTATGCTAAATGCAATCACAGAGCCCACAGGGAGGAGCTGGACACAGGATGCTGAAATGTGATTCTAATGTTTCAGAGTTTTATCTTTCATTTCTTGAGATTTAGCCAAACTCTTAAAATAAAAACAGAAAATCTTTTATTCTGAAAAATTTCATCATATTTGAAAGTAGAGAAAGCCGTTTGGCAAACCACCATGTCTGCATTGCCTGTTTCAGCAATTATCAACTCATTAGCCCGAGTTTTGACCTTGCAGATGTTCAGACATTTAACCCTGGATTGCCCAGGTGTTGTTTGGAATCAGGCTGGTCCATGATGGAAGTTGAAATTGGCTTTGAGTGTGCATTAGCCAAGAGAGGCTTAAATCATCTCCTTTCCATTATCAGAGCTTTTGGTTCAGTTCAGTTCAGTAGAGTCGCTCAGTCATGTCCGACGCTTTGTGACCCCATGAATCGCAGCACGCCAGGCCTCCCTGTCCATCACCAACTCCCGGAGTTCACCCAAACTCATGTGCATCAAGTTGGTGATGCCATCCAGCCATCTCATCCTCTGTCATCCCCTTCTCCTCCTGCCCCCAATCCCTCCCAGCATCAGAGTCTTTTCCAGTGAGTCAACTCTTCACATGAGGTGGCCAAAGTACTGGAGTTTCAACTTTAGCATCATTCCTTCCAAAGAACACCCAGGACTGATCTCCTTTAGGATGGACTGGTTGGATCTCCTTGCAGTCCAAGGGACTCTCAAGAGTCTTCTCCAACACCACAGTTCAAAAGCATCAATTCTTTGGTGCTCAGCTTTCTTCACAATCCAACTCTCACAATCCATACATGACCACTGGAAAAACCATAGCCTTGATTAGATGGACCTTTGTTGGCAAAGTAATGTCTCTGCTTTTCAATATGCTATCTAGGTTGGTCTTAACTTTCCTTCCAAGGAGTAAGCGTCTTTTAATTTCATGGCTGCAGTCACCATCTGCAGTGATTTTGGAGCCCCCAAAGATAAGGTCTGACACTGTTTCCACTCTTTCCCCATCTATTTACCATAAAGTGATGGGACCAGATACCATGATCTTAGTTTTCTGAATGTTAAGTTCTAAGCCAACTTTTTCACTCTCCTCTTTCACTTTCATCAAGAGGCTTTTTAGTTCCTCTTCACTTTCTGCCATAAAGGTGGTGTCATCTGTATATCTGAGGTTATTGATATTTCTCCCAGCAATCTTGATTCCAGCTTGTGCTTCTTCCAGGCCAGCGTTTCTCATGATGTACTCTGCATAGAAGTTAAATAAGCAGGGTGACAATATCCAGCCTTGATGTACTCCTTTTCCTATTTGGAACCAGTCTGTTGTTCCATGTCCAGTTCTAACTATTGCTTCCTGACCTGCATACAGGTTTCTCAAGAGGCAGGTCAGGTGGTCTGTTATTGCCATCTCTTTCAGAATTTTCCACAACTTATTGTGATCCACACAGTCAAAGCCTTTGTGGAATAGTCAATAAAGCAGTAGCTCTTTTTAAATTTTGGTTTGGGATTGTCCTACTAATCCTTTTCAGCATCGCCTTTAGTATGAAGGTGTAGATGAAGAATGCATAAGTGGCTGTGATTCTATCTTAATAAAACACAAAACCATCAGAAATGGACAAGGAAGTAGGAGAAGAGGACCCTTGTCCTGCACAGAACTCTTACACAAGTCTACCTTTAAGGAGCGGACTCTCAAGTCAGCTTAATTCAATGAACACTCAAATGTCTATCATGTATGCAGACACCAGGGACCTCCAGTTCTGGTGAAGAACTTCGCAAAGTTTCCAACTCTGTCCATGAGTGACTAGGCACTTTATGTATGAGAGATGCATCCAACCCTCAGGAAGGATGTTTTTACTCTATTTTGAGGTTGTTTTGAATAAATTTTGTATTATTCTTACAACTGAAGGAAATTAGGACCAGTGAACCAAGAGAACAGTCAATGATGCTGATAGGGAAGACAGCCAGATAGCAAGGAAAGAGGCAGAAAAACTATAGAAATATGGAGCTAGAAATCAAATACAGTTGTTGTTGGGGGTTATTTTAGAGCAAGGGTGAAGGGCATCCCCACGTGGGTCTGTGGTACCCACGGATGATCACAGTGATGATTGGACAATATGTGAGTGGAATAGGATTTGGAATTGGATGATATGAGTTTAAGCCTTGACCGTGCACTTACCAGCTGGAACACCTTAAGCAATGTATCTCACCTTTCTGTCCAGTCTGTTCTCAACTCCTAAAATGGATCTGGGAGGACCCACCTAACAGACATGGTGAAGATTAAAGAGATAATTCAATGTGAGTAAGCTCTATAAACAATGAGCTTCCCTGTCTAGTTGGCTGAGTGTTCTCTGTTCATGCTGATGTTACTGGGACAACAAAAAGAGATGTGTGTTTTCTATACACTTTGTTTAAGGGAGCACCTGTATAAGAATTGATAAACTATGACTCTGAAGGAGAGAAATAAAGCTCCTCAAAAAAATCCTCTTGCTGGCTTCCATGGTGGCTCAGTGGTAAAGAATTCACCTACTAACGTAGGAGACATGGGTTCGATTTCTGATCTGGGAAGATCTCACATATGGCAGAGCAACTAAACTCAGCTACAACTATTGAATCTTTGCTCCAGAGCCTGGGAGCCGCAACTCCTGAGACCATGTGCCTGAACTACTGAAGCCCACACACCCTAGAGCCCATGCTCCGAAGCAAGAGAAGCCACCACAATGAGAAGCCTGAGCATGGCAATTGGAGCATAGCCCCCACTCGCCACAACTAGAGAAAAACTTGAGGGCAGCAACGAAGACCCAGCACAACAAATAAATTAAATAAATAGATAAATAAAAAACCAACTTTGCTCTCGGGACTTCCCTGGTGGTCCAGTGATTGGGACTCTGCTCTTCCACTGAAGAGCGCAAGAAGTCGATCTTTGGCTGGGGAACTAACATGCCACAAGTTGCGTGGTGCAGCCAAAAAAAACCAGGACATAGGTTGGTGCTATCAGAGTGTGTTAAACTTCTCAAGGTTGATAGAATAGTTTACAAATGTCAGTAATTGAATACAGTATTTTTACAACGAATACACTAAAAATAGAGTTTCCTAATAAATATTTATGGCCCCTTATAATTCAAAGTGTTGAATCTATTTTTTAAAAATCCTGTTAATATTATAGGAAAGCTCTTCGTTCTTTCCAAATGGACTTCGGAATCCAAGTGGACTTAGAAGAGATCTAACTTTATGGGTAACATGGCACAGAATACACAAAGATATAACTAAAATTTTATGGTCATGAATATGTAAACTGTTGGTAATCTTCTTCGTCATCCATCAATCAAAGTTTAAGAATCAGTTTGGTGCTTTGCTTGGGCAAAAGCTATTGTTTCAACAATTTCTTAACATTTCTGTCAAGCTTCTTGCTTAAAACAGAGCAAAACACGTGGCTTTCATTTTAGTTTTGAATTCATTCAACTATACTTCAAATATATATATATATATATACACACACACATAAATTCAGTCAATATTTACTCAAAGATATTTGATTTGGGGCTTTCCATAATTTATTTTCACAAGCGACATATTTTCCGTGGAACATGCCAGATGAATTATATGCAAAATGTATCCCTTGAATGACCAAAGAAATTTATCTGCAAAATGGAATGACTGGATGCAAACCAAATAAATTTTAGAGGACAGCTGCCAAAAATAATGACATGGAGTAATTTATTACAATGCTGAGGCCCAGTTTGGAACTGTGTGCACAGTGTATGCATATCTTTTGCAGTTAAAGGCAGTCACAGCTCTGTGGAGATGCACAAGGGGGTCTGGACAGTCCCCTGCAAATATCAGAGTTGTGCACCATTGTCCATTTGAGCAAGGACAAGATTTTCCATAGAAAATAGTTCTATTTTCATTTTAAAATTTGTATTATTTTATTTAATTTTTTATTAAATATTTTATTATTTTTATAGTTGATTTACAATATTGCATTAGATTCTGGTATACAGAAGTGATTCAGTTATATGTGTATGTATACATATATATTCTTTTTCATATTCTTTCCATTATGGCTTATTACAAGATATTGAGTATAGTTCCCTGTGCTATACAGTAGGCCCTTTTTGATGATCTGTTTTATATATGGTAGTTTGTATCTGCTAATCCAAAACTCCTAATTTATTCCTTCCTCACCCCTTTTTGGTTTGGTGATGATGTTTGTTTTCTGTGAGTCTGTTTATGTTTTGTAAATAAGTTTGTGTCGTATTTTAGATTCCATATATAAGCGATATCGTATGGTAGTTGTCTTTCTTTTTTTGACTTACTTCACTCATTATGATAATCTCTGGGTCTATCCATGTTGCTGCAAATGGTATTATTTTGTTCTTTTTTTATGGCTGAGTAATATTCCATTGCATATATGTACGACATCTTCTTTTTTCCTTAAAAAAAAAAAAAAAGATTGATTGATTTATTTTATTATTTTGCTGTGGTGGGTCTTCATTGCTGCATGTGGGATTTCTCTAATTGTGGTGAGTGGGGGTAGTCTTCGTTGCAGTGTGCAGACTTCTCATTGCGGGGGCCTCTCTTGTTGTGGAGCACAGGCCCTAGGTCCACGTGCTTCAGCAGCTGTGGCTCGAGGACTTAGAGCTCAGGCTCAGTAGCTGTGGTGCACAGGCTTAGTTGCTCCACAGCCTGGGGGATGTTCCCAGACCAGGGATCAAACTGGTGTCCCCTGCTTTGCAAAGCAGACTCTTAACCACTGGACCATGAGGGAAGCCCCTGTACCACATGTTTTTTTAATCATCTGTTGATGGACGTTTTGTTTGCTTCTGTGTCTGGGCAATTGTAAATACTGCTGCAATGAACTGCAATGAACACTGAGGTGCATGGATCTTTTCAAATTGGAGCTTCCTACAGATATATGTCTATGAATGGGCTGGCTGGATCATATGGCAACTGTAGTTTTAGTTTTTGAGGAACCTCCATACTGTTTTCCATAGTGGCTACATCAGTGTACATTCCTACCAACAGTGTAGAAGGGTTACCTTTTCTCCATGCTCTCTAGCATTTGTTATTTGTAGGCTTTTTAATGGTGGCCATTCTGACTGGTGTGAGGTGGTACCTTAATGTAATTTTGATTTGCATTTCCCTAATAATTAGCAATGTTGAACATATTTTCATGTGCCTATTGGCCATCTGTAAATAGATGCCTTTCTCTGGAGAAGTATCTATTTAGGTAGAAGACAGTTCCAGAAAAGGAGTTTTCCTAATTACAAGGCTGCTTTTCTAATAGTCCTTGATGAGCTTTCCTCAGCATGCAACTATTAATAGTCTCTACAAACACACACAAAACAAAAAAACAAAACAAAACTCACAACATCACTAGAAAAACAGGAATCAATTACTGCTAGAATGTAGAGGGAACTTCCATTTGCCACAAGGAGGTGTGAGATGATAGCAATAGAAGGCAGACAATTTATCTTTAACTTAAATAGAAAAAGCTGCTGCTCTTATTTCTGTTGTTCTGGTTCCTAAGATATAATTGAAGAGTGTATCCTTTAAACTAAAGAGGACTTGATTTTGTAGTTTATAAGGATTTGTCACATTCCCTCAACAACAACAAATTCAACTAACAAAAGAAATACACCTACATAAAATCTGGTTGTTTTGGTTGAGCTTAATGTCATGTTTTACTGTTTGATTTCTTGATTGGTTGCTGAAATCAGAGTTCCATCCACTCCTGATTTAGCCCCTTGTGACAAAGGGCATCCTTTTATGGTAAGGGCTTCCCTGGTGGCTCAGATGGTAAAGAAATTGCCTGCAATGCAGGAGACCAGGGTTCTATCCCTGGGTTGGGAAGATCCCCTGGAGAAGGGAATGGCTATCCACTCCAGTATTCTGGCCTGGAAAATTCCATAAACTCTATAGTCCATGGGGTCGCAAAGAGTCAGACTTGACTCTCTGAGTTGAGTTTAGTGACTTTCACTTTCACTTTCACTTTTGTGGTGTAAACTATGATCTCACCAGGCAAGGGACAGTTTTTCTTAGAAAAGGGGTCTATGGGGATAGGGCCTGTTAGGTGAAAGTCACAGAAATATAAGTAGAATGCAGTCATAAAATACAAGTAGAATAAAAATACAAGAAGAATTCAGCCATAAAACAGTTTGACTTAAGGACCTCTGTGGACTTTTCTTCTAGGAATATAAGGAGTCAGTAGTAGGGAATTTAAACATTCAGTTCATATACTGATAGGTTAGAGATAAAAAGTTGATTTTTAAAAATAGAAGCTAAGATGTGTGTGTGTGGTCAGTCGTGTTCAACTCTTTGTGATGCCATGGACTATATAGCCCACCAGGCTCCTCTGTCCACGGAATTTTCCAGGCAAAAATACTGGAGTGGCTGCTCTTTCTACTCCAAGAAGCTAAAATGGCATTTGATAAAATTTGATTGTCATTCCAAGTGTTCTACTTAGTGTTCTACTTACAGTGAATTCTGTAAATTTCCCTTTGAAATCAAAATTATTCTGGATCTGCACCAATGTAGCCATGAGGACTAGAGAAGGCAACATTATTATGATTTGCAAATGTTCTTCCTGGAGTAACAGGCAAATTTGGCCTTGGAATACAGAATGAAGCAGGGCAGAGACTAATAGAGTTTTGCCAAGAAAATGCACTGGTCATAACAATCACCCTCTTCCAACAACACAAGAGAAGACTCTATACATGGACATCACCAGATGGTCAACACTGAAATCAGATTGATTATATTCTTTGCAGCCAAAAATGGAGAAGCTTTATACAGTCAACAAAAACAAGACCAGGAGCGGACTGTGGCTCAGACCATGAACTCTTTATTGCCAAATTCAGACTGAAATTGAAGAAAGTAGAGAAAACCACTAGACCATTCAGGTATGACCTAAATCAAATCCCTTATGATTATACAGTGGAAGTGAGAAATAGATTTAAGGGCCTAGATCTGATAGATAGAGTGCCTGATGAACTATGGAATGAGGTTCGTGACATTGTACAGGAGACAGGGATCAAGACCATCCCCATGGAAAAGAAATGCAAAAAAGCAAAATGGCTGTCTGGGGAGGCCTTACAAATAACTGTGAAAACAAGAGAAGCGAAAAGCAAAGGAGAAAAGGAAAGATATAAGCATCTGAATGCAGAGTTCCAAAGAATAGCAAGAAGAGATAAGAAAGCCTTCTTCAGTGATCAGTGCAAAGAAATAGAGGAAAACAACAGAATGGGAAAGACTAGGGATCTCTTCAAGAAAATCAGAGATACCAAAGGAACATTTCATGCAAAGATGGGCTTGATAAAGGACAGAAATGGTATGGACCTAACAGAAGCAGAAGATATTAAGAAGAGATGGCAAGAATACACAGAAGAACTGTACAAAAAAGATCTTCACAACCCAGATAATCACGATGGTATGTGAAGTCAAGAGGGCCTTAGAAAGTATCACTACAAACAAAGCTAGTGGAGGTGATGGAATTCCAGTTGAGCTATTTCAAATCCTGAAAGATGATGCTGTGAAAGTGCTGCACTCAATATGCCAGCAAATTTAGAAAACTCAGCAGTGGCCACAGGACTGGAAAAGGTCAGTTTTCATTCCAATCCCAAAGAAAGGCAATGTCAAAGAATGCTCAAACTATCGCACAATTGCACTCATCTCACACGCTAGTAAAGTGATGCTCAAAATTCTCCAAGCCAGGCTTCAGCAATATGTGAACCGTGAACTTCCTGATGTCCAAGCTGGTTTTAGAAAAGGCAGAGGAACCAGAGATCAAATTGCCAACATCCTCTGGATCATGGAAAAAGCAAGAGAGTTCCAGAAAAGCATCTATTTCTGCTTTATTGACTATGCCAAAGCCTTTGACTGTGTGGATCACAATAAACTGTGGAAAATTCTGGAAGAGATGGGAATACCAGACCACCTGATCTGCCTCTTGAGAAATTTGTATGCAGGTCAGGAAGCAACAGTTAGAACTGGACATGGAACAACAGACTGGTTCCAAATAGGAAAAGGAGTATGTCAAGGCTGTATATTGTCACCCTGTTTATTTAACTTATATGCAGAGTACATCATGAGAAACACTGGACTGGAAGAAACACAAGCTGGAATTAAGATTGCCGGGAGAAATATCAATAACCTCAGATATGCAGATGACACCACCCTTATGGCAGCAAGTGAAGAGGAACTCGAAAGCTTCTTGATCAAAGTGAAAGTGGAAAGTGAAAAAGTTGGCTTAAAGCTCAACATTCAGAAAACGAAGATCATGGCATCTGGTCCTACCACTTCATGGGAAATAGATGGGGAAACAGTGGAAACAGTGTCAGACTTTATTTTTTGGGGCTCCAAAATCAATGCAGATGGTGACTTCAGCCATGAAATTAAAAGACACTTACTCCTTGGAAGGAAAGTTATGACCAACCTAGATAGCATATTCAAAAGCAGAGACATTACTTTGCCAACAAAGGTTCATCTAGTCAAGGCTATGGTTTTTCCTGTGGTCATGTATGGATGTGAGAGTTGGACTGTGAAGAAGGCTGAGTGCCGAAGAATTGATGCTTTTGAACTGTGGCGTTGGAGAAGACTCTTGAGAGTCCCTTGGACTGCAAGGAGATCCAACCAGTCCATTCTGAAGGAGATCAGCCCTGGGATTTCTTTGGAAGGAATGATGCCAAAGTTGAAAGTCCAGTACTTTGGCCACCTCATGCGAAGAGTTGACTCATTGGAAAAGACTCTGATGCTGGGAGGGAATGGGGGCAAGAGGAGAAGGGGACGACAGAGGATGAGATGGCTGGATGGCATCACTGACTCGATGGACGTGAGTCTGAGTGAACTCTGGGAGTTGGTGATGGACAGGGAGGCCTGGCGTGCTGCGATTCATGGGGTCGCAAAGAGTCGGATATGACTTAGCGACTGATCTGATCTGATCCCTTCTTTTGGGGAGGGAGGTTGTTATCTAGAAAACCCAAGAGAATCAACTGAAACTTTTGACCTGAATCAACTGAACCCTCTGACTCTGAGAGTCAAGGCAAAGACAGGCACTCGCACTTATTCATCGGTGATAATCCCTCGCTGATATGAAGGGAATTACAAGAAAAGGATGAGGAAAGAATCTCACTGGTAATAACTACAAAGAAACCTAAACATTCAGGAGTAAATTAATCAAGAGATGGACAAGAAAGAGAAAACTTGATTAAGAGACAAAAAGAGAAGAAAGAGAAAACTTTTTGTTTTTTAGGACAGAAAATGTGGTGTAGTGCTTGGTGGTGAGGTGGGTATTGGGTGAGATCCTGAGAGTCTCTATAAGATCAAGGGACCACCCCCTCCAACCCCCCCCACCCCCACCCCCTCCCTCTCCCCTCCCCCTCCCCCCTCCACACCTAGGCCCCTCCTCCACTACAGAGGGAGGCGGGGCTGGGAGTGGCTGTGGGAGGGGCTTTGAAACACTTGCCTGATGTTGTGGGGCTTGGAGAAAGCTGGAAAAGGTGCTTTGGGCTGGGTTTTTTTTTTTCAAACTTTGAACTTTTTATTTTGAATTGGGGTATAGCCAGTTAACAATGTTGTGGTAGTTTTAGGGGAACAGTGAAGGGCTTCAGCCATACATATATATGTATCCATTCTCCCCAATTTTGTTTTGATTTTTTTAAGCAGTAAACTTTATTTATACCATTCTCCTTTGCCTGCTCCCTTCTATTCTTCGTGAGAATCTGCAGTCCCATCTACATAGGCTTTGGACCCAGATCTGTGTCTGTTTTAGACACATCACCCTCAGGCCAGCATTAGGAAGAGAGCAGGAAGGCTCAGTTTATTGAGATTATACAACTGCCTCAGAAATGAAGCGTCCAATCAAATTCAGTTCTCTTGGGGACTTCCCTGGTGGTTCAGTGCTTAAGGAGGGGGAACTAAGATTCCACAGGCAGCAGAGCAGCTAAGCCCACACACCCCCAGGAAAGACCCTGTGTGCTGCAAATAAGACCCAATACAGCCAAATAGATAAGTAAATAGATATTAAAATTCAGTTCGCTGGGTCTGAGTTACGGTCCTTTACTAGTATAACAAACCAAATGAAATGGTTCTTATAATTTTCCCTTACACTCAGTTCATCTACGTGGTTGTACATTGAAGCTAATTTCCAGGGTGATTCGGTAAATTCTCTCAGTGCTCCAGAAAGGCGGGCATGGTAACACATTTGGTAATGATGTGTCTCACATGCTATCTGTGCTGAAGGCTTTTATTTGGAGTGACATCTCATTTAATGGCTGTAGCACAATATATCTGCTCTAGCAAAATTGTCATTTCCATATCAGGTCAGCAAAACTTTGTTTTTTTGCCTAAAATAATTACTATTTCCATTTCTGGTTTAGGAAGATTAAGAATCATTTGGGATACATATCAATGAAGAGACATGTTTGAAATGGAACTGTAAAGAAATAGACTATTCCTCTGAAAGCTTTGATTTTAGACAGATCATGGTATAAGTGATATGATAAAAATACTCAGTGTTGGTATAACTATAAAAATGAGAGGTATGTTTGAACTTTGAGTTTCACAGCTAACACACACATTTTAGAGGGCTCAGGTAAAATATACTGTATGTTTGTGTTTTAGGCAACATTTTCCTGTAACTGTGATGATCAATACACGGGTACTTTCTGTGAAGAATTTGATGCCTGCCAGAAGAAACCCTGCCAGAACAATGCCAGCTGTGTTGATGCAAAGGAAAAGCAAGATGGTGGCAACTTCACCTGTGTCTGCCTTGCTGGTAAGGTTTCCATAGTTCAGAGTGACTGTGTGTCTCTCTGTAGAACAGACACTTATTAATTAACAATGGTCAGGCAATACATTGTCCAGCTGTTGGACAGGTGCCTCCCAGGTCTCATTTAGTTCCATCAGTCCAGCTTTATGTCATTGGGAATGGAGGAAGGAAGTTGCCTTGGGGATAAACATCGTGTCCCTTGGCTGTTTTTCTGACATTAGGATGCTTCTCTCTTAGCATCTACCATTTCTATTTTGGGACAATGATATTCCTGGTCGAATAGAGGCCTGGATATTTCAAAGACAATTCTTCAAATATGTTCTGAGTGTGGGCTGGCGCTGTGCTGGCTGATTTTGCTAAGTTCCTTAAGAAGAATTTAGGCTAAACTATGCAGGTGGGTAGGTAATGCCACCCAGTCCTCTCATTTGTTTAGTTTCCTGTTGTCCATGTATGTTTTAGTCCAAGTTCCTGGAACACCATCCTGCAGAATTGGGCAAGTCTTTAATACTCCCTGGTTAGTATGGGGGAGTCATCGACTCTGCATGAGACTTTCGCATCTCAGAACACAAAGTGTGACTCTTAAGAAAGTGCACTGGACGGTGTGTCCACAGACTTCTGTTCTCTTGCAGTCATCTTATTGACTTACCGCTCAGCCAAATCGGTTATAAACCCTGAAGGAGCAGGAAATGGCATTTTACCGGTGAACATTTTGATATAACTGTTTCTATGCAGCTTAAAAGCAAACACCACATTATTCTTTTTTTAGCATCAGTAATGTGTAAAACTGACATCATCTTACCCTTTCCACCTCATCCTCTTGCCAATCTCTGCCACTGGGCAGGGATTCAGGGTGATGTAAGGGCTGGGGAAGGCAATGGCACCCCACTCCAGTGCTCTTGCCTGGAAAATCCCATGGATGGAGGAGCCTGGAAGGCTGCAGTGCACGGGGTCGCTAAGAGTCGGACACAACTGAGCGACTTCACTTTCACTTTTCACTTTCATGCATTGAAGAAGGAAATGGCAACCCACTCCAGTGTTCTTGCCTTGAGAATTCCAGGGACGGGGGAGCCTGGTGGGCTGCCGTCTGTGGGGTCACACAGAGTCAGACACGACTGAAGCGACTTAGCAGCAGCAGCAGCAGCAAGGGCTGGGGATGGAGAGACGGGTGGAGTGAAGTGGGAGTTAGGGTGATTAACTGCTCAGTGTAAGGTCTGTCAATGCAGAAATTCATAAACAAAGAAGTAAAAGTTCTTCACTCATCTATCCCAGCTTACACTTTATAAGGTCGTAAGTGTAGGTTAATAGTTTGGTTTGTTTTCCAGACCAGTGTTTGTGTGTGTGTGTATCTATGTATGAGTATGGGTATTTCCCTTGCAGATCAAATGATTATCTTTCTGTATGTTAAAAAAGCGGTTATAATATACATCCTGCTCTACAGCTGACTTTTTTCAGTGTTTACCAGTCGTTCATAAGTATACTTCCATGTCAGTATAGAGAGCTACCTTATTCATTTGAATAATTCCGTCACATGTTTCCTAACACTGTATGTCCAGGCCAAACTGCTGCCTATTTGCTGTCTCTGCGCGTATGTTCCAGGCCACCGTAAGCTCAGTCATTCCAAAGCTGAGCTCATCGTATCCCCAGCTCCACACAGCTCAGCTTCCGGTGTTCCATCTGTTTCTACGAGCCAGACCTCTACAAGTCACCCTGGGTGCCCCCCCCTACCTCCTGCTCTTCCTGCCTCCGAGTGTTCTCCATCTTTCCCCCTAAAGACTTCTCAAATCAACCCCCTCTCTGCAGCCCCATCGCCACTGCTCCATTGTCACTGCCTTTGCCCCTTGTCTGTGTGACTGAGATAACCTCTCACATTATCTCTGTCTGCGCTTGTCCATGGAGCCAAAGCAACCACGCAGAAGTGAGCCCTGGTTCTCATTATGTCAGTTCCCTGACCCAGACTCCGTTCTCCTGGGTGATTATTTTCCACTGCATATCTGATCTGATGTTGTTGCTTTTGACTTAATCCCCTTCTTCCCGGGGCTCTTGGGATGAAGGCCAGAATCCTCCGCCTCATTCTTCTCTGTGATCTGTTGCTCACCCACCTTGCCAGCCCCATCTCGCCCCGCTGCTCCCCTTTCTCAGGGACCAGCCACCTTGGCTTTCATCTCCCTGGGTACTCGAGCTGCTGCAGGACCTCGTCCGCTTCTTTGTGCCTGGACAGCTCTCCCTGCTGCCTCCCTTTTGCCAGGTTTCTATTTTGGATCTCATTAAATACCCCCTTTCCTTAGGAAGTCTCACATGAATGCTTCAATCTAGGTCTCCTTCCCTTTTCCTCTTTTGTAGCTGGGTGTTCCTTTCCTTCACAGCCCTCCCCTGTTTGCAGTGGATGAGTGCACGTGTGATTCTTTGATTTCTGCCTGTCTCCCCACCTGAATCAATCCCATGAGCGCACAACCTGAATTATTTCTGTTCTACATCGTGTCCCACTGTGTCTGACGAGTCCTGAACGCTCAGACAATGTGTTGATGGGGTGAATTAATGAAAGGGTATGAACGTGGCCTGATGTTTTAAACCATTCCTCTATTGATGAGTCTTTAAGAGAGTTTGAATTTCTCTGTTATAAGTGATGCTAGGATGAATCAAAATCCTTCTGTACATAGTCTCAATCAGAACTGATAGGTGGAGCTTGTCACTGTTTGAACAAATGATTTCTGTTTGATTTTTTTTTTTTTTTTAATCCAAGTCTGTTCTCAGAGGAGACTTTTTATTTTCAAAGAACGCAGGTGCACAGAATTGGTATGACCATAATGCTGGGTTTGTGATACTCTCCTTATCCATAGCATACTTTTATCTATTTACTTAGCTATTTCAATATACAGTAATCAGTGTTGGAACCACCACTATAACCAGAAGTTAGACCTGATAACTAACTATATAGTCTCCTCACCAGCCCGTCTCTCAGTCTCTATTCCCCATCCAGTTAACCCTGAATCTTGAGTTGATCCTTCCTTTGTCTTCCTTTTTATATGATCTTAATATTTACATGGCTTCTGAGGTGGCACGGTGGTAAAAAATCCGCCTGCCAATGCAGGAGATATAGGAGACATGGGTTTGATCCCTGGACTGGAAAGATCCCCTGAAATAGGAAATGGCAACCCATTCCAGTGTTCTTGCCTGGAAAATCCCATGGACAGAGGAGCCTGGAGGGCTATGGTCCATGGGCTCACAAAGAGTTGGATACGACTGAGTATGCATGCTTGCATAAACATTTACATGTTTTACCAGTAAGCACATTCTCGTGTATTTTCTCTGGAATATGTGCCAGGGGTTGTTTGAGGTTGAACCTAGGAGTGGAATTACTGGAAAATACGCTTGATTAATTGTAGGAGATCATGCCAGACTGTTTTCCAAAGTGGTGACACCCATATATACTCTCGTGAAATGCATAAGTGCTCTTATGGATTCAGGTCCTCTACAGTACTGTGTAGGGTCAGAAGTTTTAATTTGTGCACAATGAATGGGTGTAGAAAAGGTGTTTCATTGTGGTTTCTGCACTTTGTGGTTTACTAACGATGCTGAGGTCCTCTTCCTGTGTTTATTACTTGTTTTCCTATATCTCACTCAAATTTGTGTGTGTGTGTGTGTTTACTCTTCTTGTTGGCTTGCAAAAGTTGTTTCTTTTTTGTTCTCATCGTTCGTCAGTTGTATGGATTGCACATGTTTTCTCCAAGTTTGCAGTCTGTCTTTTCCCTCTGAGGGATTTTTAAAAATCATTGTTGTTGTTGTTCAGTTACTAAGTCATGTCCGATTCTTTGCTACCCCATGGACTGCAGCACGCCAGGCTCCCCTGTCCTTTGCTGTCTCCAGGAGTTTGCTCAAATTCATGTCCATTGACTTGGTGATGCTATCTAACCGTCTCATTCTGTACCTCCCTCCTCCTTTTCAGCCTTTCCCAGCATTGGGATCTTTTCCAGTGAGTTGGCTCTTCCCATCAGATGGCCACAGTATTGGAGCTTCAGCTTTAGCATAGGTCCTTCCAATGAATATTCAGGGCTCAATTCCATTAGGACTGACTGGTTTGATCTCCTTGCTGTCCAAGGGACTGTCAAGAGTCTTCTCCAGCACTACAATGCTAAAGCATCATTTCTTTGGCGCTCAGTCTTCTGCAGTGATTTTGGAGCCCAAGAAAATAAAATCTGTCACTGTTTCCACTTTCTCCCCTTCTATTTGCCATGACGTGATGGGACCAGATGCCATAAACTTCATTTTTTGAATGTTGAGTTTTAAGCCAGCTTTTTCATTCTCCTCTTATACCCTCAACAAGAGGTTCTTTAGTTCTTAACTTTTTGCCATTAGAGTGGTATCATTTGCATATCTGAGATTGTTGACATTCCTCCTGGCAATCTTGATTCCAGCTTGTGCTTCATCTAGTCTGTATATAAGTTAAATAAGCAGGGTTACAATATACAGCCTTGATGTACTCCTTTCCCAATTTTGAACCAGTCCATTGGTCCATGTCTGGTTCTAACTAACTGTTGCTTCTTGACCTGCATACAGGTTTCTCAGGAGGCAGGTAAGGTGGTCTGGGAGTCCCATCTCGTGAAGAAATTTCCACAGTTTGTTGTGATCCACACAGTCAAAGGCTTTAGCATAGTCCATGAAGCAGAAGTAGATATTTTTCTGGAATTCTCTTGCTTTTTCTATGATCCAGCAGATGTTGTCAATTTGATCTCTGGTTCCTCTGCCTTTTCTAAACTCAGCTTGCATGTACTGCTGAAGCCTAGCTTGAAGGATTTTGAGCATGACCTTGCTAAGCATGTGAGATGAGTGCAGTTGTACGGTAGTTTGAACATCCTTTGGCACTGCTGTTATTTGGGATTGGAATGAAAACTGACCTTTTCCAGTCCGGTGGCCACTGCTGAGTTTTCCGAATTTGCTGGCATATTGAGTGCATCACTACCGCCTTGTCATGGTGAGGGGCTTGCAGAACTCAGTGTGTAGCCTGTGCAGGGCTACCCAAGTCGGACGGGTCATAGTGAAGAGTTCTGACAAAACGTGGTCCACTGGAGGAGGGGATGGCAAACCACTCTAGTTTTTAAATTGAATTATAGTTTATTGACGATGTTGTATTAGTTTCCGGTGTATGGTATAGTGATTCAGTCATATATATATATTCTTTTTATAAGTATATATATATATTCTTTTTCAGATTATTTTCTCTTATAGATTATTGTAAAATATTGAGCATAGTTCCCTGTGCTATACAGTAGGTCCTTGCAATTGTCTAGTTTTTATAAAGGAGTGTCTATATGTTAGAATCATAGTTTAAGCTACTTTAAATAATCTCCACTGGTGTTTACCTGGTGCTGATTTCTGAGGTTCTTGAATGGCATAGAATCTCTGCCATCTTCTACTTTATCCAGAGGTGGCTTCACATTGGCTTGGTCTCTCAGCCATCCTGCTTCTATCAGGGCCTCCCTGACTCCCAGCAGCTCCTTCACTGGCCTTTCCCAGAGCTGGGTTCCCGTGGGATTCCTTCCCTCAGAGCCTCCATTCTTCCTCCTGCTCTAGAACATCCCAAGCAGAGGTAGAAGGGATCTAGGAACTCTGGTACTTAACTCTGTCTTTGCTCAGCTGCTACCTGACTTGTTCCTGCAGTTCTCTTAGGCACGTTCCTACTCGATCAGTTCTCATGTCCTATGGGAACAACTGCTCTTCCGCCTTTTAGCATCTCCCTCTCCATGTGCTTTTTAAAAAATTTAATTTAATTTGGCCGGACCTTGGAGCATGTGGGATCTTAGTTCCCTGACCAGGGATCGAACCTGTGCCCCCTTTGGGAAGCATGGGGTCTTAACCACTGGTCCACCAGAAAACTCACTCTCCACTTCTTTCCACTATAGTACACACACACATGCAGACACACACAGATGTATGCACACACGAATAGCTAGTGTTTATTCAGTGTTACAGAGGAGCCTGACATGCTATAGTCCATGGGGTCACAAAGAGTCATACGTGACTTAGCAACTGAACAACAGCAGCAGCAACACTCAGTGTTAACCATATGCCGGGCTGTGCTAAGTGCTTTCCAGTGCTGCTCTTAGAACAATCTCTGGGTTAAATACTCAATTATACTGATTTCATAGGTGAGAAATCTAGGACATGGAGAATGTGGTAACTTGGTCAAGAATATTAGGGTGACATGGAACTGTACTGCAGGAACACACCAATTCTCAAATCTCCTGACGTCCAAGGAAAGCCTCATTTCCACCTTGTCATAGTCTGATGAAGGCATTTGGTCTCCAGGTGACAACTCAGGGATCTGGAGGGTCTGTGTGATGTTCCGAGAGCGGTGCCTGGACGAGTCTTAGATCACTTCTGCTACCTGCCATTTGCCAGAATCTGGTCACTTGGTCCCTAGAGGCTCTGCCTGGAAGGGAGTCAGTGTGGTGAGCGTACCCGTGGTCTCTGCTGTGCTGGGTACACGTGCCAGTAACTCTTGCACTGGGATTTGAACCCAGGTCCTCTGTGTCCCAAGCCCACGTTCTTGATCACGTTACCACACTCTTTTCCTGTGTGTGCAGCCACACGGTGAGCTGAGAATTTTCCTGGTACAAACATGTGATTCAAGACCACGTCATGCTTCCAACTTTCTCCTATCAAGTAGGGCTCTTCTGAAGAACAGAAACATTAGGCCATTTTGTCCCCAGAGGTGGGGCTGGATGCTTGAAATGAGGCATTTTCTACTCAGTTTAGTTCCGAATGTCCTTGAAAAACTCATGCTTCCACAGGAGAGTTCTATTTCCTTTGTGAAAAAAACTATTTACAGGTTAATTAACATCAATTAATTGACCTCTGAAGCTCCAGCTCTGTGCCTAAGAACCTTCCAACAGTAGGAAGTCTTTTTCCTTTTGAAAATTTATCCCGCTGTGCTTTCATTTTCGCAAGTCTGATCATGAGGCATGGTTTTGTTTGATGAATGAATTAATTCAAGCCAGGTTCTTGTCAGCAGAGAACAGGAGTTTCAGAAAGTCTCTTCACAGAGACGTTGTCTTGATGCCATACTCGTTTCTCTTGGGAGCGTTTCTCGGTAAGTAAAAATATTATTTTTAGCAAAGAAGCTTTTGCTGCAGTTTTGATAATATTTTGCTATTTTGCTTTAATTTTTACATCAAGCCAGTACAGAGGATTTTAGCATCATCGGTAATCCAGAGATGTTCGAATATGGTGGATTGGATGTTGAGTCAATTAAGTAATAAACTCTGCTGTAGTTTTCATTTTGGCTTTTGTGCCCATTTCTTGGAAACAGGAGTTAATTTTATTAAATAGTGAAACACTGATAAATATGTTATACATAGGTGTACAATATAAGATGAATTATAGATTATGGTCAATAAAATTTCTATTTGGCGGGGAAATTTTTATCAAGGGTGATTGATGATATTTTTCTGGAAACATTTTGGCAATATTTTCAAAAGGAAGGGGATTGTCAGTAGTACCAAATACTGCAGGAGGAGCTAAGGGAAGGTTATTGACTGTGGTAACAGGTTTGTCCAAGCCATCGGTGGCCTCCTGTTTACACTGAGGTGATAAGGGCACCTCGGAAGCTTTGAGGGCTCCCTGAAAGACAACATCCAGGGACAGAGGCAAGGAAGTGTACCTGGAAGATACCAAACACGCCGAAGGGCAACCCATATGTGGAGATAGTCACAGCCACTCAGTTTTTATGTGGCCTAGAAGCTTCCTTGGTGGCTCAGATGGTAAAGAATCCGCCTGCCAATGTAGGAGACACAGGTTCCATTCTTGGTCAGGGAAGATCCCACACGCAGCAGAGCCTCTAAGCCCAGGCACCACAACTATTGAGCCTGTGCTCAGTCCGCATGCCCAGGAGCCTGTGCCCACAACAGGTGAAGCCAGCTCAGTGAGAAGCGTGTGCCTCACAACTGGAGAGTGGCCCCTGCTCGCCTCAACTAGAGAAGAGCCCGTGAAACCATGGAGACCCAGCACAGCCAAATATAAGTAAATAAAATTATTTTAAAAAATATGAGAACACAAACTCCAATTCTGTTGACATGTCTGACACATAGTAGGTGCTTAATAAAGACTTGTTGAATCAACGAATGAATAGAATGAGATGGAATTCCACCCAGGGCACCTACATATGTATTGAGGGCTCGGTCCCCTTACTTCTCCTCTCTTTACACATATTATATTTTTTCCTTCCACATCAGACTGTGGCTGGCCTGGGGGTGGTGCTGATCTATGATATGACTCATTTCTCCATCTCGGGTTGGTGCGATGCCCTGTGCTTTGCTCGTAGTAGACACAGAATTTAACTTCTTTAATCAGAATGTATTTTATAAAAGCCTCCTAATTCTGAGAAGGTGATTTTTTCCTCTGAAGAGCTATTCCTTTTTTTCTGAAAAGAATGGCTGTGATGCATCACTACCACGATATTGGAAGTGTTGTACAAAGTCCGTCTCAACATCAGTGCGCTTCATTGTTTTGCCTAATTGATGATTTCAGCCTATTTTAAAAACTCATCATTTCTGGGGCGAGGGGAACTTGGCGTGTGTTGCCATCCCAGCTTCACTCTTTTAAACACCGAGGTGCCTTTGAGTGGGGGTTTGGAGTGGGTCACCTCCTCTTGGAGAAAAATCCTGAGTGGAATTTGCTGCGTCCCTACACCTACTCTTGCTCAGCTTGAGCACTGAGTTCTTGAGCAGATGAGCGCAGGTTGTAAGAGGTGGGTTAGTCCAGTTTCAGGATGGAAGAGGCCTTGCAAGGAGCCTCGGAACCCACCTTGCTCATCTTTCTCTCTCCCTCTGGGATCTTATGCTTCCACACTTTTCTGGCTTTCTCACCCTGCCACCCCCCTCCCCCATTCCAGCCCTGATTTCTAGTCTGTAAGGACTGGAGGTCTTAGCTCAAAACCAGTCCCTCAAACAAGTAAGGATTCCATAAGTCCTTGGGGCGGCTCTGTGTGCTCACCTCCTCCCTACTTTCCCCTCCTCTCCCTCCTTCCCTCTGTCATCCTCTCCATCACTGCTCTATGTCCAATTCATAATTTTCTGTTGGACTTTAAAGAAAGCTGAGTGCTGAAGATTTGATGCTTGTGAACTGTGGTGCTGGAGAAGACTCTTGAGAGTCCCTTGGACTGTGGGGAGATCCAACCAGTCCATCTTAAAGGAGATCAGTCCTGGGTGTTCATTGGAAGGACTGATGCTGAAGCTGAAACTCTAATACTTTGGCCACCTGGTGCAAAGAACTGACTCCTTGGAAAAAACCCTGATGCTGGGAAAGATTGAAGGCAGGAGAAGGGGATGACATAGATGAGATGGTTGGATGGCATCACCTACTTGATGGACATGAGTTTGAGCAAGATCCAGGAGTTGGTGATGGACAGGGAAGCCTAGCATTGCTGCAGTCCATGGGGTTGCAAAGAGTCAGACACGACTGAGTGACTGAACTGACACATCATGAATCTACTTCTCCAAGGTTATGTAGCGTCCTGCTCACTGATGTCCGAGGCTCTTTCTTAGCCCTCCTCTCTCTAGCAGCCTTCCTCTCCTGTCTTACAGAGGACTGACTTGGGTGTATTCTCCGGGGACCTCTCCAGCCTCCTCCCCACCTTCCTTTCCCCATTCTGTCTCTAGAGCTCGGTCCTTACCACCCGCTTCAGCTGCCTTCTCCTTCTTGGGACAGCAGCCACTCATTCCAAGCTGTCACCTCTAAGTGGATGGCTTCCAGACGCATCCTTGCAGCCTGGCCAGTCACCCAGTCCCAGCACCTGCACTGGGCTCAGAGGGGTGCTCTGCTAACCCTCAGCCCCCTCCTCAGACTCAACTTCAGACCCTCCTCCGTCAGCCTCCCACACAGGCCTTCAAGCCTTGCTCTCCGACCATGGCTCCAGGTTCCATCATCGGTGCCATCACTTCCCTCATGTCTCAGGCTGCAAGCTCAGTTCTGACTCTTGCTCCCCAGCCCCTGCCACTTTGTTTATTTCTGGACAGTCTCCCCATTTATGACGGTTCCCCATCTGCCGTGCACACTGCTTCCTCTTCCAGTGCCCTGATTCAAACCTCGTCATCTGCTGCCTGAATGACTGTGATAAGCCTGTCACCCTCGCCACGCTGCCTTGCTTACCACTGCAGGGCAACCTTCCAGAAGCCCAGGACCGGAGCCCAGCCGAGGGAGAGCAAAGCCTGCTCTCGCTACTCATCCTCTGTCTGACCTTGGGGGAAATTAATCTCACTGGGTCTCAACTTTCGCTCTGTGAATCAAGCTCGGTGACAGAACCCACAGCTCACAGGTCAGTGGATAAGTGATGCACGCGGTGTGCTTAGAAGGGTACCCGGGGTGCTTGGCGAGTGTCATTGGATCTTACTGTTGTTACTGTTGTCGAGCCCATAGTCGGATGCCTTGCACAGAGTGCTTCTGTTCTTTCCTCTGGCCAGAGATTTGGCCTCAGCTCCTTTTGTGGCCTCCCTCTCTGGGGAGCCAGCTTGGATCACGGGGGACCCTCAGGACATCCTTTGGTCCTCTGCTAAGACCCAGAAGAGCCAGACTTGAATGGGTCACTCCCTGCCACTGTCTCTGCCTCAGGACTGGCCTGGCTCTCATGGTCTTTCCAAACAAATCTCATGAAAAGGAGAGAAAAGACCTGGGAGGAATAAATGAGCGTGGGATTTGGAGTCTGCGGTCCTGGGTTTAACTCCAGGCTGAGTCACTCACCGATTCTACCTTACTCCTCTGAGCCCAAGTTGTCTTGTCTGCAAAAAGAATAACCATACTGACCTTGTAAGGATTAAAGAGAACATATCTGCACACACATGTGCAAACGTATATATATATACACATGCATACACACCCATATACTTATACACACCTAAGCACATGTCTGCATCCACATGCATACATCGGGCACAGAATAGGTGATCCATAAAGGGCAGTGGTATTAAAAAGCAGAGACATTACTTTGCCAACAAAGGTCCATCTAGTCAAGACAATGGTTTTTCCAGTAGTCATGTATGGATGTGAGAGTTGGACTATAAAAAAGCTGAGTGCTGAAGAATCGATGCTTTTGAACTGTGGTGGTGTTGGAGAAGACTCTTAAGAGTCCCTTGGACTGCAAGGAGATCCAACTAGTCCATCCTAAAGGAGATCAGTCCTGAATGTTCATTGGAAGGTCTGATGTTGAAGATGGGGCTCCAATATTTTGGCCACCTGATGCGAAGAACTGACTCATTTGAAAAGACCCTGGTGCTGGGAAAGATTGAAGGCAGGAGGAGAAGGGGATGACAGAGGATGAGATGGTTGGATGGCATCACCGACTCAAAGGACATGAGTTTGAGTAAACTCCAGGAGTTGGTGATGGACAGGGAAGCCTGGTGTGCTGTGGTCCATGGGGTCACAAAGAGTCGGACATGACTGAGTGACTGAACTGAATTAAACTGAAACAAGAGTAAGAGGAAGTGCATGAGAAGGATGGGAGTTTGTGTTCTCCTCTTTGTCTCCTTGAGGCTGTACCCATCCCTCCTTGCCCCTTTTTGCTTGTCTATTTGGAGTTGCCTCATTCTGTCCAGACCAGAGCCCCTGTTCCCAAGGAGAAGGGTGGGAAGTCTTAAGATTTCCTCCCAAATATAGCAAATGAGAACAAGAAGGGACCCAGCTGCAGCACTCCTTCGTCATGACTGTGCTGCATTCAGAAACCTTCAAAGGCACCTTGCTAGTGACCCCGTGCTGCTTGGCACACAGATTTGAGCTGTCACAGCCTGGCCTGGCCCCAGCCTTCCTCCCCCCGCCCGCTCCAGGAGGTCCAGCCTCATAGGGCACCACAGGGGCCTGACTTGGTACCAGGTGCTGGATTTCCTCTCACTGTGTTTCGTTGTTTCCTACGAATGTGTCTTCTCTCCTCTTCTGGAGTGTAAGCTCCCTGCAGGCAGGAACTGTTTCTAAGCATCCTTTAGATTCTTCGCTTTAGATTGTTTACTCTCTCCAAATTCTTTCTGAAAGAGGGAATGAATGCCTCCTCTATGCGTGCATGCTCAGTTGCTCCGTCTTGTCTGACTCTTTGTGAGTCCGTGGACTGTACCCTGCCAGGCTCCTCTGTCCGTGGAATTCTCCAGGCAAGAATACTGGAGTGGATTGCCATTTCCTCCTCCAGGTGGTCTTCCCGACCCAGGGATCTAACCCATGTCTCTTGTGTCTCCTGCATTGGCAACTGTACCACCTTTTGAGTTAATTACACAAGCTTAGAATTCAACGGGTACGTCACTTTAAGTCAGTCACTCACTTAACTTGTCTGCTTATTGTATCAGTTTTTTAATTAATGTTTTCTCCCTTTTGATTTCAATTTCTCAGAACATACTTAATGAAAAGATCTTTCTTGAAATCTCTCCCCCTTTGTAATCACTACATCAGGAGACAGAGGTGTCATTTCTAGTCTGGCCTATATTAATATTTTAATTAATATTTCTTATTTGGGCTCTAGGGAAATGGGATGAAAGGGATTATTTTAAAACAATGCATGGTGCTTATGCAGTCATTAATTACTTTATAATGAGTACCCATGGCATCCCTGGCTCTGTGCTTGGGGCTGGGGGCAAAAGTCACCAACACATGCTCTTCAAGAATAAGGAAGTTTCTCTGGAAACAGTGCAGTGACAGGTACGGTAATTGAGCCTAGGGGCTCTCCCACTCATGAAAAGGAAAAACATGTGTCAACATGCAGCCAGTAAAGGCTTTTTGATGTCATATAATATTTGACTTTCACTTTCTGATCTTTTTTTCTTTGTAATCTGCATCAGATATGTACCTCTTAATGAATAATATTAATATTTGATATTTAAAAATCTGCTACTAGGTTTCCAGATCAGTGGTTCTCAAACTTGAGCACCAGCCCCACTTCAGAGTCACCTGCAGGGCTTCTTAAAACTCATATTGCTGGGTGCCATCCCCTGAGTATTCTGTGGGTCTAGGGTACTGCTGGAGAATTTGCATTTGTGGTAATTAAGTCCCGAGCTGCTGCTGCTGCTGTTGGTCTGGGGACTTGGGGGACCACTGCTCTCCACTGCCTGTTAAAAACTGAGAGAACAAACAGTATTGGCATAATGCTTACCACTGTCAAAACCCTACATTATTCAGGGACTTCCCTGGTGGTCCAGTGGTCAAGACTGTGCTTCCAGTGCAAGGGGCATGGATTCCATCCCTGGTTGAGGAACTAGGATCCCACATACTGCACAGTGTGGCCAAACTAAAAATCCTGTTATTCATTCGTTCAAAAATGTTGAGCTGCCCACACTGTGCCAGGCTGGGTGCGCTGGATAGAAATGTCTCGTGCCGTTTGGGGTTGATCTCATTCACCACAACTGTCTTGGGAGCCAGGTGTGGTTGTTATCCCTATTTCACCCAGGAGGGGAATGAAGGTCAAAGCCAGCCCACTGATGTGTTCGCTCAGCCGATCACTGCGTCACCACCCTGACCTCTGACTCTCCAAACCGTTGTCCTTCCACTGTGCCTCTTGCCTCTGTGCTTATTAGATGTGGTTACTTCTTTTTTTTCTAACCTTGAGGTTAATGTTTCCAGTTCTGCTGAATGTCTGCTTTCTTTCGTGCTTTTCTATCGCAGATTCCCATTTAAATTATATTTTATTGATTGTCTTTTGCACATGGGCCTCCTAGATCTTCCTTTCTTTGCCTTTGGTTTTATGAGCATGTTTGCATTTGCTCAGATGTGTTTGTTTTACCCTGCCAGCAGATCTTACTAGTTTTTTTTCTGTTAAATAATTTCTGCCTTCCGACTTTGATATCAGAGACCTCTGAGATTGAATGTCTTGATGGCACACAGATTCCTGCTATTTATTGCTTGCTAATATTAGACACTTCATCTCTGTAGCGGCAGCTGAGGCCCTGCCTGGCAGCTCTGATCCCCCCAGGGCGAGAGCTGAGGCTGGTGGGCTCTGTCGGTGGCATCAGGCTTTCAGTACAAATCCAGTCGTTTCATCTCACTGCAGAGGCCAGGCTATTAAAAGACCAGGAATGTTAAAAATAGCTCTTGCCACAATTCCCACCTTGGAAGCTTTCAGGAGAGCTCTGCAAAGAAACAATTAGATTCTACCTCACAGAGTCAAAGCAACCGCAGAAGAGTCTTTATTTCAGTAGAGAAATCATAACAATGGTACCAAAAAACCATTGTTGCAAAGAAGGAGAATGTTTAGAAAAATAACTAGTCAGTTGCCTGTTTTTTTTTTTTTTTTTTAATTGTCTGACTCATTTAGCGAGCTTTGTTTACACTTCATGCAATTTGCCATTGAACTCTGGAAGGTTTTCCTGCATTTGAAGAGTACAGCCAGGACATAGTGATTTGGGGGTACTGCAGGGTATATTTTTTTTATGTTGCTGTCAATCAAACAACACCAGGAGGATGTGGTTATCTTCAAACCATTCTGATGTTCACAGAGAAACATAGCTATTTTTATCTTTATATACACTGATAAATTTTAATTATATTTATATAACTACAACATAGCGTGAAATTGAATACTCACAGGCTTTGTTGTTCAGTCGCCAGGTCATGTCCAACTCTTTCTGACCCCATGGACTGTAGTGCACCAGGCTTCCCTGTCCCTCACCATCTCCTGGAGTTTGCCCAAGTTCATGTCCATTGAATCAGTGATTCTATCCAGCCATCTCATCCTCTGTCACCATCTTCTTCTGTCTTCAATCTTCCCCAGCATCAGGGTCTTTTCCAATGAGTCAGGTGTTTACATCAGGTGGCCAAAGCATTGGAGCTTCAGCTTCGGCATCAGTCCTTCCAATGAGTATTCAAGGTTGATTTCCTTTAGGATTGACTGGTTTGATCTCCTTCCTGTCCAAGGGACTCTCAAGAGTCTTCTCTAGCACCACAGTTCAAAAGCATCAATTCTTTGGTGCTCTGCCTTCATGATCCACATTCAATTCTCGTATCCGTACATGACTACTGGAAGGATCATAGCCTTGACTATATGGATGTTTGTCGGCAAAATGATGTCTTTGCTTTTTAACACACTTTCTAAGTTTGTCATAGCTTTCCTGTCCCCAGGCTGCATTAGACGAGATATAATCTGGTAACACACCCATTGAATGAATGAATCAGTTCAGTGCATTTCCTTACAGGTGTCAGGTCATCTTCTCCATCTGGCAGGCTTCACTCACTAGCACGTGTGCTGCCTTTCATCTGACACCATTTCTAATGGTTGGACTGCTTTAAAAGCACTAAGCCTCAGTCTGGAGCTTTCTCAATCATCCTGTATGTCCTTGAAAGTCATCCTTATTATATGTGTATCCTGAAGCACAACTTTAACACTTATATCTTTTTTGTTATACAAAAATATTCTCCAAAGAGGCAATAGAACCCCTGTGATTCCCTAAGAGATCAGCATTTCCAATAGCACCTGTTTTTAAAGCAATTATTTTACTTACAAACTGACAAGAACAATTATAAATTCTTCAATACCTTAAAGTTTTTATAGTCAAATAATTTATTTTAAAATGGTCTCTAACTTGCTCAATGAAATGAAAGTTACTCAGTTGTGTCCGACTCTTTGTGACCCCATGGACTATACAGTCCATGGAATTCTCCAGGCCAGAATACTGGAGTGGGTAGCTTTTCCCTTCTCCAGGGGATTGTCCCAACCCAGGGATCGAACCCCAGGTCTCCCACATTGCAGGTGAATTCTTTACCAGCTGAGCCACAAGGGAAACCCCTTTAACTTGCTAGGAGTTATAAATATTCCTATGGATTCAGATTTGTAAAAATGTTCTAATGGTGTTGTTTCCCTGTTTTGTAGAGGGTCAGTGTCTACATATGAGCAGACGAGAGGCACTGGAATAAAACCAAGGGTTTTTAGTCTGATAAGCTAAGGTCCCATTGACCTAAATCGGGCTTTCTCAATTCTGACATTAGGGTTGTTTGGGGGCTGGACAATTCTTTGTTGCAGGGAACTGTCATGTGCATTGTAGGGTGTTTAGCAGCATTTCCTGGCTTCTACCTAATAGACGCTGGAGCATCCCCGGGGTGGGACAATAAGCAGTGCCTCTGGACGCTGTCAAATATTCCCCGGGGGAGAGAGTCAGCTGGTAGAGAATCACAGACCTAAGGGATTAAACTTGAATAGGGGCTTGGGCAGGAAAAAGGAGTTCTGTTTCAGGTCTGCTGATGCCTTATTTCAGGGAACTGTTGAAGGTGCTGAATGCTAGTTGGAGAAGCGAGACTAATGTCCAAAAGAGAGTCAGCCTAGTTCCACCCACTTCAGTCTGCCTGGGGCAGGGGAGTCCTATGTATTCCCAGATGGGAAATCAGACTATTGCAAAGCACAAGGTGATTTTTGATAGCACATTTTTGAGGTTAAATTTTTGTTTTAATAGCTATGCGTTCATTTTCATGGGTGTTGGGAAAAAGAATAAATACCACATGATGCCTATGGTGTTCTGGGTATGATTGCTTAGGGAGAAGCCAAATCTAACTTGAAAGGTATATAGCTGTTATTAGGGTCAAGTGAAAGTGAAAGTCTCTCAATCGTGTCTGACTCTGCAACCCCATGGACTATACAGTCCATGGAATTCTCCGGGCCAGAATACTGGAGTGGGTAGCCTTTCTCTTCTCCAGGAAATCTTCCCAACCCAGGGATCAAACCCAGATCTCCCACACTGTAAGCGAATTCTTTACCAGCTGAGCCACCAGGGAGGCATTAGGGCAAAAACTTTAAGCAAATGCGTTCATTTGTGCCAGGAACTGTTTAAGTGCTAAGGATTCAGCTATTAACAAGACAAAGTCCTGATTCTCAGGGAGTTTATGGTCTCAAGAGGGAACCAAAAAGGAATATCACTTCAGGTAATGATAAATCTGTTGTAATGGAGCATGCAGGAACCCTGGCAGGACCACAGGTGGCTTCAGAGATGAAGCCTTCATCCCGCAGCATCTCCTTTTAGATGGGGAGGTAGCCGGTAGGTGTGTTTTGTCAAGTACTGCATGCAGGCTAAGTCGCTTCAGTTGTATGCCCTCTTCCAGGGGATTTTCCCAACACAGGGATAGAACCCCTGTTTCTTACATGTCCTGCATTGGCAGCTGGGTTCTTTAGAGTTAAGTACTAAGGTAAAGAATAAGGAGCTTCCCTGGTGGCTCAGACAGTAAAGAATCTGCCTGCAATGCAGTAGACTTGGGTTGAATTCCTGGATCAGGAAGATTCCCTGGAGAAGGAAATGGCAACCCACTACAGTATTTTTACCTGGAGAATTCCATGGACAGAGGAGCCTGGCAAGCTACAGTCCAGGGGGTTGCAAAGAGTTGGAAATGACTGAGCGATTCACACTTTCACTTTCAAGAGACAGAAGGTCTGAGCAGGTGATTTCCGAGTGGAGATCTGACTAGTGGGAGAGAACAACCACAGAAGGGTGCAGGGTCAGAGGGAACAAAGAGATGGTGGGCTGTGGTTTCTGTGTCTTAGATGGGCTCTTACACACATGGAAGGCTATGTGAAATAATTTTTTGTGGGTTTTTTTTTTCCTTGCAAGAATTAAACATAAACCGTAGTGATTCTCAAGCCCCATCAAGCATCTCCATGTGCATTGCCTTAACCTTGTCTTTCAACTTCAAATGCATAAAAATTCAATTACTCAGCTATACATTTTAATTGGAATCCTAGGTCTGACAGATGCTCTCATGCACCACACTTTCTCCAGGGTGACACATTCTTTGCACGCCCACATGCTCAGATCAGCCTAAGCCAGACACCCAGTGGCAGTCACAGGGCTCAGGTCTCTGTCATGACAACTTCCTCTGTTTATTTGCTTCCATCTCATTCTGGGTTAGGAGACTCATCCTACTGAGGGAAGAGCTTTATTATCTCTAGCAGATTCCAGTTCTTCACCCAGATGAGTTAGATTTGATGCTTAGACAACCAAGGTTGTTTCCAGGAAAGAGATTTTTGGCTGTCTTACAAGACCTGGGCATCCAGGGCAATTCTTTCCCTATCAGTGATGAACACACAGGGGCCATCCTTTTCCTTACTGTCTCCAACTACAGTTAGCTCTGGGCTGGACCCTCCAAATGGGTCCTGATTTCTCAGCAGATTGCACAACCCTTGGGTTCAAGAGAAATCTTGACCTAATTGTTCTGATTTTGTTTGGAACCCCCACAAAGATTGTTGCCAACTTCCCTTTCTGTTTAGTTGGATTTTGCATTTTTTTAGCTTCTCTAAAACATTTTTTCATCTCCCTAACTGGTTCTAGAGGTGACTTACATGTTATTCTGTTAGGTCCCCTTTGCCTTTATGTATTTCAGTTTTAACCTCTCCTCTCTTATATCCTGATTTTATAGGTGAAATTCCACTG
Organism: Bos taurus; assembly: GCF_002263795.3. Lineage (NCBI taxonomy): Eukaryota > Metazoa > Chordata > Mammalia > Artiodactyla > Bovidae > Bos > Bos taurus. The sequence goes on along the minus strand of NC_037329.1, from coordinate 117,518,336 downwards.
TGTGTTCACCTCTTCCCCTTCCCTCCCTGCCAAAGCTAGTTGCTAATTTTCTTCTCATTGGTTTCTCTGTTACACAGCGGTTTAACATTAGCACCATCCATCTCTTTCTAGGATAGGGTTGTAACTGATTGTCTTGAATCCTGTCTCCCTCTCATATCCTTGTATGGTCCTGCGGCCACAGCCCCAGAACAATGCTGAAGTCTGAAAAGGAGCTGGGCCAGTTTGACCCAGGGGGGCTGCAGCACTTTGGTCAATGGGGAGAATTGGAGGATCGAGGTGGGGCGGGGCACAGAGGCCAGGGCATGGTGTGGTTTTGAGCCATGGGGTAAAGTGTTGGGGTTTTATTCCAAGCTTTTGGGAAGCCACCCTGAACATTCTATTGGTAGGACTCCAATACTTTGGCCACCTGATGCGAAGAGCTGACTCACTAGAAAAGACCCTGATGCTGGGAAAGATTGAGGGCAGGGGGAGAAGGGGACGACAGAGGATGAGATGGTTTGATGGCATCACCGACTCAATAGACATAAATTTGATACAAACACGAGTGTGTGTGTGTGTGTGTGTGTGTGTGTGTGCGCGCGCTAGAACAGATCCTCCCTGACATATACCAATGGCCACTACTTACTACCGCTTCCATGCACTGTGTTGACTCCATCACTGGCTTGGCAATCTACTAACAAGGTCCTCTGGGTGCCTGTCACTGCTTCGGTAAGATAAAGAAACATTATTCATGGTTGGCATAATTACTTCATTCCCCCAGAAAGAGACTGGCTTTCAGCAGGATGGAAGGAAGAACCCAGGCAAAGCTTTAATGATCTAATCATCTTTTTTCATTTGAAGTCCTACCAATCATTTATTAAGTTTTGACTCCATGGTTATGACATAAATTAAAAAAAACAAAAGACACAGAAAGGGAGATTTGTGAGCCTTAGGTATCCAGCTGAGAGTATCACAAGTAGCTCAAGGTCAGTGGTTTGTTGACAACTGCAGGTAAACCTACTCTCTGTTGTTGTTCAGTCACTAAGTTGTGTCCAACTCTGCAACCGTATGGACTGCAGCACAGTAGGCTCCTCTGTCCTTCACTATGTTCTGGAGTTTGTTCAAATTCATGTTCATTGAGTCAGTGATGCTATCTAACCATCTTGTCCTCTGTCGTCCCCTTCTGTTCCTGCCTTCAATCTTTCCCAGCATCATGGTCTTTTCCAATGAGTTGGCTTCTCACATCAAGTGACCAAAATGCTGGAGCTTCAGCTTCAAAATTAGTCCTTCCAATGAATATTCGGGGTCGATTTCCTTTCAGATTTTTTAAAGCATTTTATTTATTAATTTTTTTAACACCCCAAACATTTTGTTTTGGGGTATAACTTATTAACAGTGTTGTGGTAGTTTCAGGTGGATGGCAAAGGGACTCAGCCATTTCCTTTAGGGTTGGCTGGTTTGAGCTCCTTGCTGTCCAAGAGACTCTCAAGAGTTTTCTCCAGCACCACAATTCTAAAGCATCAATTCTTCAGCTCTAGACCTTCTTTATGGTCCAACTGGTGGCTCAGACAGTAAAGCATCTGCCTGCAATGTGGGAGACCTGAGTTCAATCCCTGGGTCGGGAAGATCCCCTGGAGAAGGAAATGGCAACTCACTCCAGTCCTCTTGCCTAGAAAATTCCATGGATTGAGGAGCCTGGTAGGCTACAGTCCATGGGGTCACAGAGTCGGACACGACTGAGCGACTTTACTTTCTTTTCTTTCTCACATCCATACATGACTACTGGAAAGACCATAGCCTTGACTACTCAGACCTTTGTCCGCAAAGTGATATCTCTGTGTTTTACTCTGCTCTCTAGGTTTGTCATAGCTCTCCTTCCAAGGAGCAAGTGTCTTTTAATTTTATGGCTGCAGTCACTATCTGCAGTGGTTTTGGAGCCCAAGAAAATAAAGTCTGTCACTGTTTCCATTTTTCCCCATCTATTTGCCATGAGGTGATGGGACCGGATGTCAACCTCTGCTCTCTGAGGATCTAAGAAATGACTTGCTTTTTTTAAAGAGCCCCTTGAGTCAGCTTCAGGGTCTTCATGGTTCCTTGTCCTCCACCTCTTCTCTCCCAGAGCTGGCTGCAATTGGTCAGTGAGACCAGTGCAGTCAAGGTGGTGCTCCTGGAACTTTGAACTCTCCACTGGCTTGAGGCCAGTAGTAATACCTGGCCCCATGTAGACAAGCATCAGCTGACCAACTGGCCACCTGCAGCTAAGGATGCTGGTAATCCCATAATCCCATGACCCCAGCCCTGCCTTTCTGCTGCTCTCATCCCCAACCACACAGTCCTCCACTGCTGTTTCTCATCTCCAGTTATACTGAACTCAGACATGCCAGTATGTGTATGCTCTGTAGTCTAGCTAGTTACACAGGGTCTTCTTCTTTATGAGCGGAATGTCCCACCGGCTCCCGGAAGGAGGCTCGGCATACGCAAAGGCGGGATCGAGCCTCACTTTATAGTTCCATGTTTCCCATTTAGTATAATCCTTTTAAAGCGCTGGAACAGAAAGCAATGATACAGTGACTGATCTTTGACCAGTGCTCCTCACTGGAGGGGACAGTTGGAATTTGAGTGATAAAACTGTTATTCTGGAACCATCTCAGGCAGTGCAGAGCTTCAGCATCTCTACCACAGAATGCCAGTGTGACCCCCAGATCATTACAGACAGTCCCTGAACACATCACAAATGTGGTTTATTCTCTTAGACTGAAATCTTATTAAACCTGCCTGCAATATTGGAGCAATTAACAGTACTGAATATTAACTTTGCTTATAGGTTTAACTTAATATTAGATCAGTTAGATAAGAACAAATTAAAAGCATGGGAAGATATGTGTGTTATCAGACAATGTGGTTCTTAAAAAGAAATTGTTGCTATTAATATAGTTTAGAGTATTTAATTAAATTTTTAAGTGGGACCAGATATTCATTACGGAAGGCGTTAAAAGTGATCTTTGTGAAAATCACTTTTAGTTAGGGATGTATAATGAAGTCTTTATAGGTGAAATAAAATTTTCTTTAAGATACCCATAGGGATGATATGGAAATATGAGGAGACTAGATGAAGTTAAATGGACAGAATGTTAATCTGAATTTAGACCTATTATTTGAAAATGTATTAACATAAATTTGTTAGAGTAAGATATTCTCTTCTGAATTCTAGAATGGCTTTTTGTCCTGGTGTCTAGATTTTTAGTTTACATAATTATCTTATTTTTCCCATACCCATGAATTAGCTAGACTATTACCTAGACTCTTCAGTTATCAATGTGGACCATGTTTAAAGTCTTTATTGAACTTGTTCCAATGTTGCTCCTGTTTTTCTGGTTCTTTTTTTTGGCCAAGAGGCATGTAAGATCTTAACTTTCCAACCAGGGATCACACCTGAAACTCCTGCATTAGAAGACGAAGTCTTAACCACTGGACCACCAAGGAAGTCCTCCCCAGACTGTTTTAAAAAACACATAAAGAAGAGTGGAATTGCAAACAAGGGCCTCCACGTTCACAGTCTGTAATTTTGACTAGTTTGGCAGGTCATTGAAGCTCAGGCAAATCATCTGTCTCCTAACCTCATTGATTTATTTTTTGCAAATTTCAAATATGGTGCTAATGACACTCCTTCAAAACTAATAATTCAGAAAGACAAGTTTTTATGTACTTTATGTACATCCTGGAAAGATCAAAATGTTGCGGTATGATTATAATTTAGTAGGAACTATCTGTGCATAAATATTTCTGATAGGAATCTCTCCAAAGTATTAATAATTATGCCACTCAAATAACATGACTGAGGGTAACCTTTTTCTTTTTCTATTTTAAATCTTGCATTTTCCAAAATTTCTTTCATAATAATTTTCTACTTTAAGCTAAAAAACGTTAATTGCATGTTATTTCTTAAACTTGCCTTTTGGGAGGGCAAATTAACAAATTTCAAAGTTAACAAAATATTTGGACTTTATTTAAGGCTTCTTGGCTGCATGGGTATTCCAGTAGATTCAGGTCCTTATTTTCTCATCACACATATGTGGTTATGTTATTATCTGACAAACTCACCATTGCTTTACAGGAAAAATTTACTGAGTTGGGTTTGTGCTTCAAATTAGAATTAAGATGAATATATAAATGTGATTCATATTATGTGTCTCAACCTCCTTAGCTTTAAAATGAAGGGCTAGGGGGTGAATTGAACACTGAGGGTCTTCTAACAGTAATATATTACAAATTAAAAATTTTTAAATATCTACCTAGCAATTTTCCTAATGGTGTTTTTAAAAATAGGTAGTGAGATGACCATGGGAAAGTGACTGTCATCTCAAGCAAAGAGGGGGTGGGAAGGAGAGAGTGGGATGTATGGAGAAAGTAGCATGGAAACACCCACACTACCATATGTGAAACAGATAGCCCAGGGGAATTTGCTGTGTGACTCCAGGAGCTCACACCAGGGCTCTGTAACAACTTAGAGGGGTGGGATGGGGAGGGAGGTGGGAGGGAGGTTCAAGAGGGAGGGGACATATGTATACCTATGGCTGATTCATGTTGATGTATGGCAGAAACCAATACAACATTGTAAAGCAATTATCCTGCAATTAAAAATTTAAAAATAGAAGTTTTAAAAAGTCATAAAAAAAGACATTATAGAGCCTGTTTTCCTTAGGTCAGAAGAAAGGGACAGGGGTATTCAGTCTCAGCTTCTAAAGGTTCTAATATTTCAAAATAAAATGCAGAGCTAACGGTGAAAAAAAAATCTCTCTGACTTTTGAACTATGATTCTGAGAGGTGGAGGCATAGAGAATGGACATTTGGACATGAGGGGGATGGGAAGTGTGGGATGAATTGGGAGATTAGGATTGACATACATACACCACCATGTATAAAATAGTGAAATAGAGGAAACCTGCTGTATAGCACAGGGAGCTCAGCTCAGGGATGACCTAGATGGGTGGGATGGGAGAGGTGGGAGGGAGGTCCAAGAGGGAGGGATATATGTATATTATATAGCTGATTCACATTGTTGTACAGCAGAAACTAATACAACAATGGAAAGCAAATATTCTTAAATAAAAAATAAACTACTCTGTTTCTTGCTACAAAACCAAAGTGCCTGGGAGACTAGTGTAAGGTTGCTGCCTTAGTTGGATAGGTACCAGTTAACTCCATCAACCTGTGGGATGGTTCGTGGTTTTGGGGACAAAGTATTTTATACATGTCTATCTTGTTTTCTTCAGGTTATACTGGAGAGCTCTGCCAGTCCAAGATTGACTACTGTATCCTAGATCCATGTAGAAATGGAGCAACATGCACTTCTAATCTCAGTGGATTCACCTGCCAGTGTCTAGAAGGTCAGTATCGGTATCATTACAGGAATAACTTTCATTTTCCATTTTAAACCCTAGATTAATTTGACGACCTTTGTACTTCAATTTTCTGAAAAACTCTACTCAAGAGAACTTCCTACTTTGTCCCATTTATAAAACAAGATATAAGATGGCTCCTTTTTGTTTTAAGCTCTGTGCTAAAATAGCTTGGAAATTATGTCTGAATATTAGACATAATCTCAAAATTTCTGCAGTTTTCATTTACACATTGAAAATGAACAACTTACAATAAAATGGAATTTCTGTATAATGATAAATTTCACTTGATAAGATTTCTTTTAAATTATGTGTTAGGTTTTTGATACCAATTTACATTAAAATTTTTTCACCATATATTTCACCTGTTTTTGTCTTTCAATCCACTTTATGACATCTTGGACACATATAGTCTCCTGGAAGGTCACATATTTAAGGCAATTTTTATTAAAAAATAAACAGTCATACTGTTTCAATTTCACCTGAAGAAGCAGACAGATAGTCCTAGTTATGGAGCTGGTGTTAAGGAACAATTTTGCACTTGGAGGAAGTTTTGTTTCCATTTCTGCTTGTATGGAAGGAATTACTTTAAACCTTTAATATGATAAGAATAACATGATATTAAAGGTGTTTTTCCCCTTAAAACCAGCATGTAAGCTCCTTATGCACAGAAGGGGCACTGACAATTACATAGAGTCAATTGACACCCTTTGCAGAGATTACATGTTGAATCCTTGTAAATAAGGAAACATCTCTGTACTCATTAACCTGAATTACCTCCTGGCTTAGAGGCTGGACTGGGACAGTGGTACGGATGGATGTTGATAAAAGCCCACTGACTCCCAGGTAACCCCAGGGCTCAGGGTTGCCAGGAGCTGCATCATGATCGACGCTGTCTTGTACGCTTTATGCTTTCATATTCTGAAGCCCAAACAGCAACTCAGGAAGTGGATTCTTTGTCCTGGCTTCTGCTCCCCTGGGCAGGGACAGGAGCGGGTGGCTGGGGTCCTCCTGGTTATCTCCCAGCTGTGCGTGCTTATGCTAGACATGGTTACCATGACAATGGAGTTACATGTGCTGGATGGTCTCCATTCTTCACTCGAGTGCCTTAAGCAAATGGGAAAACTGGAGAGGAGGATGACTGAGTCAGCACCACTGGTCACTCACGTACAGAGCGCTGGGCAGTTTCTCAAAGCTTTGCCACACCCCAGGTTAGTGGGTTGCCACCTAACCCTGGTTGTAGGCTGGGCTTAGAGTCAAGGGAAGTTTTCAGGGTGAAAGGCTGATTGACTGCTGGCCAGTCACTAGTTTTCCTCCCCCACCTGATCCATCCTTCTTTTTCTTTCTTAAGTGACTGTGGGCCACGAGAGCCCTGCTTCCCTCATAGGGCCATCCTGGGATTGAATGGGATTTTGCAGAAAGATATTTGAAAACTCCACAGTGCTTTGTTATCATAGTTTTGCCGCCAGAAGGTTCAGATCAGACCCTGGAGGCTCTGAGAGGTGGTGATTTGCACAAGGTCACACTGATAGTATAGAGAAGGAAATGGCAACCCACTCCAGTACTCTTGCCTGGAAAATCCCATGGAGGAGCCTGGTAGGCTACGTCCATGGGGTCACAGAGTCAGACACGACTGAGCGACTTCACTTCACTTCACACTGATAGTAGAGCCAGACCCTTGAGCTGCAGCCTGGGAATTCTGTGTTTACTTGTGCTCCGTTTCTCTAGTTGATAAAGATTTGTTGAGCAAGTCCTACATACCAGGCGCTGGACTGGGTGCTGGGCTGTAGGGTCAGCAAAGCTGAGATGGCCCCTCCCGCGACGTGGACACAAATAAGTCCCTAATTACAAGCCAGAATGTGTGCCTTTAAGACACACGACGAGGATCTGCTTAGCCTTGGGGACCCAGAAGAGATGCCCGCATGTGGAGACTGAGTGAGGAGGAGGAGCGCAAAGTTGAGGGCATCCCCAGGAGCAAAAGAAAAAGGGAAGAAAGTGGGTGACGAGGGCTGAGTCCTCAGGGCTTTAGGACTTTGTGGGCATGAGTGGGGCATGTCTTGTTCAACCCAGAGGGGAGAGAGCAGAGGCTTAGGTCTGAAGCCTGTCTGCCTCTTGCTAACCAGTTCTGTGCCTGAGCAAGTGAGAGTTCATACTTCTCTGTGTCTCAGAGAAAATTGTAAAATTGATACAGCGATAACCCTCACTTCTTAGGGTCCATGAGGATGAAATGAGAAGATGCTTAGACAAGGTGCTTATTACCACAGGGTGCCTGGCTAAGTGCTCAAGAAGTGTTAGGCATCGTATCATGACTGTTTTCCTAATAGTGATTACTATTAGACCGCTGAAAAATGTAAACAGGAATTGGTCATTTTCGTTTTGTACCAGTATGGAGTGTGGGTTGGAGAGAGACACGTGTGGAAATAGAAGAGTTGTGGAAGTTTGGGAAATCCATGTTGCCTGTTGAGAAGGGAAGGTGGAATCTTAAAAGGAGAGATGCTGGTGATTTGGGAGAACTTTGGAGGGAAAACAGAAAGGTCTGGGGATGGATGGGTATGGAGGTGGAGGGGGAGTGGTGGGGAAGTTTGTGGCTTCTGTTACTGTTGGTCGTGCCATTCATGGAGAAAAAAAAAAAAAAAAAAAACATGGGAGGGAAGGGTTCTATTTTGGATGTGTTGAGTGTGAGAGATGGCAGCTGGGCAGGTGCTGTGAGTCTGGGAGTAAGAGGGATCATCTGACCATGTCTCTACTCAGAGACCTTGGTCTATAGACTATAATTTCAACGTGGGTGTTGATAGGCTTGTCTAGGGACCTTTTCCTTTATCCATTAGCCCATCAATTTCTCCACTCTGTCTTGATAAAGTCTAGAGAAGAAGTGAATTGAAATGATTCAGATGAATTTCCCAGCAAGGTTTTGTACCAAGACTTTCATCCACAGGTTTACCTTCACTAAAGACTGACCAGGGAAAGGGGCTTCAGTTATAAATCAGAAGGATTCATTGCCGTGTTTTGAAGCTTCTCAGCAACTGGCACTTTAAAAGCAGCCCCTCCCATGGACCTGTTCCATGGTGGTTGTTGTAGGAATTATTTATAGAGCACTTTGCGCTTAAAAAACAGCCTGTGTCTGCAAGAGTTTTCTATCAGTCACGCTGTGAGAACAAGTTTGAAAGAGTTTCAAGTCTACACAATGTTCTGAAGTTTGGAGCCAGCACTTGACCTTTGACTGCCAGCTTTTTCTCTCCCCAGTGCTTAACATTTTGGCATGTTAGCTTTGTATACATGCATTTGTGTATCTAGTTTGTTGTTTTTGTAAAGTAATTTGAAAGTAAATTATAGGCATCATCACACTTTATCCCCAAATAAATGAGTTTGTGTTTTCTGAGAATAAGAACATTCTCCTTGATAGTTACGATACCGTGCCAAAGAAGATTTAGTAATTATTTTCTAGTATTATTTGCTATCTGCCCTGTTTTCACATGCTTCTTTGGATATATGTGTCGGTTCCGTCTGCCTTGCTTTCCTGTGATATTCTTTGTGGGTGGGAAGTGTGTTTTATTCATCGTTCTTTCACCAACTCCCAGTATCCTATCACAGAGCTTTTCGTTCCGTATTTTATGCTAGTAGGAAGCTAATAAATATTTGTTAGATAAATTGATTATAAAAGTCAGCAAGGTACTTCTACGTCCTAACTATTAAATTGGGAAATTGGGATTGAGATATATATATACTGTTAGGTATAAAGTGGATAACTGATAAGAACATCCTGTATAGCACAGGGAAAGAAAGAAGGTACAATCTGTTTGTAGGACATATATTAAATTAATCTTAAAAATGCATTCCAGTGTACATTAGATAGAAATACTGTTTGATTTCACTTATGCAAAGTACCTAGAATTGTCAAATTCAGAGAGTCAGAATGTATTTTGGTAGATGCAGGGGCAGGCAGGGAATTTCGGAGTTTCAGTTTAGGAAGGTAAACCATTTGGGAGATGGATGAGGATGAAAGTTGAACAGTAAGGTGAATGTACCTAGTGCCACTGAGATGTGCAGTTCGTTGTTCAGTCCCTGAGTTGTGTCCAGCTCTTTGCAACCCCCTAGACTGCGTATGCCAGACTTCCTTGTCCTTCACTATGTCCTGGAGTTTGCTCAAACGCGTGTCCATTGATGGCTGATGACATCCAGCCATCTCATTCTCTGTCACCCCTTTCTCCTCCTTCCCTCAATCTTTCCCGGCATCAGAGTCCTTTCCAATGAGTTGGTTCTTCTCATCAGGTGACCAAAGTACTAGAGCTTCAGCTTCAGCATCAGTCCTTCCAATGAATATTCAGGGTTGATTTCCTTTAGGATTGACTGGTTTAATCTCCTTGCAGTCCAAGGCACTCTCACGAGTCTTCTCCAGTACCACAGTTCAAAAGCATCAATTCTTCAGCCCTCAGCCTTCTTTATGGTACAGCTCTCATATCTATATATGACTACTGGGAAAACCATATCTTCAACTCTATAGACCTTTGTTAGCAAAGTAATGTCTCTGATGCTGTCTAGGTTTGTCATAGCTTCTCTTCCTAGTGAAAGGTTGTTGTTGAATCACATGAAGACACTGGGATTCTTGGCCCCTGGAGGAGAAGAATTCAATCCAGGGCCAGAGACGAGGCTTGATCGCTCAGAGCTTTTGTGTAATAAAGTTTTATTAAAGTATAAAGGAGAGAGAGAAAGCTTCTGACATAGGCATCAGAAGGGGGCAGAAAGAGTACCCGCTTGCTAGTGTTAACAATGAAGTTATATACTCTCCAATGAATCCAGAGAATGTCTGGAGATTGTAAAGACCTCATCAGACCTACTCCCATAATTTACATTTTAAGATAACAGAAGGTTTAATCCAAAGACTATCCTTAGGCAAGATACATTATTGTTATATAATCCTAAGGAATGTGGAGAAAGAAAAAAAGTTTGTCCTTTCTTCCTCCTTGAGAATTCCAGACCCCTCTCTCCTTGGGGACCCCTAGACTCCCTATCAACCTGCCTAGGAAATGACTCTCTCACTAGGAATAAGCGTCTTTTAATTTCATGCCTGAAGTCACCATCCACAGTGATTTTGGAGCCCCAGGAAAATGAAGTATGTCCCTGTTTCCATTTTTCCTCCATTTGTCATGAAGTAATGGGATCAGACCCCATGATCTTAGTTTTTTGACTGTTGAGTTTTAAGCCAGCTTTTTCACTCTCCTCTTTCACCTTCATTAAGAGGCTCTTTAGTTCCTCTTTGCTTTCTGCCATTAGAGTGGTATCATCGGTGTATCTGAAGTTGTTAATTCTGCCAGCAGTCTGGATTCCAGCTTGTGATTTATTCAGCCGGGCATTTCACACGATGTACTTTGCATATAGGTCATGCATGTAGGGTGACAGTATACAGCTGTGACATACTCTTTTTCCAATTTTGAACCAGTCCATTGTTTCGTGTTTGGTTCTAACTGTACAGTTAAATGTGGTTAAAATAGCATGCTTTATATTACGTGACTTTTACCACAATAAAAAAAAGCATTAAAAAAGTCAACATTTAGCTATCACTCACTACATTTAATAACTTAGTTGAGCCTCACAATAGTCCTATGAAGGAAATACTATCGATATTTTCATTGAACAGATGAGAAGCTGAAACACAGGAGGATGAATAACTTGCCTGAGGTCACACAGCTGGAAATTTAAACCCAGGCAACTTGGTACTAGCATTCTTAACCCTTGGCCTATGCCATCTCTGAATATATTCTTTAAAGTGAATTTTATTTTGTTTATTTAAAAATGTGGTCTTTCTTTTAAAATATGGTCTTTAAAATAAATAAAATATGGTTTATTTAATTTTTAATTTTTTTTTAAATTTTATTTTATTTTTAAACTTTACAATATTGTATTAGTTTTGCCAAATATCGAAATGAATCCACCACAGGTATACACGTGTTCCCCATCCTGAACCCTCCTCCCTCCTCCCTCCCCATACCCTCCCTCTGGTTCGTCCCAGTGCACCAGCCCCAAGCATCCAGTATCGTGCATCGAACCTGGACTGGCATCTCGTTTCATACATGATATTATACATGTTTCAATGCCATTCTCCCAAATCTCCCCACCCTCTCCCTCTCCCACAGAGTCCAAAAGACTGATCTATACATCAGTGTCTCTTTTGCTGTCTTGTACACAGGGTTATTATTACCATCTTTCTAAATTCCATATATATGCGTTAGTATACTGTATTGGTGTTTTTCTTTCTGGCTTACTTCACTCTGTATAATAGATTTCAGTTTCATCCATCTCATTAGAACTGATTCAAATGTATTCTTTTTAATGGCTGAGTAATACTCCATTGTGTATATGTATCACAGCCTTCTTATCCATTCATCTGCTGATGGGCATCTAGGTTGCTTCCATGTCCTGGCTATTATAAACAGTGCTGTGATGAACATTGGGGTATACGTGTCTCTTTCCCTTCTGGTTTCCTCAGTGTGTATGCCCAGCAGTGGGATTGCTGGATCATAAGGCAGTTCTATTTCCAGTTTTTTAAGGAATCTCCACACTGTTCTCCATAGTGGCTGTACTAGTTTGCATTCCCACCAACAGTGTAAGAGAGTTCCCTTTTCTCCACACCCTCTCCAGCATTTATTGCTTGTAGACTTATGGATCGCAGCCATTCTGACTGGCGTGAAAGGGTACCTCATAGAGGTTTTGATTTGCATTTCTCTGATAATGAGTGATGTAGAGCATCTTTTCATGTGTTTGTTAGCCATCTGTATGTCTTCTTTGGAGAAATGTCTTTTTAGTTCTTTGGCCCATTTTTTGATTGGGTCATTTATTTTTCTGGAGTTGAGCTGTAGGATTTGCTTGTATATTTTTGAGATTAGTTGTTTGTCAGTTGCTTCATTTGCTATTATTTTCTCCCATTCTGAAGGCTGCCTTTTCACTTTGCTAATAGTTTCCTTTGTTGTGCAGAAGCTTTTAAGTTTAATTAGGTCCCATTTGTTTATTTTTGCTTTTATTTCCAATATTCAGGCTCTATTACAAAGCCACAGTTATCAAGACAGTACGGTACTGGCACAAAGACAGAAATATTGATCAATGGAACAAAATAGAAAGCCCAGAGATAAATCCATGCACATATGGACACCTTATCTTTGACAAAGGAGGCAAGAATATACAATGGATTAAAGACAATCTCTTTAACAAGTGGTGCTGGGAAAACTGGTCAACCACTTGTAAAAGAATGAAACTAGAACACTTTATAACACCATACACAAAAATAAACTCAAAATGGGTTAAAGATCTCAACGTAAGACCAGAAACTATAAAACTCCTAGAGGAGAACATAGGCAAAACACTCTCCGACATACATCACAGCAGGATCCTCTATGACCCACCTCCCAGAATATTGGAAAATATGGTTTATTTTAAAATATGGTCTTTATTTGACCAAGTCACGAGTCAAATAAATTCAAAGTTTGTTGGGTTTTCAAACTTCTAAAATTCTCTGCTAAAAATTCTTAAGCATGGAAAAAACTAGAATTTCCCCCCCTCCTTTTTTTGGTTAAGTACAGTGAAATCCTTTTATGACAATCCTGCCCCATCCAGAAAGCTGTTAAACCTGGCTTTCCCTCTGGATAGTGCTTTCAACACTTTCCCATCACATCCTTGCTCTTCTCTGTCGTTTTCATCTCCATCCTATTTCCTTCAAGGATCCTTTTCCATCTGATCTGGACTGAGTCCTTAGAGGTTGAATTACCTCCTGGGTACACATCACTTTGACTTTTGTCTTCTTTTTAACCTCTCTCCAAAAGTTCAAGGTTGTGGAGGCCTGAGAGACAGCTTGTGCTGTAATTATCACATGAGCTCACCTTCCAGAAGGTATCTGCTCTTCTCCTATTCTTATATTTTTATGCTTCCATCAGTGAGCCCTGCCTTTACTTTGAATTTAAACTTAATTTTCATTAGGTCCCTATTTGAAAAGTGCAGTTTCAAATTCTGGTTCAAGTAGGGGTGATAAGGAACAAAAGTAAACTTGTCATGAGTGCTTTCTTATGTTTCACTTCAGTTCAGTCGTTCATTTGTGTCCAACTCTTTGTGACCCCACGGACTGCAGCACACCAGGCCTCCCTGTCCATCAGCAACTCCTGAAGCTTGCTCAAACTCATGTCCATTGAGTCAGTGATGCCATCCAACCATCTCATCCTCTGTTGTCCCCTTCTTCTCCTGCCTTCAGTCTTTCCCAGCATCAGGGTCTTTTCCAATGAGTCTGTTCTTCCCATCAGGTGGCCAAAGGATTGGAGCTTCAGCTTTAGCATCAGTCCTTCCAGTGAATATTCAGGACTGATTTCCTTTAGAATTGACTGGTTTGACTTATTGAGCAATAACAAAGATAAGTAATTGGGAGCTGATTTTATTGCCTCTGAATATACTCTTCACATCGGTTTTGTCTTTATGTTTGGTTTACAACTTTGAGGCCCTTAACTTTTGAAATAAATGCATCTTAAATCTGAGGAGGTTTAATTATAGATACTTATCATCACTGCTTATTGGTGTTTAAATATGTGAGCATATTCAAATACACAAATAAGTACAATCTGTATATTACTGCCTAGCCATCGTCTTTGCTTCCGCATCGCCTTTTAAATTGTTTTCCCTCGGGAACTTGAAGTAGAATAAAGAATAAAAAGAAGTGAGTAGTGATGAGAACATTCAGTAGTGAAGCACATTTGTCAGCCCTGCCTATGTGCATCTTGCTGGCACGCCTCCTAGAACCTGAGGACCTTCCTGGCATCCACCTTTTAGAGAAGACAGATGCTAATCAGAGATGACGTGAGAATATGGGGCTTCATGACTACTTTGAGGAAATATTTCATCCAACGTATTTAAAAGACGTTGCCGTAAAGGTATTTCCTGGCGTGATGTCCTTGGCTAGGCTTAAGACAAGTAGAACTTGTATGAACTGCTCTTGCACTACAATTATGAAGGCAAGTACTTCCACCAAGAGGACTTACGTGTCAGTCCTCTCACTTTTAGGATGCAAGGTAAGATCCACTATCAGATATGCAGATCTTTTTTTTTTTTTTTAGACCTGCAGATCTTAAAACATTAAAAAAATTTTATCTAAGTATAACTGATTTATAATGTTGTATTATTTTCTGCTGTACAGCAAAGTGAATCAGTTATACATGTATATGAAAGTGAAAGTTGCTCAGTCATGTCCAACTCTTTGTGACCCCATGGACTAGAGCCCACCAGGCTTCTTTGTCCATGGAATTCTCCAGGCAAGAATACTGGAGTGGGTTGCCATGCCCTTCTCCAAGGATCTTCTCAACCCAGGGATTGAACCCAGGTCTCCTGCTTTGTAGGCAGATTCTTTACCATTTGAACTACTTGGGAATTCCAGTACATGTATATACTATGTGCTAATTTGCTTCAGTGGTGTCCAACTCTTTGCAGCCCCGTGGACTGTAGCCCACCAGGCTCCTCTGTCCATGGGATTTCACAGGAAAGAATACTGGAGTGGGTTGCCATGCCCTCCTCCAGGGGATCTTCCCTACCCAGGGGGTCAAACCCATGTCTCTTACATCTCCTGCATTGCAGTGGGACTCTTTACTGCTGAGCCACCAGGGAAGCCCATATATGTATATATACACACATTATTTTTATATTCCTTTCCATTATGATTTATCATAAGATATTGAATATAATTTCCTGTGCTGTGCAGTAGGATCTCGTTGTTGATCCATCTTATATATAGTAACTTGTATCTGCTAATCCCAAACTCCCAATCCACCCCTTCCCTACCCTCCCTTCCCCTTGGCAACCGCCCATCTGTTCTCTATGTCTCTGAGTCTGTTTTTGTTTCATAGATAAGTTCATTTGTATCATATTTTATTTAAAACATTATT
Source organism: Bos taurus (assembly GCF_002263795.3). Classification (NCBI taxonomy): domain Eukaryota; kingdom Metazoa; phylum Chordata; class Mammalia; order Artiodactyla; family Bovidae; genus Bos; species Bos taurus. The sequence goes on along the minus strand of NC_037329.1, from coordinate 117,503,050 downwards.
TGTTTATTTATTTGGCTGCACCACATCTTAGTTGTAGTGTGCAGCATTTAGTTTCCTGAGTAGGTATTGGACCCAGGCCCCCTGCATTGGGAGCATGGAGATTCTGCATATAAGTGATCAGATCAGATCAGATCAGATGAGTCGCTCAGTCGTGTCCGACTCTTTGCGACCCCATGAATCGCAGCACGCCAGGCCTCCCTGTCCATCACCAACTCCTGGAGTTCACTCAGACTCACGTCCATCGAGTCACTGATACCATCCAGCCATCTCATCCTCTGTCATCCCCTTCTCCTCTTTCCCTGAATCCCTCTCAGCATCAGAGTCTTTTCCAATGAGTCAACTCTTCACATGAGGTGGACTGGAGTTTCAGCTTTAGCATCATTCCTTCCAAGGAACACCCAGGGCTGATCTCCTTCAGAATGGACTGGTTGGATCTCCTTGCAGTCCAAGGGACTCTCAAGAGTCTTCTCCAACACCACAGTTCAAAAGCATCAATTCTTCGGCACTCAGCCTTCTTCACAGTCCAACTCTCACATCCATACATGACCACTGGAAAAACCATAGCCTTGACTAGACGAACCTTTGTTGGCAAAGTAATGTCTCTGCTTTTTAATATGCTGTCTAGGTTGGGCATAACTTTCCTTCCAAGCAGTAAGCATCTTTTAATTTCATGGCTTCAATCACCATCTGCAGTGATTTTGGAGCCTCCCAGAATAAAGTCTGACACTGTTTCCCCATCTATTTCCCATGAAGTGATGGGACCGGATGCCATGATCTTCGTTTTCTGAATGTTGAGCTTTAAGCCAACTTTTTCACTCTCCTCTTTCACTTTCATCAAGAGGCTTTTGAGTTCCTCTTCACTTGCTGCCATAAGGGTGGTGTCATCTGCATATCTGAGGTTCTTGATATTTCTCCTGGCAATCTTGATTCCAGCTTGTGTTTCTTCCAGTCCAGTGTTTCTCATGATGTACTCTGCATATAAGTTAAATAAACAGGGTGACAATATACAGCCTTGACGTACTCCTTTTCCTATTTGGAACCAGTCTGTTGTTCCATGTCCAGTTCTAACTGTTGCTTCTTGACCTGCATACAGATTACTCAAGAGGCAGGTCAGGTGGTCTGGTATTCCTGTCTCTCTCAGAATTTCCCACAGTTTATTGTGTTCCACACAGTCAAAGGCTTTGGCATAGTCAATAAAGCAGAAATAGATGTTTTTCTGGAACTCTCTTGCTTTTTCCGTGATCCGGCGGATGTTGGCAATTTGATCTCTGATTCCTCTGCCTTTTCTAAAACCAGCTTGAACATCTGGAAGTTCACGGTTCACATATTGCTGAAGCCTGGCTTGGAGAATTTTGAGCATTACTTTACTAGCGTGTGAGATGAGTGCAATTGTGCGGTAGTTTGAGCATTCTTTGACATTGCCTTTCTTTGGGATCGGAATGAAAACTGACCTTTTCCAGTCCTGTGGCCACTGCTGAGTTTTCCAAATTTGCTGGCATATTGAGTGCAGCACTTTCACAGAATCATCTTTCAGGATTTGGAACAGCTCAACTGGAATTCTGTCACCTCCACTAGCTTTGTTCGTAGTGATGCTTTCTAAGGCCCACTTGACTTCACATTCTAGGATGTCTGGCTCTAGGTCAGTGATCACACCATCGTGATTATCTGGGTTGTGAAGATCTTTTTTGTACAGTTCTTCTGTGTATTCTTGCCATGTCTTCTTAATATCTTCTGCTTCTGTTAGGTCCATACCATTTCTGTCCTTTATCGAGCCCATCTTTGCATGAAATGTTCCTTTGGTATCTCTGATATAAGTGATACCATATGGTATTTGTTTTTCTCTTTCTGACTTCACTTAGTATGATAATCTCTAGGTCCATCCAGGTTGCTGCAAATGGCATTATTTCATTCTTTTTTTATGGCTGAGCAGTATTCCATAGTATATATGTACCACATCCTCTTTTTCCATTCATATATTGATGTGCATTTAGGTTATTTCCACGTCTTAGCTGTTGTAAGTAGTACTGCAGTGAACACAGAGGTGCCTGTATCTTTCTGAATTATAGTTTTGTCTGGAAAGATGCCCAGGAGTGGGATTGCTGGTTATTGTTTTAGTTGTTAAGTCCTATCCAACTCTTCAACCCTATGGACTGTAGCCCGCCAGGTTCCTCTGTCCATGGGATTCTCCAGGCAAGAAAACTGTTCGTGGGTTGCCATTTCCTTCTCCAGGGGATCTTCGTGACCCAGGGATCAAACCAGAGTCTACTGCATTGGCAGGTGGGTTCTGTGCTGCTGAGCCACCAGGGAGCTCACTTGTTTGTTTATCCCTAAAACCAGGTTTATTGTAGACTTACACAAGTCTTTTGAGACCTAAAGTTCTGTCAAAACTTGTCAAAAATTCATTGTAGTTTTAATTTGCATTTAAATTTGAGATGTTGAGCATCTTTTCATGTGGCCGTCTGTACAGACATGCAGATCATGTAACATGGAGGCTCCATTGCCAAATGTGGACAGTCGGTGCCTTTGGTGGCGTGGAAATCAGGGGACCTGAGTCTGGGCCTGATGAGGAGTGGGAAAGTGGCGTAGTTATGAATGTGGGTTTTTCATGTCACACTGCTTGGGTTTGAAATCTGGACCCAGTTCTTTTACAGATATTTGGGCTCATTTTCCTCATTTAGGAAAGGAGAATGATAGTTGTAAATCCTTTACCAGTTGAAGAATAGAAAAAGCCCCAAAGCCCTTGGCACTGTGCTTAGCCCTTGGCTAAGTGCAGAACGAATGTCTGATGATGGTGATGATGATGGTGGGGGTGGTGGGAATGTAGTCATATCACCTTGGGAAAGCCATGTCATTGTTATCTCTTCCGGCCACGCTTCCTTGTTGTAAAAGGGCTCACTATTACCTTTAAGGGTCCCTACTTCTAAGTCTTTGATTCAAATATATCAGTTTAAGAACCCCTTGCTCAGTCAATAAATCCATTTTGTTGTTTCAAGTGATGTTTATACAGAGAAGTTTCATAACCTCTAAACGACTCTAAGGAAAGCTTGAGTCTAAAACCCAATGTCAGCCCAAAGGCCCCTGTAGGTTAAACCCCACTGCAACACCCTCCAAGGGTTTATCCAAACTATTTTTATTTTTCTACATTTTATAGCTTTGAGGAATCTAGCCATATAAATCCTTTTGTCCAACTCAAATATCAGGGTAATGCCTTTCATCTTAAATTGATTTATAGGCAATAGCCACACATGTCATAAAATTTATCTCTGAGATAATGTGTATTGTTCAGAAACTGGGCATGTTACCCCATCAGGATTTAGAACTTATATATTAATAGTCCTGGGATTTGGTTGTTTTCCCCAGGATCTTGGTATGTATGCTTTGGTGAAAGTACTCTCTTAGGATCATATGAAACTGCATGTATTTATTTAAGAAATGTGCAACATGTCCTCATAAAAGCCCAAATAAAATACTGCTCTTATTCTTTTAAAATCTGGCATTATCCCTAAATCACCACTTCATTGGGGAAGTGTAATAGCTGAGATCCTTGGAGTTCCAAGTGGTGTCTGGTTTCATTTTTTGGAAACAAAGCAGGGTATTAAGACTTATTAAGTGTGAGTAAAAATGTTATTTCTATGTTTGGTGCATGCTAATTAATTTTTGATTTAGGGTTAAGTTCGTATTTCTTTTTTTTTTTTTAAGTTCATATTTCTTTTTTGTTCTCTTTCTTTTCCCCACATGACACAGTTTCTCTGAGATTGTCTCAAAACACTGCAAAGCCTGTTGCTTGCTTGCTTCTCCCAGCTGCACTCACTTTAGTGAGTGGTGGAGCCTGTCCCTCACCTTTATTTCTATTAATACTTCCCCTTTGAGAACCATTGTGATACTCGGTTTAGTGCTAGCAGATGGGGGTCCAAAGTGACAGTGTGATGAGTGAATGAAGAGATAAATAATGATAGCCTGGTGCTTTTCTTTTGAAAAAGAGGAAGGATATACCTAGAGAGGTCACCACTAATTGTGATTTCTTAATGTGTGTGTCCAGTCAAGCACATGAAGATTATTTACCATTATTGCAGGTAAACACCTTGAACTTCAGCTCTTTCTCTCTTGTGGCTCCATTGTAATCACGTGGCATCAGCAGTAACAATAACACTCGTGATGGTATCTGCCCCTTGTGGAGTGCCTACTGTGTGTTAAAGCACTGTGTTTGGCACTTGAAGTTGTTCTTCAACAAAACGTAGCAGCGGGGGCCAAGCAGCCTTGCTGCCTGAGTCTTAATCTGTGTGATCACTTTAGTACTTACTGACTTTGGGCAAGTAAACTGAAATTCCCTATGCCTCTCTCTGCAAATAGTTTCATCAGTACCATTTTTCTAGATCTCACTTATATACATGAGTATATGGTACTTGTTTTTCTCTTTCTGACTTACTTCCCTCAGTATGACAGTCTCTAGGTTCATTCACATCACTGCAAATGACATATATACACTGCCATGTGTAAAGCAGATGGCTAGTGGGAAGCTGCTGTAGAGCACAGGGGCTCAGCTTGGTGCCCTGTGCTGACCTCGTGTGATGGGATGGTAAGGGTGGGAGGTGGGAGGGAGGCTCAAGAGGGAAGGATTACATGTGTACATATAGCTGATTCCCATTGTTTACGGCAGAAACTAACACAACGTTGTAAAGCAATTATACTCCAATAAAAGTTCTCTGTGCCTCATTTTTTGCATCTCTAGAGTAAGGGTGGTGGTATTAATGATATCTACCCAATGAGTTGTGATAGGCTTCCCTTGTGGCTCAGCTGGTAAAGAATCCACCTGCAATGCAGGAGACCTGGGTTCAATCCCTGGGTTGGGAAGATCCCCTGGAGAAGGAAAAGGCTATCCACTCCAGTATTCTGGCCTAGAGAATTCCATGAACTGTATAGTCCGTGGGGTCCCAAAGAGATGGACGCAACTGAGCCACTTTCACTTCACAGTGAGTTGTTATAAGAACTAAATTAGTACACAGCGCATGTGAAAGTGCTAGTGGCTCAATTGTGTCTGACTTTTTGTGACCCCGTGGACTGTAGTCCTCCAGGCTCCTCTGTCCATGGAATTCTCCAGGCCAGAACACTGGTGTGGGTAACCATTCCCTTCTGCAGGGGATCTTCCTGACCCAGGGATCGAACACAGGTCTTCTGCATCGCAGGTGGATTTGTTATTGTCTGAGCCACTGGGGAAGCCCTATACAGTGCGTAGGAAGTGCCTCGTATAGAGTAAGTGATTAAGATAAAGACCACTATTTATTTCCCACAACTGCTGTACAAGGTGGATTCTGAGGCTCTAGGTCTTGGTGGATCCAGAGTTCAAGCTCAGCTTTGTCTGGTTCTGGAGTCCGTGTTCTCTCTGCTGCACCAAGCTCCTTCTCTGGTCAAGTTCTAGCTTGTGTGACAGCTGCTTGGGTGCAGCTCTGCTTTTTCTCCTGGGACTCCCAACTTCCTCAAGGATGCTGAACTTTTTTTTTCTGTATCTCTGGAGTACCTGTGAGCCAGGTTGAATTCATGAATGAATAAAGGGCTGGAAACAGTAGCAACAGTATCGTTTCATGTGGAAGGAAACTAGCCAAGATGGATTAACCAGTGTTCACTAATGTACCCAGGCGACTCTTACTGGTTAGATCCATTGCAAGCTCAGTGATAGCGGCAGTGAGGCAGGGAATTGAATCTCAACCTTTGGCTTTCGGTGCCCCATTTGTGTATGGTTTAGGGTCACTGAGAGACATGGACAGAGTTCAGATACAGAACTTGGGGACCCTCGTCTCTAACTGTCTTCTTTCCCAGAATCCTTTTCACTCCTTATGGGGTGCCTGTCTTGCACTCCTTCCCCTTGTTCCTTTGAAATTAATTAATTAGCAAATTAATTAAATTAGCTTCATGGGGTCTTCCTTGCTGCGCATGGGCTTTCTCTAGTTGCGGCGATCGGGGGCTACTCTTGGTTATGGTTCATGGGCTTCTCATCGCGGTGGCTTTGGGCCCTAGAGCGTGTAGGCTTTAGGAGTTGCGGCTCCAAGGCTCTAGAGCACAGGCTTAGTAGTTTTGGCTCACGGGGTTGGTTCGTTTCTCTGTGGCATGCAGGATCTTCCGCGGCCAGGGATTGAACCTGTGTTCCCTGCATTGGTAGCTGGGTGCTTAACCACTAGACCATCAGGGAAGTCCTGATGCTAGTGTCTTGGCCTCTCTGGGCCATAGGTCCAGTTAAGGATGCCTGCAGGGTGGGGCTTCCTAAACCTGAACCTCAGCCCATGCTGACTGTATTTTGACTCTTCTCCACAACCTGCCTGCTTTTGTTCACTTTCAGAGTCATGAAGTAGTGCTAGGGTGTTTTGGTCTGGAATTCAGTTATTTGTGGACCAATCTGTTTGTTCTTGGGTTTGGGCTCAGATGGTAAAGAATCTGCCTCCAATGTAGGAGACCTGGGTTCGATCCCTCAGTGGGAAAGATCCCCTACAGAAGGGAATGGCAACCCACTTCAGTATTCTTGCCTGGAGAATTCCACAGAGGATCCTGGCAGGCTGTAGTCCATGGGATCACAAAGAGTCAGACATGACTGAGTGACTAACACTTTCCCTTGTTCAAAGCTTACTTTCCCACATCAGAAGCAGAATGTCCATATAGTTGTTCTTAAGAGCAACAAAGATCCTTTCCAATAAAAAACAAATAACTTAAAAATAAATGGAATTTTCATTTTTTTCCTGCAACAGATTTTATCCGCTTCAATGTACCTCTCTCTAGACTGTAACTGTTGGAGGAGGCTAGAGGGAAATTTTTGTCTCATTTGGATCAAATACCATCTGGTAGGGTGTTGGGTCTGATTCTGAACTGTTCAGATCTAGGCTCTGACTCCTACCAGCATCTTACAGTGGAGCTCATAGGGAGACCCAGGTCTGAAACAAACTGAACAAATAAAGCTGGGGGAGTAATGCTTGTTCATGACCTGGTCAAATTCTGTCTTTGGTTCAATAAATCTTTCCTTGGCTGTTTTCCCAATCTAGTTCTCTTCTCATGTGACCTGATATCATATTGAGAAAAGGCATCTGATGACAGATGTTAAGCTTCTACTTACATAATATGGGCTTCCTTTGTGGCTCAGCCTGGTAAAGAATCCACCTGCAATGTGGGAGACCTGGGTTCAGTCCCTGGGTTGGGAAGATCTTCTGGAGAAGGGAAAGGCTACCGACTCCAGTAGCCTGGCCTGGAGAATTCCATGGACTGTATATTCCATGGGGTCCCAAAGAGTTGGACATGACTGAGCGACTTTGACTTACAAAATATAGCCCTCTTCTGCAGGCATTTTCCCACTGCTCTTCTTTTCAATTGACCCAATTATATTTGGTTATGCTGTACTCAATATGCCAGCAAATTTGGAAAACTCAGCAGTGGCCACAGGACTGGAAAAGGTCAGTTTTCATTCTGATCCCAAAGAAAGGCAATGCCAAAGAATGCTCAAACTACCGCACAATTGCACTCATCTCACACGCTAGTAAAGTAATGCTCAAAATTCTCCAAGCCAGGCTTCAGCAATATGTGAACCATGAACTTCCAGATGTTCAAGCTGGTTTTATTTATTTTTTATTTTATTTTGTTTTAATTTAATTTTATTTTTAAACTTTACATAATTGTATTAGTTTTACCAAATATCAAAATGAATCCGCCACAGGTATACATGTGTTCCCCATCCTGAACCCTCCTCCCTCCTCCCTCCCCATACCATCCCTCTGGGTCATCCCAGTGCACTAGCCCCAAGCATCCAGTATCATGCATCGAACCTGGACTGGCAACTCGTTTCATACATGATATTTTACATGTTTCAATGCCATTCTCCCAAATCTTCCCACCCTCTCCCTCTCCCACAGAGTCCATAAGACTGTTCTATAGAAAAGGCAGAGGAACCAGAGATCAAATTGCCAACATCTGCTGGATCATGGAAAAAGCAAGAGAGTTCCAGAAAAACAACTATTTCTGCTTTATTGACTATGCCAAAGCTTTTGACTCTGTGGATCACAGTAAACTGTGGGAAATTCTGAAAGAGACGGGAATACCAGACCACCTGACCTGCCTCTTGAGAAATCTGTATGCAGGTCAGGAAGCACCAGTTAGAACTGGACATGGAACAACAGACTGGTTCCAAATAGGAAAAGGAGTATGTTAAGGCTGGATATTGTCACCCTGCTTATTTAACTTATATGCAGAGTACATCATGAGAAACACTGGACTGGAAGAAACACAAGCTGAAATCAAGATTGCTGGGAGAAATATCAATAACCTCAGATATGCAGATGACACCACCCTTATGGCAGCAAGTGAAGAGGAACTGAAAAGCCTCTTGATGAAAGTGAAAGTGGAGAGTGAAAAAGTTGGCTTAAAGCTCAACATTCAGAAAATGAAGATCATGGCATCTGGTCCCATCACTTCATGGGAAATAGATGGGGAAACAGTGGAAATAGTGTCAGACTTTATTTTGGGGGGCTCCAAAATCACTGCAGATGGTGATTGAAGCCATGAAATTAAAAGACACTTACTCCTTGGAAGGAAAGTTATGCCCAACCTAGACAGCATATTAAAAAGCAGAGATATTACTTTGCCAACAAAGGTCTGTCTAGTCAAGGCTATGGTTTTTCCAGTGGTCATGTATGGATGTGAGAGTTGGACTGTGAAGAAGGCTGAGTGCCGAAGAATTGATGCTTTTGAACTGTGGTGTTGGAGAAGACTCCTGAGAGTCCCTTGGACTGCAAGGAGATTCAACCAGTCCATTTTGAAGGAGATCAGCCCTGGGATTTCTTTGTTCTTTGGAAGGAATGATGCCAAAGCTGAAAGTCCAGTACTTTGGCCACCTCATGCGAAGAGTTGACTCATTGGAAAAGACTCTGATGCTGGGAGGGATTGGGGGCAGGAGGAGAAGGGGACGACAGAGGATGAGGTGGCTGGATGGCATCACTGACTCAATGGACGTGAGTCTGAGTGAACTCCGGGAGTTGGTGATGGACAGGCCTGGAGTGCTGCGATTCATGGGGTCGCAAAGAGTCGGACACGACTGAGTGACTGAACTGAACTGATAATTTCTATGAAGAATTTGCCGTTTTCAGAGTCCCATCCTCATGTTCAGGTCCTAACTAGTCTACACTTAGCAACGCTTCTGGTCACTGTGAGCCAGAGCCTTTCCCTAGGACGACCTGACTCACCACTGGCCACTGTCACTGTGCTCAACTCAGACTCTCTTTTCTGTAACAGCCCAGGACTTAGTATAACATTTTATATACTTTTTCATCATTTTTCTTGACTATCAAAGAAATCTATGCTTAGATAAGCTCAAAGAAAAAAGCCCTACAGTTGTATCCTCCAGAGAGATAATTTTAAATTCTAGGCACACATCTTTGAAATCTCCTTTTTATTATACATTTCAGAAAACTGAAATTGGATCTCACTGTGCATTGTCTTTTGTAATGAGTTTCTAAAAAGGAATAGTGTGTGTTCCAAATATTCTTCTGTATTGTTAAATTGTTTTTCTAAAGGGTGGTTATTAATGGCTGTGTTTTATTCCATCATACGATTGTGGCATGATAATTTACTAAAAGACTTAATTATTCACATGCCATTTATTGATTACCTAACTTGTGGCAACTGATCACAAGGGATCCAGGAGTGAACAAGACAGGTGGGGCTCCAGCTCAGGGGCTTATAGAAGAATGGGTGTGAGGATAGGATCTGGGGTCTGATGGGGCTGGGCCCGGGTAATTGGGTGGTTGAGAAGAAGGATGCTTCACCAAGGCTGGGGCCTGAGAGGAAAGTCAGGAAGTGTTCCAAGGATGCTGATGTTTCAGCCAAGACCCAAAGTAGAAGCAGGAGCAAGATGAATCAGTGAGGGCTGTGGGCAAAAGCAAGAGCCTCCCAGGAAGAGGGTTGACAGCCTAGGGCAGGGGAGTGGGAGGGTGATATATTTGAGGAACAAAAGGACATTCTGCAGAGCTGTAACACAGAATGTGATGGAGGGAAGATAAAGGCTAGAGATGTGCTAGGAGCCATGCTAGACATCCTTACATAATATAGCTCCTTTGCCCACTGTTCTTCTTTTAAATCGACCCAATTATATTTGATTGTAATATCTATGAAGAATTTGTCATTTATGGAATCTCTTCCTCATTTCCAACCCCTAACTAGCCTAGACTTAGCAACACTTCCAGTGACTATGAGTGAGGGCCTTAAATTTTTTTTTAATTTATTTTATTTTTTTTAGAAGTATACTTGCTTTACAATGTTGTGTTAGTTCCTACTGTGCAAAGAAATGAGTCAACTGTATGTCTCCATATATTCCCTCCCTCTTGAACCTCTTACCCCACCCCATTCCACCCACCGAGGTCATCACAGAGCACCGAGCTGAGCTCCCTGTGCTGTACCTCAGGTTCCCACGAGCTATCTCTTTTACCCATGGTCGTATATGTATATGTCAATGCTACTCTTCCAATTAAACACCATAATAAAGCGATTCAATGTCACTCAAGAGTAACTCCATGAATAGTCTTAGCAGGGGAAGGGTAGAACTTCAGTGTTTGGGAGGGATTTAGGGCTTCCCTGGTGGCTCAGTAGGTAAAGAATCTGCCTACAATGCAGGAGACTGCCTGCAAGGTTTGATCCCTGGGTTGAAAAGATCCCCTGGAGAAGGAAATGACAACCCACTCCAGTATTCTTGACTGGAGAATCCTGTGGACAGAGGAACCTGGCAGGCTACAGTCCATGGGGTCACAAAGAGTCGGATGCAGCTTAGTGGTTAAACTACCACCACCGTGGTGGCTGAAGGGGAAGGAAGGGCCTGGAGGAGGACCAAAATCAGAGAAACCTATTAGGACTCTGTTGCCGTAAGTTAAGTGAGCTGTGCGGTACTTAGGAGACACAGGAACACAGATGGACTGGCTGTAAGAGGAGGAGGAGGCGGGCCAGGCAGAGCAAGCAGAGCTTTCATAGGCTTTAGGCACCTTCTTGTATGGAGGTGCACTTGGGTGATGAGCAGCTCTGATGAGAGGGGAGGATGAGACATGAACACGAGGAGCCCAGGGAATAGTCAGATAGGAGTGTGGAACTGTCAAATGAAAAATGACGCTGAGCGTGAGAGAGAGAACTGGGCTGGAAAGGTCACTTTGGGAAGTTTCTACTTATAGGTCCTAATTTTCAGCCATGGGTATATGTAAGACCCTCCCCCAACCCCTTCCCCTGCCCTCCGTGCAAGAACGTGGCCCGGAAGAGAAGCGGGGCCAGGACAGAATGAGGAATGCCAAATTTTAAGGATCCCTGAGAAAATGGAGTCTGCCAAGGGGAGATTTATTCACTTTTTTTTTTTTTGCTGTGTTTTATCATGTCACCAACAACATCTCATACACATCATCTGTTTCCATGGGCCAGGCTCCTGGGATTGGAACTATTTAAAAGGGCTTACAAGTTGTATTTAATTTTTGCAAACCTGGAAACCTTGTGGTCCAGGTAAAGAGGTGTGACTCGGTGGAAGAAATTCCAATCAAATGAAAAAAAATCCAAGCAATCCTTGTCTTTTATTTGAAGTCTTTGAGAATTCTGCAAGGGTCTAGATTGTATCTAACTCCTAGCGATGCTTTGAAATCTTTTCTTGTTCTACCCCATTTCCTCAGACCACAGCTGCTCTTCTGTATATGTCTTTCATTCTCCTTACTCTTATCATACATTGGTGATTTTTAATTATTATTATATGTTTCTTAGGAGGACTAGCTAGGTTAGTTGGTAGCCTTTTGTCATCCGTACAAGACAATTTTTAGAACATCTCTGAATCCATTAAAAATCTTGATTTTAAAGTAACGAGCAATCCCACTCAAATAGGCTAGCAAAAACAAAGAAGTGTATTGGCTCATGTTACAGATATTCAGGATGAATTCAGGCATGGCTTGATCCAGGGCTTCAGTGTCAGTAAGCCTAAGTTTTTATCTCACCAACAGTCTTATCTATATTGGGTCCACTGTCAAAATGACTGGGCAGAGTCTGTCTTCTCCCAATAAATCAAGAGCCATGAGGCTGACTTGGGATTGTTTTGAATTGAGACATTTGCCCACCCCTGAACCATTGTAGCCATGGTATGGAATGCTTTGGCTGGCCAGACTTTAGACACCAGGTCACCCTTGGATCTGGCATTTGGGGTCCATTCCATCAAAGTGTAAGGTCTGAAAAAAGAGGCATGTTGGTTTATGAAAACGGAAAAATTGGCACATAGTTGTAAAAATAAAGGACAATGAATTTCAGGGGATTAAAAGTAGTAAATAAACACTGTAGCAGTAGACTGCTATCATACCCTGTGCAAAGATGAAATCTGTCTTGGGTGGGAGAAAAAAGGCAATTATGAAACTATAATCTTTGTGACCCCATAGACTGTAGCCCACCAGGCTCCTCTGTCCATGGGATTCTCCAGGCCAGAATACTGGAGTGTGTTGCCTTGGCCTCCTCCAGGGGATCTTCCCAACCCAGGGATCAAACCCACATCTCTTATGTCTCCTGCATTGGCAGGCGAGTTTTTTTTTTTACCACTGATGCCACTTGGGAAGCCAATTGAAACTTGTTATAGTTTATGTATTTTCTTCCTCAGGCCTAAATAGAAAGAACACTGTGTCTACCAGCAGAGAAAAAAACTGTATAAAGGAAAGGTGGACCCTCCTTATAGAAATCCTGATGACAGGCCACACCTTGGCCAATTACATTAGCAGCCCCGGAGCTGGGAACCAGGCGCTGGATTTTTAAAAACTCTCCAGGTGGCTCCTTGGCCGCCAGGGTTGAGAGCCACTTGCTTGAAGAGCAGAGCTGCAGAGTTCCCTCAAGGATTAATTTCTTGGAGCAGTCCAAGAAAATTTCTGTAAAGCCTTCTTTGCCAACAGAAACCCTGACATTCACAACAAAGGGGATAATAATAACCCTGGGTCTGGTACGATCTTGACATTGTCAAACCTGGCAACAGGGCTTAGCACCCCTTTGAAGTTCTTTGAATGGAAGTGGAAATTAGGTGTTTCCACTCACAGCCTATTTAAAATTCATGAAAATAAGTGTTATTAAAGAAAAAAAAGATCAAGAAACTGGGGCTAGAAATTCATAGGTCCTTGGAGAGAGACAGATTTATGTTGGATTTCACTTCTGTCAATTATCTGATGGTTTTGGTTACTCCTTGGAAGGAAAGTTATGACCAACCTAGACAGCATAAAAAAGCAGAGACATTACTTTGTCAATAAAGGTCCATCTAGTCAAGGCTATCATTTTTCCAGTAGTCATGTATGGATGTGAGAGTTGGACTATAAAGAAAGCTGAGCACCAAAGAACTGATGCTTTTGAACTGTGGTGTTGGAGAAGACTCTTGAGAGTCCCTTGGACTGTAAGGAGATCTAACCAGTCCATCCTAAAGGAGATCAGTCCTGGGTGTTCATTGGAACAACTGATGTTGAAGCTGAAACTCTAATACTCCAGCCACCTGATGCAAAGAGCTGACTCATTTGAAAAGACCCTGATGCTGGGAAAGATTGAAGGCAGGAGGAGACTCAATGGACATGGGTTTGGGTGGACTCCAGGAGTTGGTGATGGACAGGGGGGCCTGGTGTACTGTGGTTCATGGGGTCGCAAAGAGTCGGACACGACTGAGCGACTGAACTGAACTGAACTTGGTCAAGTTCCTTAACCCTTCTGGGCCTCAGTTTCATACTGTGATGAGATAACACTTGTCTTGTGAACTTGCTTGGTACTATATGGTAGGCATTTAAGGACCTATATTTTCATTCCATTTCTCATTTCTTATTTCCATAAACTGAGACATCAAGATCCTTCTTACATATGGAAGGCAATCCTCTGACTCTCTTACAGGGAAATTTTCCTCTTTCGCATGTCAGAGAGAATGATTCTGTTATTTGTCCAACATTCCTAGCCTCTTGGGTTTTTCCAGGTTCCAATTGTATGTTGGCTTTTTTTTAAAAAAATCTTTTGATCACACCAAGGCATGTAGGATCTTAGTTCCCCCATTAGGGATTGAACTTGTGTCCCTTGCATTGGAATGAAAACTCTTAACCACTGGACTTCCAGGGAAGTTGCTCCAGGTTCCAGTTCTGTCTGGACTCCTATGGAAGCTCCTGGCTTCTCTTTGTGATTCATTCTCAACTTCTGCAGTCCATTTTCCACACAATAGCCAAAGTAATCCTTCTGAAATGGAAAGCCCATGTTTCCAGCCTACGTCTCTCAAACCTCAGGTGATTTTCCATCAGAAATGTGGTCCAGGGCTTATACATCTCTGGCTGCCTCCCCAGCATCATTTCTTGCTACTCTCTTTGCTGGCAGCTTGTTGTTCTTGAAAATGAAAGTGAAAGTCACTCAGTGGTGTCCGACTCTTTGTGACTCCGTGGCCTATATAGTCCATGGAACTCTCTGGGCCAAGAATACTGGAGTGGGTAGCCTTTCCCTTCTCCAGGGGATCTTCCCAACCCAGGTCTCCCACATTGCAGGCAGACAGGCAGATTCTTTACCAGCTGAGCCATGAGGGAAGTCCAAGAATTCTGTAGTGGGTAGCCTATCCCTTCTGCAGCGGATCTTCCAGACCCAGGAATCAAACTTGGGTCTCCTGCATTGCAGGCGGATTCTTTACCAACTGATCTATCAGGAAAGCCCTTAAAATGCACAATTACGAGAATTGTCCTCCGGGGGCACCATTCACCTCTGGACACAATGATCTTTGGACATTTGCACCTGCGGGAGCCCTTCCTCCTGGCTTGAAGATGGCTCATGCCCCTTGGTCATTTAGGTCTCACTGACCACACTATTTAATACACCCCCACTCCCCGTTATTCTCTGCCCTTTACCTGCTTCAGTAGTATGTATCAGATGTCTATTTGCTTGTCTTTCTACTTGTTTTCCTCACCAGAATATAAGATTTGAACAGTGCCTGGCACATGGTCTCAATTAGTACAGGTTCGATAAATGAATGCCCAAAGGAAATCATAGAGCTTTCTGACTAAACCTCTAAATTTCCATTGTTAATGGCCAATTATTTTTGCTCATATAATTCATCTACTTTAAATAAGTTTCATCTCTTCTGCCTTCTCTTTTTTAGGCTAAACTGGGGAAAAGTTGATTTAAGATTCCTCTATTTCCTAATTATTTTTCATTTTCCTGTCTTAGCTCTAAATTTGTCTTTCTGTTCTCCTAAAGAGAAAGTCCTTAAGGTGGTTTTTACTCTCTCAAATGGATTTTCTTAAAAATGAAAAGTCACATTTTATATGTAATTGCTGTGGGCCTTTTACGTCTGATGGCTTTGTAATTGCTTTTCCTAGATATTCCTCGCTCTTCCTCTTTATCTTACATAACTGTCTGCTTTCTGAGAACCAGAACAAATGTGGTCTCAATTAAGTTTTCCACAAACATCAGCCAAAACCTCTTCTCTGGTTCTAATATCATTCCTTGTCCTCCTCCGCCCAGCTGAGACTTGGGCTTTTCTTTGAAGCCCAGCACAAAACCCAACTCTCCCAGGAGGTTTTCCTGGCCTGCTGCACCCTCGTAATAATCCTTTCTTTGGAATCTCTGCCATTCTAGAGCCTGGGCTACACACACTGACCCCATGTTGACAGCCTGGGCCAGTCCCTCCAACCTCACGTTACACTGGAATCGTTCAGTAAAATGTTTGCAGAAAGAAAAAGAAACGACCTCAAGTTGTTCCTGCATCATCCTAGGTATGCCCTCCTGGTCACTTCAATTAAAGGATACATTTTTGAGAGTCCAAGCTCTTCTTTATCCTTGCTTCCCTTTGCTGCTCATCAAGGCACTTAGATGAACTACCCCGTCTCCCTTCAGCTTGATTCAGCAATAATTCACTTATACCTCTATCATTAAAAAGGGAATAACCAATCATCTTTTTCATGTTTCCTCACCATAACTCCCCAAACTTAAAACATCGTTATCAATCCTGTTTTGCTAACTACCCTAATGTATAATGTCTGTTAGAGTATGTCCTCTGTCATTTATCCATTTAGTCGTCTGCCCGTTTATGGCACAGATATTTACAGAGTGGCCACCATGCTGGGTGCTGGGGCTCGAGGGTGAGAGGAATCCCCATGACTCCTCATCCAGAAAGTCCATGGGAGACAGATCATAGGGAATACACAGATTCAAGGAGGTCCTATGAAGGTGGTGAACAGGCCACAGTGATACAGAATAAGAAAGGCCTATCTAGACTAGGATGATCAGAGAAGACCCGTTTCTCTCACTTTGAAGCTGAGAACCCAAACCTCAGAAGGAACCAACTATGAGGCAGATAGGAGACCAGCAATGTCCAGGCCACAGAGATGGCATGTTGCAAGGCTGTATGTGGTCTTTTGGGGAACCAAAGGAGGCCAGTGTGCTGGCTTCTAGAGAGAGGGGCCAAAGTGGTCAGCTGAGTCCTAACTTGCAGGGCTTGATGCTTATGGAGGTGAGGTCCAATTGTATTCTAACAGTAACTGGAAGCCATGGTAGTATGTACATTCTAAGAAAATAATGCTCATTGCTCTTGGGAGAATTGGTGATGGGGAAAGATGAACAGGGAATCTCATCAGAGGGAACCGTTGTGACAGATGAGGAGAGAAGTAATTGTAACTTTGGCTAGGATGGTGGAAGCGTAGATGAAACAAAACGTCCAGGTTCCCAAAGTATTTGGTAGCTCAAATTAATAACCACTGATTGATTCAATACGGGGATTAAGATAGAGAAGGCATCAGGTGTGATTCCCAGGTTTCGGACTTGAACCATTTGCCCAGACAGTGAAATCATGAGTTAAGTTTTAAATGCCTACGCACAGCATTTCTTATATGTAAATTATCTTTACACTCTCAGCAAAAATGCCAGTATTGCTGTATCCATTTTCTCCTTATTAATATTGCAGGAACTTCTGACATCTCGATAGCTTTTTAGATAGAGTGAGTTCATTGTTTTGTAGTTTAAAATCTTCCGGAAATGCTTTCATTCGGTCTTAAATATCTGATTTCCATAACGTGTATATCTCAAGGATGTTGACTTTTTATTTATATAGTAAATGTTGAGCGGGCATATTCATATAAATATTGGCTCAAATACAAAATTTGAAGCAACAGTCCATTATCTAAATCATAGTTTTTTTTTTTTTTTTAAATATTAGCCCCTCATTCATTAGATTTCTTTGGCAGTTCCATTTTATTTTCTGTACTCCTTAAATCTTCCATCCTTTTCTGAACTTTCTTCTTGTTGCAATGGGCTGTTTTAAATCTCTTGGCTACTGATGTTGCTTCCATGTGTTTGAAATAGAGGTTTTCTTCTGGAGCTATTGCATTTTCCTTCCAACATTTCCTGATGTCCGTCATTGGAGGTTCATATGGCTTGAAATAAACTCTTCCAAATAAGAAATATCACCGTCTTCATCATTCTCTCTGCACCTTTTGGTTAACATTATCAAATAACCTTTCATTTTCTACTCTTCAAGTAGGACTGAAAATCCAGATGTACTAGTTCATCAGCATCCACTTAGGACTTACATATTATCCCTCTGTTATAGTAACTTACTGACCTTTCAGTGGCTTCAGATACATTACTATTATTATTTTTATTACTTATGTTGCAATATTCCACCAAACTGCACTTCACTTGTTCCATATAGAGTTCTTCAGGGTTTGGAGTTTGAATGTATCCAGGAAGGTAGTTGAACCCAAGAATGTTACATTTTGTTTTCCAACATTCTTGCCTTTGCCACCATAACTAATTTGGTTTGCATATTCTGCCAGAGGAATTTTCAGAATCATTTACCTTAAGAGATGACTGATAGGCTGACCAAAGTTCTCAAGGGTTATACTGATAAAAAGAGAAGCTTTCCGAAAAGCTCTCTAAAATAATTACTTTTAGAACTGGTAACAGTATTCAGGGACAGGAGATAGAGGTTAAAGCTCTTTCTATGTAATGTGTGTCTGTGTGTCTGTGTAAAGAGAAAGAGGATGGAGGGAGAGGCAGAGGAGAAAATAGAGTGAATGAGAATCTTGGTCCATTTTTAGAATGGTTCTTGGAAAGATGAAATATATTCTGGCTGAGTTTCAGATGATCCAAGGCCATTTCTACCATGTGGTGTAAAGCATCTTTCTACCAGCGTTCTCAGAACTTCCCTGCGTTCTGGAAATTCAGTGCAGAGCTTCATTTTACACCTGTCTGCTGTAGCTTTGGGTCACTGACTTCCGTATTTTTATACAGAAAAATCATTTCATATTTTGCCATGTCTGAGTTTGGGATCACTTCCAAAGATACTTATATTTTTATATGTATATTGAATGTACAGTGTTTCTTATCTGGGATGCAGCTTAAAATTTGAAACTAAATTCATGCAATATTCAGGCTTTCTGTGATCAGCATCATGTTTCCAAGCCAGTTTTGATTCAAAATTTTAAAAAGTTATACATTAATGCCCCTATACGATGCAGTGTAGCCAGAACCATAAACTAGCTAACATCTAGCTTTGATCAACACATTGGAAGGTCGGGCTTGCATTGGTTGGCATCATGGCTCTAAATTTGATATTTGGATGATTTTTAAAATATTTGGATGAATATAAAGATGACTTCTAATTTTATAAGGAGATGGTAGGTAAGGTGGTATGAAATAAGTTTACTCCTTAGGATTCAAGTTTTATTTTTATATTTTAAAAAATATCTTGCATGTGATGTTGGAAATACTGACAACTAGTCAGTCTTGGGACATTTCAAATGCCCTGAGTTCAAAAATCATCATTGCTAAGTAGTTTCTGTTTTCTAAAGCTGTTTTAAATTTAAGACTTAAGGACACTGACGTGTCTAATCTGACTCTAATTCCATATGCTAGCATAGCACCTTCAACTTTTCAAGTGCTTTTATGCAAACCCTTACTCGAGGAAGCCTAACATGGAGCTTAAGAGCACAGCTGTGGTTACAGACCTTAGTTTGAACCTTGCTTTTCCTACCTACTGAGTGTCCCTGGGGGACTAGTTCCCTAATATCAAGTCTCTAGGCCTTCTTCTATAAAAGTGGATAATCAGTTCAGTTCAGTTGCTCAGATGTGCCTGACTCTTTGCAACCCCATAATGGTAGACCCTAATTGAGTTAGTGGTTGTGATAAATAAAAGATAGATACCAATTCCTTAGCATAGTATCTGATATATAAGAACTCAGAAAAAAAAAGAACTCAGTATTTGCTATTACTATTAACACCAGAATTTGTCTCTTTCTCTCTGCTAACACAACTAGAACTACTTGATATATACAGCTATAGTCTCTTCTATAATCTAATTCTTAACAAATGAGGATGCTAAGACATGCAAGAACTAGCTATTTGATTGTGCCAATATGGTTTATCAATCAGAATTTGATTTATTGAATTGCAAATAGTAGACACCCAATAATCATGATTTAATTAATGTAGCTTTAAACTAAGTTTTGAAGCCAGTGTAAATCCTCCAGATTTGTCCTGTTTTTCAATATTTTTTGGGTAGTAGGTCCCTTGTGTATTGATATAAATTATAGAGTCACCTTGTTAATTTATTTTTAAAAAGCCATCTGAGATTTTGATTGGTAATTGCAGCGAATCAATTTGCATATTAATAATATCAAGCCTTCCAATTCATGAACATGATCACACACAAGTAAGATTCAAGCTTTGGCTTCCCAGCTCTGAATTCTTTGTGTCATGAAAAAGTCAGAGATGAGGATGCCATCAGGGTCAGGTTCTAGTGAGGGCTCTCTTCCTCGTTTGCAGATGGCTGCCTCCTTGCTATGTCCTCACATGGCAGAGAAAACTCTAGTTTGTCTTCCTCTTCTTCTTGTTGTTGAGTCAGTCAGTCATGTCCGACTCTTTGTGACCCCATGGACTGCAGCACACCAGGCTTCCCTGGCCATCACCAACTCCCAGAGCTTGCTCAGACTCATGTCCATTGAGTTGGTGATGCCATCCAACCATCTCATCCTCTGTCATCCCCTTCTCCTCCCACCTTCAATCTTACCCAGCATCAGGGTCTTTTCCAGTAAGTCAGTTCTTCGCATTAGGTGGCCAAAGTATGGGAGTTTCAGCTTTAGCATCCATCCTTCCAATGAATATTCTGGACTGATTTCCTTTAGGATTGACTGGTTGGCTCTTCTTGCAGTACAAGGGACTCTCAAGAGTCTTCTCCAACACCACAGTTCAAAAGCATCAGTTCTTCAGCCCTCAGCTTTCTTTATAGTCCAACTCTCACATCCATACACTGCTGGAAAAACCATAGCTTTGACTAGATGGATGTTTGTTGACAAAGTAATGTCTCTGCCTTTTAATATGCTGTCTAGGTTGGTCATAGCTTTTCTTCCAAGGAGCAAGTGTCTTTTAATTTCATGGCTGCAGTCACCATCTACAGTGATTTTGGAGCCCAAGAAAATAAAGTCTCTCACTGTTTCCATTGTTTCCCCATCTATTTGCTGTGAAGTGATGGAACTGGATCCCATGATCTTAGTTTTGTAAATGTTGAGTTTTGAACCAACTTTTTCACTTTCCTCTTTCACTTTCATCAAGAGGCTCTTTAGTTCTTCTCTGCCTTCTGCCATAAGGATGATTACACCTTCTTCTTGTTACAGGGCCCCTAATCCCATCATGGGGGCTCCACCCTTATCTAATCCTAATGATTTTCCAAGGCCCCACCTCCTCATGTCATCACATTGTGGGGATAAGGCTTCAGTATATTAATTTTGAGGGGACCTAAACATTTGACCTATAACAAATGGCATTTTGAAAATTGGCTCAGCACTTAATCTGTGAATCAGTTCCTTTTCTAATGTTCATTGGATTTCCCAGGTGGCACTAATGGTAAAGAACTCACCTGCCAATATAGGGGACATAAGAGAGGATCCTGGGTTGGGAAGATCCCCTGGAGGAGGAAATGGCAACCCTCTCCAGTATTCTTGCCTGGACAATCCCATGGTAAGGGGAGCCTGGTGGGCCACAGTCCATGAGGTTGCAAAGAGTCAGACATGACTGAAGCAACTTAGCATGTACTGTTCATTAATGATCTTGTAAGCCAGGAAAATTATTCCATAATTGCCCTAAATCACATACATTTCCATCAAGTGTATTGAGATACAGCTTGAATTCATTTTTGCTTTGTCATCATCCTTTATAACAGAATGACATTTTAGATTACATTATCTTTCTTTCAGACTAGGATAATATGTTAAAAGGATCTTCTGTCTTCAATATTTCCTGAGGTATATTAAGATCCTCTGAAAGTATAAAACATTATGCATTCTCATCTTGTTTTTATATTTTCTTGAACTGGTAAGAAAAAGGAAAAGAAATTATTATTTATTTATAATAATAAAATGAAGGATTCCTGATTCAATAGCAGTGAATCTTTTAGATATTCAACAAACATTTATTGATCCTTTCTTTAGTTAAATTTTCTTCTAGTACATAATCAATTCCTCCTTTTTTGAAAAATATTTTTTTCAATGTGGACCATTTTAAAGTCTTTACTGAATTTTTTACAATATTGCTTCTGTTTTATGTTTTGGTTTTCTGACCAAGAGGCACATGGGATTATATCTCCCTGACCAGGGATCGAACTGGCACCCTCTGTATTGGAAGGCAAAGTCTCAACCACTGGACCACCAGGGAAGTCCCTCAATTGTCTTTTAAGTCTTTTTACATAAAGCAAACAAAACAAAGGCCTCCCTCTGGCTTCCATTCCTATTTAGATTCTGTTTAGATACAGTGCTGTGTCTCCTGTTCCTGTGTCAATCAGCGTTTGTGGCATAACAAACCACCTCAAAACTTAGTGGTTAAGACAACAATTATTTATTTAGCTCATGATGATTGTGGGGTTGGCAGTTTGGGCTGGATTTCAGAGGGCCACAGGCTGGCTAACTGGTCTGGGGTGGCTTCACTGGGCTGGATGCTTTGCTCCATGGGGTCTCCTGTCCTCTAGTGGGGTGGTCTGGGCCAGCCCACCTGGCTTTTAGACAGGGTTCAGTGACATTTCAGGCAACTCTCCTTTCGATGTTCACTTTTCTGATCTTTTCTCATAGCTCAGTTGGTAAAGTATCCACTTGCAATGCAGGAGACCCCCGTTCGATTCCTGGGTCAGGAAGATCCCCTGGAGAAGAGATAGGCTACCCACTCCAGTATTCTTGGGCATTTCTTGTGGCTCAACTGGTAAAGAATCCACCTGCAGTACGGGATTCGATCTGGGTTCGATCCCTGGGTTGGGGAGATCCCTGGAGTATGGAAGGGCTACCCACTCCAGTATTCTGGCCTGGAGAATTCCATGGACCGTATAGTCCATGAAGTCGCAAAGAGTCGGACACGACTGAGTGACTTTCACTTTCACTTTCTTTTCTTAAAATTTATCCATCCGTTTGTCTATCCATCCATCTGTCCCTCTGCCTGTCTTTTCTTCCCCTGGGAATCATAAGCTTCCCCTGGGAATCTCTTCCTGTATTTTCCATTGCAGTTGGTAATAATCCACATTGTTCTCATCTGGAAAACCTGGGAATCACATAATTTTGTGATTATGTGACACATCCACAGTTGAGCATCATTTCCACTCTCGCCCAGCCGCTTCATTCTTTCTGGAGCTGAGCATATTGGACACTTCTGACCTGGGGGGGGAGGGGGGCTCATCTTCTGGTGTCGTTTCTTGTTGCCTGTTCATGGGGTTCTCGTGACAAGAATACTGGAGAGGTTTGTCACTGCTTCCTCCAGTGGACCACGTTTTGTCAGAATTCTTCACTATAACCTGTGCATCTTGGGTGGCCCTGCATGGCACGACTCATAGCTTCATTGCATTATGCAAGCCCCTTTGGCATGACAAGGTTATGATCCATGAAGGGGATTATAATTTTAGCTGCTTCTTATTGAACACTACTTATCAGTCATCATACCAAATGTTTGTGTAGGTTTTTGCATTTAAGCTTCATAAAAACCATATGCTATAGGCATTGCTGTCTCCATTCCATGAAACAGATGAGGGTGATTAAGTCCTTGCTCACAGTCCCAGTTTAGTGGGCAGAGATGGTTTTTGAATCCAATTTCTTTTGACTCCAAAGCCTGTGCTTAACATTTTGTCAGACTGAGAAACCACATATACAGGACCCAGAGAAATGACTTATCAACATTGTAAAATAGTAAGGGTTCACACAAGAATCTGGATTTCAAATACTCCTTGAAAATTCAGAAGGTATGGTAAATGGTCTAACATTCCAATGGCAGCTGTTGGCTTCAGGGGGATCGTGGCCACCCTGTTTGGAAGGCCATGCCTTCTGTAGTTAGCCACTGTCCCTGCCATTCCCCACTGCTTTATAACTGGCCCACTTCCTTCATCAACACAGTCTGCTGGACTCCTGCTGGCATTTGAATTTTTGACTATTGTTGCATTGTGTCCTTAGGCCCTGCCCACCCTTCAGTTCTTCCACCATCAATTGGTCTCTGGCTTGACAGTGTTATGTTATTGTAAAATCTTTGTCTAGTCTGTCTCACTAGCTTGGTAGACTTGAACAGGATGCTTCACATTTCTGGGTCACCATTTTCTCTTTTTAAAAATAAGGCTATTAATAGTTCTTGCATCATGCAGTTACCCCAGGGTTAAGTGAACTACTGCATGTGAAGGCTTAGAAGTGTCTGGTACGTCTCAGCCATGAGTGGATGTCAGTTGTGACTGTTATTTTTACCATTTTTCATTCATTCAGCACTGGAATGGAAACTGTTCTAGAAATTTTGCTATTATCATTTTAGAACCCACAACAACTTGATGAAGAAAATAATTTCAGCCTTGTTCTTGGGGTAGAAAATGAGAGAGGTCAGGACTACCTTCGTTGTTGAATTTTCCATATGATGCATATTTAAGTATATTCTTTTCGTTCAGAATAAAATGGAATGTATCTCATGAAGAATGGAGTTACATTCCACTTTTGGCTGCAGAGGGGCTCTTTGGAGAATTCAAGTGTTATCAATACCGATCATGTGGTACACTTTTAGTATGATATTTAAAATTTAAAAGCTATAGGGAAGTTTATAAAATGTTGAATAGCAATGGAAGTTTTTTGAATTTTCTATTTTTGTAGAGAAAAATTTCAAGTTGATACTGCCAATTTATGAGTGATGGTTTAAAGTGTGGAAACTAATTTTGTTTGGTTTATATATTCACTGTGTCCTTAACAACAAAGGTTGCCAATATTGCTGAGTGTTCTGTGTGAAGATGGTTAATATAAATTTAAATCTAGATAAGAAAAGTGAAATAGAATATTGAAATAAAAACTGTATATGAGTAAAGTTATTTAAATTTGTTTCTAAAACTGAATAGTCTTCACTTTATTTCCAAACTGCTCTTAAAATATTAGAAGAATAGGTTTTACTCAAGTATTATTAAAGACCTACTTGGACACACAGACCTACAGATTCACATAAACATAATTAAAAAAAGGTTTTTAATTGAAGTAGAGTTGATTTACAATGTCATGTTATTTTCTTGTGTACAGAAAAGTGATTTAGTTGTATATTTTCGGATTCTATTTTAGTTCACTACAAGATATTTAATATGTTCCCTGTGCTATATAGTAAAAGGATATGTAATTGTTTTTTAATTGAGAAATACTGAAACACACAACATAAAAATCATATGCCCAAGAAATACATTTAAAATGAAAAAAAGTTAAAGGTTAATTGAAGTACAATTTACGTGTCATAAATTTCATTCATTTTTAAAGTACAATTCAGTGCTTTTTAGTAAATATACAGAGTTATGCAGCTATCACCACAATCTGCAATCCATTAGAGCATTTACATCAACCTCAATAGCCTCCTCATGCCATCTGCTGTCAGCCCCTCTTCCCACCCCAGCCCGAGGCAACCACTCATCTACTTTATATAGAGATTTATTTTACCTGTAGATTTATTTTGTCTGGACATTCCTTATAAATGAGATTATACAACAGGTGGTGTTTTGTATCTAGCTTCTTTCACTTAACGTATGTCCTTTAGGTTCATCCACATTGGCACAGGGCTTCCCAGGTGGCTCAGTGATAAAGAACCTGCCTGCCAATGCAGGAGACACAGGTTCGATCCCTGGAAGATCCCCTGGAGAAGGAAATGGCAACCCACAGGATTCTTGCCTAGGAAATCCCATGGGCAGAGGAGCCTGGTGGGCTACAGTCCATGGGGTCACAGAGTCAGACAGGACTTAGCGACTAACCAACAATGATGTTGGCACACGCGGCAGAACATTTATTTCCTCTTTGTTGCATAATAGTGTTCCATTGTATGCATACACCCAGTTTGTTTTTCCATTGCAATGACCAAATTGTTAAAAATTATATATTCAAGAAACTGCTAACAGTGGGTTATTCTAGAGAAAGGAGTGAGGAACAAAGGAATAAAGGTGGGAAATGATATTTTTCACATTTCCTGTTTTATATGGATTTAAGGTTTTAAATTCAGGATTATTCTTCATCTATTAAAACAAAGTAAGGAACATCTTCCTCCAGCAATGTGTATTAAATAAGAGATGAAATCTCTCCACTGATCCCAGTCCCAGCTTCCTAAAATCAATCACCATTAATTTATTTTTGCCATCTTTCTACTTTGTACATACATAGATATACATATCATGTTGGCCAGAAAAGTTTGTTCGGGTTTTCCAGAGGGTGTTACCCATCAAATGAACTTTTCAGCCAACCCAGTGTATCTATCTCCCTGTATCTCACTGCTGCTGCTGCTGCTAAGTCGCGTCAGCCGTGTTCGACTCTGTGCGACCCCATAGACAGCCTCCCACCAGGCTCCTCCGTCCCTGGGATTCTCCAGGCAAGAACACTGGAGTGGGCTGCCATTGCCTTCTCCAATGCATGAAAGTGAAAAGTGAAAATGAAGTCACTCAGTCATGTCCGACTCTTCGAGACCCCATGGACTGCAGCCTTCCAGGCTCCTCCGTCCATGGGATTTTCCAGGCAAGAGTACTGGAGTGGGTTGCCATTGCTACACCTAAGCAATCATACATTTTATATTTCCACCAAAATGGAAATACCTTGGTTACCAAAGCAAAGAAAACCCGCCTGGTTGGGTGGTGCGGTATTCATCAGTTGACGATGAAGCAGAGTTCTGAACAGCAGCCAGAGTTTCTCGGTGATTAAGTGGAATGTGATGTTTCTTTTTACCCCTCCGCCCTTCTGCATCTTTCCGCAGGCTACCTGGGCTCCACCTGCGAGGAGAAGGTGGACCCGTGCGCCTCGGCGCCCTGCCAGAACAACGGGACCTGCTATGCTGATGGGCTGCACTTCGGCTGCAGCTGCAGCGCGGGCTTCACGGGCCCGGCATGTGCGCAGCTCGTGGACTTCTGTGCGCTCAGCCCCTGCGCCCATGGCACGTGCCGCAGTGTGGGCACCAGCTACAAGTGCCTCTGTGACCCAGGTGGGTACCGTGGCCGGGCTGGGAAGTCCTCTCCTTCCTTCCCCAATCTTTAACTTTTCTTTTGCATCTGAGCACAGGTTGGCCCGCTGCAGGGGTTTGCTTGTCCATCCAAGTGGACCCCACTTGTGTGTGTGTGTGTGTGTGTGTGTGTATGTGTGTGTGTGTGTGTGTGTGTGTGTCTTCAGTCGCTTCAGTTGTGTCTGACTCTTTGCAGCCATGTGGGCTGTAGCCCACCAGGCTCCTCTGTCCATGGGATTCTCCAGGCAAGAATACTGGAGTGGGCTGCCCTGCCCTCTTCCAGGGGATCTTCCCAACCCAGGAATCCAGCCCTCATCTTTTAAGTCCCCTGCACTGGCAGGCAGATTCTTTACCACTAATGCTGCCTGAGAACTATAACACCCTTTCTTTTTAAACTCCCTTTAGGCAGGCTTTGAAAAATACCCTTTCCTCTTTTCATGAGCATTCCACAGTCATTATAGAAAAGAAGAAAATATAAGTCAGCAAAATGAAGAAAATGAAAACCAGGCTTAATCTTTTTGTTGTTGTTTAGCCCCTAAGTCATGTCCGACTCTTTTTGAGACCCCGTGGACTGATAATAGCTTAATTATTTTGGACAATTGACTATAGGTCACTTCAGAGCCTTTCCTGCATTATATATCTTTTATTACTGGGTTCTGAGGTTAATGGAATGTTTTTCATTTTCACATGCACACAAAGCAGAATGCAGTCCATTCAGCATTTTATCATCATTTAAAATTCTTACTTGGGGCACAGTTCATGTTAGAGGACTTTTTTGGCTTCCTGTGTAAACGTTCACAAGTTCCATCATTTATTTTCCGGATGTCTTCTGCATTTGTATTGCTGATTGTCAACTGTGAAAGTTTTGAGACTGAGAAGTCGGAGTAGTTACTAGTGAAAGTTTGTGTCCGCACGGCTCTGAAAAGAACGCACACCGGCAGCTCTGTCTTTCCTCTGATTTATATTCTCCCCACGTCTGCATCCTTGCACGAGCTGGCTCTTTAGAAGGCTTCCCAGCCCAGTGATCCCTGCCCCACTTCTCTGGCACATGTACATGGCCGACAAGTCCCCTGGTTGGCTCCACTCCTGGTTCTGCTATGCAGTGCCCTCTGCCTGGAGTGCCTGCTCCCCTGTCACCACATCTCGCCTGCAAACTTCCCCTTCTGAGGTTGAATCAGCTTTCCTTCAAGTTCCCACAGTCACCCACAGTATCCCTTTCTTGGTATTTGAAGCTCTATATTAAGTATCCTTGTATGTTTTTATTAACATATATATGTGGAATCTATAGAGTGCTTCCCTGATGGGTAAAGAATCTGCTTGCAATGTAGGAGACACAGGATACATGGGTTTGATACCTGGTTCAGGAAGATCCCCTGGAGTTAGGAAATAACAACGCTCTCCAGTATTCTTGCCTGGAAAATTCCATGGACAGAGAAGCTTGGTGAGCTACAGTCCATGGGGTTGCTAAAGAGTCGGACACAACTGAGCAACTAAGTAGGCAGGCAGGCATATGTAGAATCTAGAAAAATGGTAGAGATGAACCTATTTCCAGGGCAGGAATAGAGACTTGGATGTAGAGGATGGACATGTAGACACAGCAAGGGACAGAAGAGTGGTAAGAGCTGAGAGCTTAGGATTGACATATATACACGTGTTTAGTTGTTAAGTTGAGTCCGACTCTTTGTGACCCCATATAATGTAGCCCACCAGGCTTCTGTGTCCATGGGATTTCCTAGGCAAGAATACTGGGGTGGGTTGCTGTTTCCTTCTCCGGGGATCTTCTTGACCCCGGGATCGAACCCATCTGTGTCTCCTCCATTGGCAGACTGGTTCTTTACCACTGATCCACCATGGAAGTCCCGTATACACACTACTATGTGTAAAATAGATAGCTGGTGGGAACCTGCTGTGCAGCACAGACGGCTCAGTTTGGTGCTCTGTGATGACCTAGAGGAGTGCGATAGGGGAAGGGAGGTCCAAGAGGGAGGAGATACGTGTCTACTGGTAGCTGCTTCTCTTCACTGTACAGCAGAAACGAACAACATTGTAAAGCAATTATACGCCAACAAAAAAGGCAAAAACCAAACCAAAACAAACAAAAATTATCCTTGGATGTGTTTCTCTCCTCTCTTAGGGATGGGAGTAGAATGAAGTGTGTTTTTTAGTATCTTTTGTCTAACAATAAGGTACGATTTAGTGAGCTTAGTCTTGCTCGGTCCTGAGCTGGGTGCTTTACGTCTCTGGTCCTTTTATGTTCCCTCCCTGCCGGATGGATGTGGTGGAAGTGTGCTTCCACCAAGGTATGAAATGCCTTATTCCTGATTTAGTCACGTGTCGGTGGCCATTCACCCCCCCAGAGGCTGAGTCCCGGTTCCAGCCCAGGTGCCCCGGTTCCCCTGTGCTATGCCTGGTCTGGAACTTTCCAGGGGCACAGCTCCTACTCATCCATCACCTAAGGAGCGAGTAGGAAATACAATTGAGCCTTTGAAGGGTATTGAAAAGCCTCTTTCATGTAGACTTCTACTTCTCTGGTTTTCTAAACAGTCATGGGATTGATGTTTTTCCAAGGGCCCCAATCCTCTAAAATGTAGAGGGAATGGACCTGGTTAGTCTGCCTGGTAACTGCGTGAGTAGGATTTTCCAGACAAACAGAAGAGAGAGAGGGAGAGACAGAAAAAGAAACCATTGCTCAATTTTAAGGAGCTGACTCATGCAGTTGTGAGGACTGGCAAGTTCAAAATGTGGTACAAGCTGGCAGGTTGTCAACTTAGGCAGGATTTCTATGTTACACTTTTGAGCTCAAATTCCTCCTGCCTCAGCAAACCTCAGTCTTTGCTCCTAAGACTTTCAACTGATTGGATGAAGCCCACCCACTTTCTGGGAGGGTAATGATTTACTCAAAGCCTACTGTTGTAAATACTCATTTTATCTAAAGAATACCTTCACAAGAACATCTAGCCTAATGTCTGACCAGACATTTGGGTCCTGTGGCTTAGCTGAGCTGACACGTGAAGTGAACTATCCCAGTAACATTTTTGGGGTTTTTCATAAACCTCGTGGGCTTCCCTGGTGGTGCAGTGGTAAGGCATCCACCTACAGTGCAGGAGATCCAGATTTGATCCTTGAGAAGTGGCAACCCACTCCAGTATTCTTGCCTCAGAAATCCCATGGACAGAGGCACCCAGCAGGCTACAGTCCATGGGGTTGCAAAGAGTCAGACACCACTTGGTGACTAAACAGCAAAACAACGTGAGCCTCGTGGTGAAGGCGTTTCTGTAGTCTACATATGATGGGGACACTTTTCTGTGAGTATGCTCGTCCTCCCCTATCAGAGCCGTGTGGAGGTGGGAGCCGCTTCCTCTTGGGGGCCAGTGTTCTTCCGTGTGCCTGGCAGGCACATGCCGTGGTACCTTCAAGGTGAAGGAGGAGGTGTGCAGCGCAGTGCCCTTACCTGTTTGGAACATGGGGCCCCGGGAGCGTTGGTGTTTGCAGATGAAGAAAGCTTCATCTATCCTTCTCATGTCATGACTCAGGAGCCCACTGCTCCCAACACAGTGGGTAGTGATAATTCCCCGGGCCAGGATCCAGAGAAGAACCTCAGAGCATCCTCCACACGAGTCTCCCAAGAGTCGCTGTTTCTTCTGTGAGCTCCACGGAGAAAATCACATGTCACAGGACCAGAAGGCGGTTTTGTTTCTCCTCCCGTTCTCCTCTGACTTCTGTTCTCAAACATACTCACCTTACCCTCATATTTAGTTGGTGTATTTTGACAACTTGAAGTGAGGATGTAGTTATGTAGAAGTACCTGCTGCTTTTTAGTAATATCTGTCAACGTGTGTGTCAAGGCTTGTGTGCTGTCGTGTCCAACTCTTTGTGACCCCATGGACTGTAGTCTGCCAGGCTCCTCTGCCCATGGGATTTCTCAGGCAAGAATACTGGAGTGGGTTGCCATTTCCTACTCCAGGGGATCTTTCCCAACCCAGGGATCGAACCCTGGTCTCCCATGTTGCAGGCAGATGCTTTACCGTCTGAGCCACCAGGGAAGCCCCTGGTGGGAGGCTTGTTTGTTGTTTAGTTGCTAAGTCCTGTCTGACTCTGCGACCCCATGAACTGTAGCCCACCAGGCTCCTCTGCCCATGGGATTTCCTAGGCAAGAATACTGGAGTAGGTTGTCATTTCCTACTCCAGGGGATCTTTCCCAACCCAGGGATCGAATCCGGGTCTCCCGTGTTGCAGGCAGACGCTTTACCATCTGAGCCACCAGGGAAGCCCCTGGTGGGAGGCTTACGTGATCCTAAATAGAAAATATGCTTCCTGGTGTCTCTCTGTTCACACAAGGAGGAGTGGGAGAAAGGACTCATGAGACCCTCCACTTGTTGACTATCCCTGTAGGACTTTACAGGCCATTTCGGGGCCTTGGTTTCCCTTTTCACACATAACGTCTTAGATGCTCATCAGTTCAGCTGCAGTTGCAGCTGCAGATCCACAGACTGGACCTGGGACAAGTTACTGATCTCACCCTTCTAGCTTTTATTCTTTTTTTTTTTTTTTTTGGTTGTTGTCATTTACTTATTTATTTGGCTGCTTCAAGTCTTGGTTGCAGGATCTTTGATCTTCAGTGCTGCATGCAGGATCTTTAGTTGCAGCATGCGAACTCCTAGTTGCAGTATGTGGGATCTAGTTCCCAGGGATTGAGCCTGCGCCTCCTGTGTTATCGAAAGAGTGAGGGGTCTGGCTGCTTGCTGCTCAAAAGCCAATAAACAGGCCAGGTTGGTGGGAAAGAAATTTGGCTTTATTTCAAATGTCAGCAATTGGTGGGGGAGTGGGTGGCAGACGTCTGTCCAAAGGTCGACCCCCCACTACTGGCAGCCAGTGGGATAAGATCTTTTATAGACAGAGTCGGGGAATACTACATGTAGAAACAACAGCCAGCCCTGACAGTCATCTTCAGACTGGTCATTGGTGCTCTGACCAGCTGACAGTCATCGGTGCTCTGACCAGCGTCATCTTGGTTGTGTTAGGTACAGTTAATCTTCAGTTCCAGAGTCCGTTTGTTATCATTTCTTTGAAGCTAATTCTCTGAATTGTGGCAGCTCATGTTCTGGGTACAGTCTGGTCATCATGTAGTTAAATTCTCCACCTAGTATTTCAGTATCTTTAAGACAGCTCACAGGATATGGCTCAGAATATTATCTACATCCCTTGAGAAAGAACTAAAGATCCTTGACTATGCTTAATGACTACGTTAGTATTATTTAGTCTCCTGTGACTGTTTCCCTTTGTTTCCCCATTTCTCACTTCTCTGATTAAATTTTTTCTTTGACTAAAATTTTCCACAGGCAGAGAACACTGAGGTGGGTGGGTAGGCCAAGGACCTGCTCTGTTTCACCTGCACTTGGAGCAGAGTCTTAGCCACTGGACCACCAGGGATGTTCCTGTACTTAGACAGAAGGAACTTCATTCCATGTCCTTCTGTTGACCATGATCTTCTGTTGTGTGTAAAGGTGTTAGATGAGAGACCCAGAACATGCTTCCTGGCAAGAGCAGTAAGGGCTTTGCAGTTGCTTTCCATCCATGGAGATTCCAACCCTTTTCCTCAAGTCAAAAGGGTGAAGTGTCTCCTGTGAAGTTCCTCTTTTCCCACCTGCTATTCTCTGCCCAGCCTTCATTTGTGTCCATTTGTAGCCTTTCGCTTGATAAGGCCAATGCCTGGCCTCTAAGGAGCCTTGAAAAGCCTGAAGAAACAAGTGTCCTGTTTCTGGATGCCTGCACTCATTAGGCAGTCCTCCAGGATAGAGCCTTGGAGTTCAGTCAACTCTTTCGTCAAACTGGGGAGATGAAATTGCTTTTGGAGGGGTGGCTTCCTCAGATCATTAGGTGACATTGTGTAAAGTAAAAAAGGCATCTAAACATCTGGCAAGAATTTACATTTTAAGAGGTGAAAATGACAATTCTCTGAATGCTAAATTTCTAGTCTTAATCTTTCGGAGCATGTAATTGCTTTACCAATGGTTTGCATAATAGAAGAATCTCATGAGAGTAGGTGAAATTGGGTGTCAAGCTGAAGAGAGGCAAGGCTGATCCTCTTTGTAGAGAGCACGCAGACCCCGTTTCATAAAATGGAAGTAGATTGAAATCATGTCAGGTTGATAATTAGCTCCCATCTGACAAAATGCCATTTGGATATGACTGCAAATCAGATTTGCCAGGTGCTTTATTTTCAGACTTCATTTTTAGCTTATCAGGCTAGGGAGCTCTGATGGGATTTTAGTATTAAATAATAAAATGTCAGCAGTGAGCAATCATGGAAAAGTTATCTTTCAGGGACAGTGTTAAGTGATAGGCCACGTGTTCTCTAAGAAATTCACAAATTGAAATCTCCCAAGGATGGAGAAAGTGAGAGCATGGAGTCTAATGGACATCGTGGGGAGCAGGGCCACCATGCATGGAGTTGCCAAGGACCTGCCATGACCCTTACAGGTGGCAGGTGATATCTAGTGTGATCTCTAAGCAGTAGTGGGGTCTGGAAATGCCTTTTGGATGGTGACCAGTGTGAGAAGGAATCCTTGCTAACAGGGAAGGTGGTTTGCCTGAGTTCACTGATCTTGGCCCCTGCCTGATACACTTAAGTTATTACTCCAATCTTGTTTTGTTTTGTTTTGTTTTAAATTGGAGTATAATTGCTTTATAATGTTGTGTTAGTGTCTGCTTTACATTGAAGTGAATCAGATATATGTATACATATATCCCCTCCTTCTGGAACCTCCTGCCTTCCGCTCCCATCCTATCCATCTAGGCCATCACCAAGCTGAGCTCCCTGTGTTATACAGCAGCTTCCCACTAGCTATCTGTTTTACATATAGTAGTGTAAATGTGTCAACATGTGTGCTGCATGTATGCTAAATCACTTCAGTTGTGTCTGACTCTGTGCTATCCTATGGACTGTATCCCGCCAGGCTCCTCTGTCCATGGGATTCTCCAGGCAAGAATGCTGGAGTGGGTTGCCGTGCTCTCCTCCAGGGAATCTTCCTGACCTGGAGATCAGATCTGCTTCTCTTACATCTCCCTCATTGGCAGGCAGGTTCTTTACCACTAGTCCCACCTGGAAAGCCTGAGGATTTCTACATGGAAATAAAAATAACAGGTTTTTTTTCTTTCCCATGAATAACCTTAATTCAGTTCAGTTGTTCAGTCTTGTCCGACTCTTTGTGACCCCCATGGACTGCAGCAACACCAGGCTTCCCTGTCCATCACCAACTCCCGGAGCTCACTCAAATTCATATCCATCGAGTTAGTGATGCTATCAAATTATCTCATCCTCTGTCAGCCCCTTCTCCTCCTACCTTCAATCTTTCCAACATCAGGGTCTTTTCCAGTGAGTCAGTTCTTCACATCAGGTGGCCAAATTATTGGAGCTTCAGCTTCAGCATCAGTCCTTCCAATGAATATTCAGGACTGATTTCCTTTAGGATTGATTTGTTGGATCTCTTTGCGGTCCAAGGGAACTCTCAAGAGTCTTCTCCAACACCACAGTTCAAAAACATCAGTGTTTCGGTGCTCAGCTTTCTTTATGGTCCAACTCTCACATCCATACATGACTACTGGAAAAACCATAGCTTTGACTAGATGGACTTTTTGCCTGCAGAGTAATGTATCTGCTTTTTAATATGCTGGCTAGGTTGGTCACAGCTTTTTTCCCAAGGAGCAAGCGTCTTTTAATTTCATGACTGCAGTCACCATCTGCAATGATTTTGGAGCCCAGAAAAATAAAGTCTGTCACTGTTTCCGTTGTTTACCCATCTATTTCCCATGAAGTGATGGGACCGGATGCCATGATCTTAGTTTTTTGAATGCTGAATTTTAAGCCAGCTTTTTCACTTCCTCTTTCACCTTCATCAAGAGGCTCTTCAGTTCCTCTTTACTTTCTGCCATAAGAGTGGTGTTATCTGCATATCTGAGGTTATTGATATTTCTCTTGGCAATCTTGATTCCAGCTTGTGCTTCACCCAGTCTGGCATTTTGCATGATGTGCTCTGCATAGAAGTTAAATAAGCAGGGTGACAATATGCAGCCTTGACGTACTCCTTTCCCAATTTGGAGCCAGTCCGTTGTTCCATATCTGTTTCTAACCGCTGCTTCTTGACTTGCATACAGATTTCTCAGGAGCCAGGTAAGGCTGTCTGGTATTCCCATTTCTTGAAGAATTTCCCACAGTTTGTTGTGATCTACACAGGCAAAGGCTTTGGTGTAGTCAATAAAGCATATGTAGATGTTTTTCTGGAACTCTCTTGCTTTTTCTGTGATCCAACAGGTGTTGGCAATTTGATCTCTGGTTCCTCTGCCTTTTCTAAATCCAGCTTGGACATCTGGAATTTCTTGGTTTATGTACTGTTAAAGCCTCGCTTGGAGAATTTTGAGCATTACTCTGCTGGTGTATGAGATGAGTGCAATTGTGCAGCAGTTTGAGCATTCTTTGGCATTGCCTTTCTTTGGGATTGGAATGAAAACTGACCTTTTCCAGTCCTGTGGCCACTGCTGAGTTTTCCAAATTTGCTGGCATATTGAGTGCAGCACTTTAACAGCATTGTCTTTTAGGAATAACCTCAGATGCTCATTAATCGTCACAGGCTAGATCTGGAAAGAGTTGCTGTTCATGTATCTGCTGATTCTTCTGTCATAGGGTTGGCCACGCAGACCGTCTAGACCATAAAAGAAAGGATGTGCAGACTTTTTCCAGATGAATTTTTGTTTGTTTGCGCTGGTCTCAGTTGTTACGCACGGGCTTTGTCCAGTCGCAGTGAGTGGGTGCTACTCTTTGCTGTGCTGCATGGACTTCTCCTGTTGCCGAGCACAGGCTCTAGGCACATGAGCTTCGGTAGTTGCAGTATGCAGGTGTAGTTGCTCTGTGGCCTGTGAAATCTTCCCAGACCAGGGATTGAACCCATGTCGCTTGCATTGGCAGGCTGATTCTCATCCACTGTACAATCAGGGAAGTCCCCCAAATGAAGTCGTTTTAAAGGAAGTTATAAGAATTTCAGATACTGTTTTTTCTATTTTTCTCATACACCTAACATGTGAGCTGCATTTCTGGTCTGGATGAGCCTGAAAGACACAATTGGCATCGCTTTGTTCTATTAAACTCAGATTTGGCAGTATCAGCACTCTGATAGTGTCTGCTGGAAACAGAATCTAAGATAAGACTTAATGATCAGGACTTTAATAGCCATAAAGGAAAATGTTCACATATAACAATATGAACACATTTAGCTTGATAATGAATGGCTAATTGCATTAAGATTCTTGGATATGTACAGTGGACAACTTTCATCTTTATTAACCAGAAAACATGATCAGACTGACTACGATGAAGACATTTCTTGGGTTTAACATGCTGTAGGAGGGGCCTGGTTTGGATACCGCATTATTCTTGAGAGCTGTTGCTTTTACAGAATATGTTGTCCTTTTCCCCAATTCTTAATCCTGTTATCAGGCCCTTCTTCTGTTATATTGTGAAATATGATAAGTGCTCTCACCACTGGGCTCCCAGGTAGGATCTTGTCTACCTAGCTGCAGCTTGTCTTGTTTTCCTAATCTGTCCTCTACCTCAGACAATGTCTCAGGCTCTACATTGACGTCATGATAACACTAAGAATTGAGAAAGAGAGGAGCAGTGCCTGACATCTGGAAGCTTGTTGGACACTTAAAAGCAGCAGGTCTTGGAGTTGTTAGGAGCCGGCCTGGTGCTCACAGCTGGGCCGTGGTGTCTCCTGTTGGACATAAGGACATAAATACACAGAACACAGCCCTTAGATGTGATCACTCATTCTTGTGTAGTCGCCAAGTCACGTCCGACTTAAAATGAGACAAACAAGACCATTTCATAACTTTGTCTAAGTTCAGAGAAAAACAAGGTCACCATACAACCCACAAAATATGAAACATCCTCTTTTTACTGCAGATAAAATGAGGGCCAGCTGCTTTTTCACGAGCTATGACTTTAGCTTTGCTCGCCTCTGCTCCCACCCATAGACAAGATTTATTGACGTAATCATAGAATTGCTCCTGTTTTCCAACAGCATGTAGAGTGAATCCTATAAGAAGCCCCATCTAACACCCTCTAGTAGCTCAGCTGGTAAAGAATCCACCTGCAATGCAGGAGACCCTGGTTCGATTCCTGGATCAGGAAGATCTCCTGGAGAAGCAATAGGCTACCCACTCCAGTGTTAATGGGCTTTTCCTAGTGGTTCAGATGGTAAAGAATCCACCTGTAATGTGGGAGACCTGGGTTCGATCCCTGGGTGGGGAAGATCCCCTGGACGAAGGCATGGCAACCCACTTCAGTATCCTTGCCTGGAGAATCCCCACAGACAGAGGAGCCTGGTGAGCTACAGTCCATGGGGTCCCCAAAAGTTGGACACGACTGAACAACCAACACAGCACAGCACCCTCTGACTGAGACACCCCAAGATTTCCCACTGTGTGTGTGTTCCCTCGCTGTGAGGAGTAAGCAACCCAAATAGCTCAACTACAGTCTTGTCCCCAGTGGCCTTTGGTGTGACAGCATTGGTGGGACTTAATTGATTAAGCTTCTCAAAATACTGAGGGTTCCAATGGATTGAATTTTCATATTAATGATAGTTCAACAAGAATTTCCAGTGAGTTGGACATTGAAGTATTGTTTGGGTGAGGAAGATGGGGAACATCTCTATGGAACAAAAGATGGGGTGGAGCAGGAGAAGTTCAGAGAGCAGGAGATCCAATTGGCTGTGGGATAAGATCCTCTGGATGCAGTGATGGACAGTAAGTAAGCCTGGAAGTGATTGGGCCAGATTGGGGCGATCTAGGTGCTGAGGCATTTGGAAAAGGAAGGCTTGGAAGCATTTTGCTCTAGCTGCATATGTGAACTGATCTTTGTTTTACCAAGATGACTTTGGTACAGTTAGGGGATGACTAGAAGGACTGTGTGACTTTCATAAAGATTATTCTGATGGAGTTAGATATTACAGTAAAGAAAAGATGGTGAGGCAAGGAGATCAGTCAGAAAGCTCAGGTGAGTGGAAGTGAGGTCTTGCTCGTATGGAGGTGGAAATGGAAGGGGGACCTGAAATCTGTTTGAGGAGTGGAGTCATCCAAGTTTGGGTGTCAGCTGAATGCTTGGAACAGAGGTGAGAGTCGAGTCAAAGGTGTCCCTGAGGCTGTGACTTGAGAAACTCAAAGAAACAGGGAATGTGCAGAAGCCTTTTTGCAATGACAGGCCAACCAAGCAGATGTGCCAGTGAAGAGTTGTTCTTTGAGGCTGGGACTGGTCTTTAGGCTGCTAACAGAGAGATGAGGATGGAGTTCCTGGTGTGTGGGTGCTGGATAAAGTCAAGGGAACTCTCAAGATTGACGGGGCGAGAGTAAAAATGGAACGGGGAAGCACTGGGGAGAGCATTAGGGGGTTTTGTACTGAGGTGAGAGCTAGAGGCAGCAGCAGAAGAGGTTGAAGAGGTGGTGTGGGGCGGCAGGGCCCTTTGGAGAGGGTAGAGCCCTGGAAGTTCATGAGAGGGGAGGATGACGGAGGGAAGACTGCCCAGGGGCGAGGAGCTGGGTTAGATTTGCCAGGATGGCCAGACGGGCCCTGTCAGGAAGGCGCTGTCCTAATGGTGTTCACAGTTACCACCACAGCCATTCTTCATCTCCATTTTGTTTTGATTCTAATTTGGGGGCGTGTTCAGGGGGACTTTGTGACATTTGCCTTCTTTGGATGAGTGACCTGAGGGATTAATACGAGGGCAGGAAGGACAGCGTTAATGAATGAAGGGCACTTGCTGGTGCTGCGTAAGGAATTTTGATGAGATTCTTGACATTAAAAATCTTTCCCCAATCTATTTAACTTCGCTTTAAATGGCTAATCCATATGTATGAAAGTGCTAATGAACTGGCCTTTAATTAGGAGGGCTTTCTGCTCCCACAACTCCCCTTCAAGTTCAGGTCATTCAGAATTTATTCCTGGCTGAACTATTAGGTGGGATTTACCTTCTGGTGGTAGGAGTTAGCATAGACTGCGAGGCCAGCAGAAAGCATTTTACATCTTCTTACCTGGAATGAAAGTCAGAAATGGCAGCTGATAACAGCTACGTCACGAACCAGTGCTTTTCTGAGAATTGTTCTATTTGAAGAACTGCCAACATATAATTTCAGGAAATTCTCTTCAAGTTTGTGGCCATGGAGGTCAGATGGGGACTCATTTTAAGCTATTTTGTAACTGAGCCATTGACTCTTGCTTTGCGATTGGAAGTTGTTATGATCTGTTATTGCTAATGTTTTGTGGGCTTGCTGAGAATGTCTGGGAATCTGGAATTTAGAATTGACATTTGGCATGCCTCACGTCTCTTACCAGGTGTGATGGAAAGGGCTCTGGGCTTAGAACTGAGTAGAACAGAATTTCAGTTCCAGCTTTATCACTGAACAGCTGTACCATTGGCCTGTTAGCCTTCCTTGTCTCTTCTTTAAAATGGGGTTAAACAGAAGGAAGCTCCAGTGAGATAATGCAGATGATGGAGCAGTGGTACAAGTAGTGCCAGTGTGGGATATTCTGTGTCCTGGGGAAGACTGCTGAGGACAGTATTCAATCTGTGCCCTGCTTCTTTTCCTAGGAGGTTCAGGGTTGGAATCAGACTAGTTGTTCAGTCACTCAGTTGTGTCCAACTCTTTGTGACCCCATGGACTGCAGCATGCCAGGCTTCCCTGTCTTTCACTGTTTCCCAGAACTTGCTCAAACTTATGTCCATTGAGTCAGTGATATCATCCAACCGTCTAATACTCTGTTGCCCCCCTCTCCTGCCTTCAATCTTTCCCAGCCATCAGGGTCTTTTCCAGTGAGTCGACTCTTTGTATCAAGTGGCCAAAGGATTGGAGCTTCAGCTTCAACACCAGTCCTTGCAATGAATATTCAGGGTTGATTTCCTTTAGGATTGACTGGTTTGATCTCCTTGCAGTCCAAGGGACTCAAGAGTCTTCTCCAACACCACAGTTCAAAAGCATCATTCTTCGGCGCTCAGCCTTCTTTGTGGTTCAGCTCTCACATCCATACATGACTACTGTAAAAACCATAGCTTTGACTAAATGGACCTTTGTCTGCAAAGTAATGTCTCTGCTTTTTAATATCTGTCTAGGTTTGTCATAGTTTTTCTTCCAAGGAGTCAGACCAGAGATGGAATCAATTTTTGTGGCCTTGGTAGGCATTTGTGAATGATGGGTTAGCTCCAGCTTTGTGTGGAATTAAGGGATTGCTTGCTGCTTCGGCTCTTGGTGGCTGCACTGATAAAGATTTAAGTGCCGGGGGCTGGGCAAAGCTATTGAACTTAGTAGCTTCTTGAGTCCCCACAGTCCTTATGAAGTGGGCCCCAGGTGGTTGCCATTTCTCTGCCCTAATGAAGGATGAGACTGAGATTGGCACCAGCAGCCTCTATCATCTCAGAGTAAACAGGAAATGGGGTCAAGCTGTGATCCTGATTCACTCGGGGTAAATAACTGGTTGAGAAAATGAAACCTTTAACCAGATTTTTAAGTGGTAGTTGTCTTAATAGTTACCTCAAATGAGCACATTAAGTTGGTGTTTGTCGGGACATTGATTCAGCTCTGCTGACCCAGATGATGTATTTTCTCGATACTGGCTTTGCCCAGAGGAGCTTCTATCTCTGAGAATTACTGCACTGAGACTCAGCTGAGCACTTAAATATTCTCTTATTTCACTCCTGGTTATAGTATTATAGTATTCCATTCTTTTTTTTTTTTTGGTGGCATGCAGGATCTTAGTTCCCTGACTAGCAATTGCACACAGGCCCCCTGCTGCAAAAGTGTGGAGTCTTAACAGTGGACTGCCAGGGAAGTCCAGTATTCCTATTTTTTAATTTTAGGATGAGTAAACTGAGATATTGAGTGTTTAAACAACAAGAGGTAGAAGTGATAGAAACTTAGATTTAGCATAAATTTGCCTGACATGAAGTTCTTGACCAAGAGGCTAGACTTTGCAGCAACCCAGCTGTGCCTTGTAAATTAACATCTTACAGAAAAAAATTGAATGAACTTTTTGGCCAACCCAGTATGTGTGAACATGAGCACTCACTTTATGCGGGATGCCACTGCAAGAACAAGCTTCTAGACTCATGAGATGAGGCTCTAAGAGAACACCACAAAGCTATGTTTGGTCCAGTGAGTGACCAACACAGAGAAACACAACTTTGACTTCCAAGGAAGCTGAGCCTCTCCCAGGAAGATGAGCCTCTTCTGCTTTGTTTCACTGTAGATTCAGCAGCTTCACGGTTGATGCTGAGAGTTACCTGAGACTGAGACTTATGAGTTCATTTGACATGATATCTGCTCGGTGCACCTAATTAAAGAAACTGCTCTTGCACTGCTTTTATATGTTTGAAAATATCAACTTTCCTAATAGAAAAAAAATCACAAAATTTGTGTTTGCTTCAAAACAGAACAGAGGTGCAAGTAATCTCAAAGAATTTTTTTAAATTACTGTCTTGGACTGTTTTGTCTCTTTATTCTTTCTGTGGTGAATGTGAAAGTGTTAGTTGCTCACTCATGTCTGACTCTTTTCAACCCTGTGGACTGTAGCCCATCAGGCTCCTCTCTTCATGGAATTTTCCAGCAAGAATATTGGAATAGGTTGCCATTCCTTTCTCCAGGGGATATTCCTGACCCAGGGATTGAACCCACCTCTCCTGCATTGGCAGGCAGATTCTTTACCATCTGAGCCACCAGGGAAGCCCTCTTTTTATAGTAATGGTTTCAAATATTTATGTATTTCTGAAGGAGAGGCAGTGTAGTAACATGCCAGGGTTCAGAACACCCAATCTAGATTCCAAAAGACATTCAGTTCAGTTCAGTCACTCAGTCGTGTCCGACTCCTTGCGACCCCATGAATCGCAGCAGGCCCGCCTCCCTGTCCATCACCAACTCCCAGAGTTCAGGATATACAAGTGGTAGATAAAGATTTTTTTTTAAATTAAAAGACTTTGCTAGCTAAAAAACATAGTTGAATGGGTGAGCGTAGAACAGTAGTATTCCAGTTTATAAATACTGGGATCTCAGGACTAATTTAACGATGAGAAGCCATTGTTCCTTCTTATAACTTTGAGCTAATGACAGCAACAACTAACACTATTGTGGAGCGCTACTGTTTACGATACCTTTTAACAACCAGTGTTTTTGTCTCATTTGGTTTCTAGCACCAGTAGGAGATACAGAAGCTACAACATTCATGATGCATCCGTTTACTGATGTCAGTGGTGTGCATGCAAATTTTTTTTTAAGCGTGCAAAAGAAAGTCAGAAATCTGCAGTGTAATAAAAACTCATTTATTCCCTATTTCCTTCCTTCATTTAAAAAAAAACAAAAAACGGTCTTCCTATGACTCAAATGCAAAGTACAGGCATAGTGGCATAGCCATGTGACAGATGAGTCACCCTTGAGCTTAGGTAGTCTCTCTTGATGGGTGCTTCTCACTTCTGGAGTCTCCAACGTCTAGTAGCTCTTTAATCTTTCTTCCTTACCGCTTGAATTTCTGGAAGTCTCCTGTGCTGATTATTGTATTCATGGATGCTTTTGATGCTGTTTCTGGTCACCTGGCCCTGTCATCTCTTAGATCCTCCTCGTGTTTGACTTCTGTTC
Source organism: Bos taurus (assembly GCF_002263795.3). Classification (NCBI taxonomy): domain Eukaryota; kingdom Metazoa; phylum Chordata; class Mammalia; order Artiodactyla; family Bovidae; genus Bos; species Bos taurus. The sequence goes on along the minus strand of NC_037329.1, from coordinate 117,460,912 downwards.
TTTTAGTTCTCTGCCTGCGATAGCACTGACGTCTAGAACCTCCCACAAGCTAGCCTCAGTGGCAGTGATCGGCTGTCGCTGTCAGTGATGGAGCGTCTGCTGAGCCCCAGAACCCCAGGGCTCTAAACCCTCCGACAATGCATCACTGTTGGCGATATCTGACGTATGGAGTGACTGATGGTGGCCTACAGCCTGAGTCCCAATTAGACCACCAATATGGAGATTCGTCTGCATGTTCCACTTTTTTCTGGCCTTCTAGCCTTCAGTGTGCTTTTAAATTCTCTGCTGATTTGGACTTGGATAAAAACCTGGGGACAAGGCCCTGCATTTCTTCCATTGTTTCTGTATCATAGCCTTGGGTTTTCAGTTTGAAAGCACACAATGAAAGTTGCTGCCTGTACTGAGTACTTTTTACAGAATTGCTTCAGTTTTAATGATGCTTCAGAGCTCTCATGTTTGCCTGCCTGAAGCAGATGGATACATGACCTCCTTTTCAGTCCAGCACATGATCAACTCAGGCACTTACTGATTTTTCAGAACAGCGTGTCCCCTCCCATGTCACCCAAGTGCTTCCTTATGCAATGCCATGCTGCTCCGTTTAAAATCCCATTTGGCTTCAGAGGGTTGCCTAGAGAGGTCCTTAACTGTTTGGACTGAAATTTTAATGAGATGCTAATGATTACCAGGATCACAGTTTATTTATTTCTCTAGGACATAGGTTTGTTTTTTTTTTTTTCCAAACTTTAAACCTTTTGTATTGGAGCAGAGCCAATTAACAATGTTGTGGTAGTTTCAGGTGAAGAGCAAAGGGGCTCAGCCACACACACACATGTGTCCATTCTCCTCCAGACCTGCATCCCATCCAGGCTGGCACATAACACTGAACAGAGTTCCAAGTTCTATACAACACGTCCTTGTTGGTTATCCATTTTGAATATAGCAGTGTGTAGAATGCAAAAGTAGGAAGTCAAGAAACACCTGGAGTGACAGGCAAATTTGGCCTTGGAGTACAGAATGAAGCAGGGCAAAGGCTAATAGAGTTTTGCCAAGAGAATGCACTGGTCATAGCAAACACCCTCTTCCAACAACACAAGAGAAGACTCTATACATGGACATCACCAGATGGTCAACACAGAAATCAGATTGATTATATTCTTTGCAGCCAAAGATGGAGAAGCTCTATACAGTCAGCAAAAATAAGACCGGGAGCTGACTGTGGCTCAGATCATGAACTCCTTTTTGCCAAATTCAGACTTAAATTGAAGAAAGTAGGGAAAACCACTAGACCATTTAGGTATGACCTAAATCAAATCCCTTATGATTCTACAGTGGAAGTGAGAAATAGATTTAAGGGACTAGATCTGATAGACAGAGTGCCTGATGAACTATGGATGGAGGTTCATGACATTGTACAGGAGACAGGGATCAAGACCATCCCCATGGAAAAGAAATGCAAAAAAGCAAAATGTCTGTCTGAGGAGGCCTTACAAATAGCTGTGAAAAGAAGAATAGCAAAAAGCAAAGGAGAAAAGGAAAGATATACCCATCTGAATGCAGAGTTCCAAAGAATAGCAAGGAGAGATTAGAAAGCCTTCCTCAGTGATCAGTGCAAAGAAATAGAGGAAAACAATAGAATGGGAAAGACTAGAGCTCTCTTCAAGAAAATTAGAGATACCAAGGGAACATTTCATGCAAAGATGGGCTCGATAAAGGACAGAAATGGTATGGACCTAAAAGAAGCAGAAGATATTAAGAAGAGATGGCAAGAATACACAGAAAAACTGTACAAAAACGAGCTTCATGACCAAGATAATCATGATGATGTGAACACTCACCTACAGCTAGACATCCTGGAATGTGAAGTCAAGTGGGCCTTAGAAAGCATCACTACAAACAGAGTTAGTGGAGGTGATGGAATTCCAGTTGAGCTCTTTCAAATCCTGAAAGATGATGCTGTGAAAGTGCTGCCCTCAATATGCCAGCAAATTTGGAAAACTCAGCAGTGGCCACAGGACTGGAAAAGGTCAGTTTTCATTCCAATCCCAAAGAAAGGCAATGACAAAGAATGCTCAAAATACTGCACAATTGTACTCATCTCACACTCTAGTAAAGTAATGCTCAAAATTCTCTAAGCCAGGCTTCAACAATACATGAATTGTGAACTTCCAGATGTTCAAGCTGGTTTTAGAAAAGGCAGAAAAACCAGAGACCAAATTGCCAACATCCGCTGGATCATGGAAAAAGCAAGAGAGTTCCAGAAAAACATCTATTTCTGCATTATTGACTATGCCAAAGCCTTTGACTGTGTGGATCACAATAAACTGTGGAAAATTCTTCAAGAAATGGGAATACCAGACCTGCCTTTTGAGAAGCCTGTATGCAGGTCAGGAAGCAACAGTTAGAACTGAACATGGACCAACAGACTGGTTCCAGATAGGAAAAGGAGTACATCAAGGCTGTATATTGTCACACTGCTTATTTAACTTATATGCAGAGTACATCATGAGAAACCCTGGGCTGGAAGAAGCACAAGCTGGAATCAAGATTGCCGGGTGAAATATCAATAACCTCAGATATGCAAATGACATCACCCTTATAGCAGAAAGTAAATAGTAACTAAAGAGCCTCTTGTTGAAAGTGAAAGAGGAGAGTGAAAAAGTTGGCTTAAAGCTCAATATTCATAAAACTAAGATCATGGCACCTGGTCCCATCACTTCATGGAAAATAGATGGGGAAACAGTGGAAACAGTGGCAGACTTTAGTTTTTTGGGCTCTGAAATCACTGCAGATGGTGATCGCAGCCATGAAATTAAAGGATGCTTACTCCTTGGAAGAAAAGTTATGATCAACCTGGATAGCTTATTAAAAAGCAGAGACATTACTTTGCCAATAAAGGTCCATCTAGTCAAGGCTGTGGTTTTTCCAGTAGTCATGGATGTGAGAGTTAGACTATAAAGAAAGCTGAGCACCAAAGAACTGATGCTTTTGAACTGTGGTGTTGGAGAAGACTCTTGAGAGTCCCTTGGACTGCAAGGAGATCCAACCAGTCCATCCTAAAGGAGATTGGTCCTGGGTGTTGATTGGAAGGACTGATGTTGAAGCTGAAACTCCATTACTTTGGCCACCTGATGTGAAGAGCTGACTCATTTGAAAAGACACTGATGCTGGGAAAGATTGAAGGTGGGAGGAGCAGGGGATGACAGAGGATGAAATGGCTGGATGGTATCACGGACTCAAGGACATGAGTTTGAGTAAGCTCCGGGAGCTGGCAAGGGACAGGGAGGCCTGTAGTGCTGCAGTCCTTGGGGTCGCAAAGAGTTGGATATGACTGAGTGACCAAACTGAACTGAACTGTACATGACCCTCCCATGCTCCTTACCTATCCCTTTCCATGGACAACCATAAATTCGTTTTCTAAGTCTGTGTCTCTTTCTGTTTTGTAAGTTCATTTGTGTTATTACTTTTAGATTCCACATATAAGGGGTGTCATATTTCTCCTTCTCTGACTTAATTCACTCAGTATGACACTCTCTGTGTCCAATTATGTTGCTGCAAATGGCATTATTTCATTCTTTTTATTGGCTGAGTAATATTCCATTATGTATAGGTACTGCATCTTTTTTATCCATCCCTCTGTCAATGAACATTGAGGTTGCTGCCAAGTCTTTGCTCTTGTAAACAGTCTAACGTGGTTTTTTGATGGTACAGATCAAAGTGAATGTCCCAGGTCTAATTCATTAGTAAAAGTGTTTCTTTTAGGTTGGATAAACCCAACTGAAAGGAAGTCTGAACTAAGGAATAGATAGAGCCTGATGGTATGACTCCCCTTCATCCATGTTCCCCTGAAAATACCTTTCCTACCAGCTCTCTGATGCCTAAAAGTTCATGTCTGTAGTTTTATTTCTTCAAGTTAGGCACTGTTCCCACTAATTAAACCTTAGTATAAGTTAGGTACTGTTGAGTAACAAGTTCAGTTCAGTTCAATCGCTCAGTCATGTCCAACTCTTTGCAACCACATGGACCACAGCACGCCAGGTCTCCCTGTCCATCACCAACTCCTGAAGTTTACCCAAACTCATGTCCATTGAGTCGGTGATGCCATCCAACCATCTCATCCTCGGTCGTCCCCTTCTCCTCCTGCCTTCAATCTTTCCCAGCATCAGAGTCTTTACAAATGAGTCAGCTGTTTGCATCAGGTGGCCAAACTATTGGAGTTTCAGCTTCAACATCAGTCCTTCCAATGAACACTCAGGACTGATCTTCAGAAAGGACTGGTTGGATCTCCTTGCAGTCCAAGGGACTCTCAAAACTCTTCTCCAGCACTACAGTTCAAAATCATCAATTCTTCGGCGCTCAGCTTTCTTCACAGTCCAACTCTCACATCCATACATGACCACTGGAAAAACCATAGCCTTGACTAGACGGACCTTTGTTGGCGAAGTAATGTTTCTGCTTTTCAATATGTTGTCTACCACTCCAAAAACTTAATAGTTCAGTGCAACATTTATTGCTTATAATTCTGTGGTTGATAATTTGGGCAGGCTTAACTAGGATGTCTCTGATGCAATGAACATGAACTTGGGCAAACTCCAGAAGATGGTGAGGGACAGGGGGGCCTCGCATGCTTCAGTCCATAGGGTCACAAAGAGTTAGACACAGCTGGCCGACTGAATAACAACAACTAGGATATGTCTTCTCTGCTCCATGTGGTTGCAGATGTATTCACTTCTGCTTTTGTGGTCATCTGGCAGATCAGCTGGACTTCACCGGTCCTGGACAACATCACTCACATGTCTGGCAGCTGGCTGGAGTGATGGCAGCAGCCAGGCTACACATTTCTCATCACCCAGCAGACCAGTCTGGACCTTTTCACATGGCAGTTTGGCATTTGGGTCCCCAAAGCTGCAAGCAACGACAAAGCCCACTGCACACTTTTTCTTTTTTTTAACTTTCTGTTTTGTATTGCAGTTTAGCTGATTAATACTGTCATGATAGTTTCAGGTGGACAGTAAAGGGACTCAGACATGCACATACATGTATCCATTCTCCCCCAAATGCCCCTTCCCTCCAGGCTACCACATAACATTGAGCAGAGAGTTACCTGTGCTATAAGTAGGTTCTTGTTGGTTATTCATTTTATTTTATTTTATGTTTTTAATTTTATTTTATTTTTAAACTTTACATAATTGTATTAGTTTTGCATTTTAAATATAGCAGTTTGTACATGTCAATCCCCAACTCCCTTATTTTCCCTTCTCCCCACCCTCCCCCCCAGCAATGAAGTTTGTTACCTATGTTTGTGAGTCTTTTTCTGGTTTTGTAAATAAGTTCATTTGTAGCCTTTCTTTTTAGGTTCTGCCTATAAGGGATGTCATAGATATTCCTCCTTCTCTGTCTGACTGACTTTACTCCGTATGACGCTCTCTAGGTCCATTTGCTGCTGCTGCTGCTGCTAAGTTGCTTCAGTCGTGTCCAACTTTGTGCCACCCCATAGATGGCAGCCCACCAGGCTCCGCCGTCCCTGGGATTCTCCAGGCAAGAACACTGGAGTGGGTAGCCATTTCCTTCTCCCATGCATGAAAGTGAAAAGTGAAAGTGAAGTCACTCAGTCGTGTCCGACTCTTTTTGACCCCATGGACTGCAGCCTACCAGGCTCCTCCATCCATGGGATTTTCCAGGCAAGAGTACTGGAGTGGGGTGCCACTGCCTTCTCCACTAGGTCCATTTATGTTGCTGCAAATGGTATTATCTCATTCTTTTTAATGGCTGAATAATATTCTATTACATATGTGTACAGTATCTTCTTTATCCGTTTCTCTTTCAGTGGACATCTAGGTTGCTTCCATGTCTTGGCTGTTGTAAGTAGTGCTGCAGTGAACGTTGGGCCTCATGTTTCCTTTTGGACTATATTTTTCTCAGGTCATATGCTCAACTGTGGAATTGCAGGGTGAGATTCTTTTTCTGTTATGTTTGCTAATGTCTGATTGGCACAAGCAAATCACAGGACCAAGCCCATAGACTTGATTTTGTGATGGGAGAAGCTACAAAGAATTTGTAGCTTTTGTTGTTGTTGTTGCAATCTATCACAGTCTTAACCTACAGATGTGACAAATGTGAATGAGTCGTATATATGTGTGTTGTGTGCACACGAGTGGGGCTTCCCAGGTAGCACTAGTGGTAAAGAACCTGCCTGCCAAGGCAGGAGACGTAAGTGATGTTAGAGTTAGGACTTCAGCTACTTCATGGAGAAGGCTAATCACCCGAACTGTACCTCAAGGCAACTGGATTACAAAGAACATTTCAAAATGTGAATGGTTTCGATTCCTGGGTCAGGAAGATCCCCTGGAGCAGGGCATGGCCACCCACTGTAGTATTCTTGCCTAGAGAATCCCATGGACAGAGGAGCCTGGAGGCTAATGGTCCATGGGGTCCCAAAGAGTCAGACATGACTGAAGCGACTTAGCACACATATATATGTGTGTGTTTATATATATATATATATATATATGTATGTGTGCACGTGTGTGTGTATGTAATGCTGATTTGAAGAGAAGGAAGGTAGAGAAACAAAACCAGTATGTAGTCACTGATTGCTTACAGCACAGTTAAGGCCCCACTGCATTTGCCTACTCATTGATAAGGAATGTCTAGGAGACAACTTCTTTTCTTCACAATTCTGTGTAAATTGAGCTTTATTCCTGCTTTACTGCAACAAAGTTTCATTTTCCACTTTAGGTTATTAATGTACATATTCTTCTAGTCTCTTAAGACACCAAATAAAACCCACACTTTTGATGTTCCACTGCTTTATCATTTCCTAAATGAATAAATGCCTTATTATTAGACATCCTTAACATTTATTCAGTAGAGGTGTTAGGAATAGGATTAGGATTTACTGAAATCATTGAGTTCTGACTCCAATTTATTTCCATTTTAAAATGTTTTTTGTAATCTAGTTGCCTTGAGATACAGTTTGGGGGATTAATCTCCATGAAGTTCCTTAGCTGAAGTCCTTACTCTGAGAGTCAGCTTCAGCCCTTATGAGTTTACAGCCCTTGGGGATGGCCGCCAAGTGGGAGGGAGGTGTGTGCTTCTAAAAATATTCTTGAATGACTATGATGCATCTCCATAGAGTTTAACAATCTTTAGTATTCAGCATGTTTACTTGAGAATGACAGTGACTAATGGGAAGTTAGAGGACTGTATCTTTGCATTGTCTCTTTGAATGTCCCTAGTGATATGGGAGTGAAAGTAAGTATACCCAGCAGGGACAATATCTACATTCTGCATTGCAGAGTCCAAGCACTGGAATTTTCTTGAAAAGTCCCAATCACAAGTTTTGTCTTCCATCACACAAACACGTTGGTACCAAGCGGTATTTCCATGAAACTTCGTTTTCTCACTAGAAATGGCACAACTTTGTCAGATCACATTCCCCAATTTTTGGTTCATGAAAATCATGGTAGATGGCCATTTCCTTAAAAATTTTAAATTAAAAATTGTTTTAGCTTTATTGAAATTTACCTGATATGTAGAAGGCAATGGCACCCCACTCCAGTACTCTTGCCTGGAAAATCCCATGGACGGAGGAGCCTGGTAGGCTTCAGTCCATGGGGTCGCTAAGAGTCAGACACTACTGAGTGACTTCACTTTCACTTTTCACTTTCATGCATTGGAGAAGGAAATGGCAACCCACTCCAGTGTTCTTGCCTGGAGAATCCAAGGGACAGGGGAGCCTGGTGGGCTGCCGTCGATGGGGTCCCACGGAGTCAGACACGACTGAAGCGACTTAGCAGTAGCAACGTGTTTAAGGTGTACAGCATGCGGATGAGCTGCATGTGTGTATTGCAGGACCACCAGAGTGTCAGGTAACACCTCTCTAATTACTGTTTCCTTATTTGTGGTGAGAACATTTAAGGTCCACACTCTCAGCAGCTTTGAGGTGTATGCTGCTGCTGCTGCTAAGTCGCTTCAGTAGTGTCCGACTCTGTGTGAACCCATAGATGGCAGCCCACCAGGCTCCCCTGTCCCTGGGATTCTCCAGGCAAAAACACTGGAGTGGGTTGCCATTTCCCTCTCCAACGCATGAAAGTGAAAAGTGAAAGTGAAGTCACTCAGTCATGTCCGACTCCTAGCGACCCCATGGACTGCAACCCACCAGGCTCCTTGGTCAGGCAAGAGTACTGGAGTGGGGTGCCATTGCCTTCTCCGTTGAGGTGTATAGTATAGTATTATTAACTTTAATCGCCATGCTACACATTGTTGTCATTGTTCAGTCGCTCAGTCGTATCCGACTCTTTGCACCCTGTGGACTGCAGCACGCCAGGCTTCCCTGTCCTTCACTATCTCCCAGAATTTACTTAAACTCATGTCCACTGAGTCAGTGATGCCATCCAACCATCTCATCCTCTGTCATCCCATTCTCCTCCTGCCTTCAATCTTTCCCAGCATCAGGGTCTTTTCCAATGAGTCAGCTCTTTGTATCAGGTGGCCAAAGGATTGGAGCTTCAGCCTCAGAATCAGTCTCTCCGGTGAGTATTCAGGGTTGATTTCCTTTAGCATTGACTGGTTTGATCTCCTTGTAGTCCAAGGGACTCTCAAGAGTCTTCTCCAACACCACAGTTCAAAAGCATCAATTCTTTGGCGCTCAGCTATACATTAGGTGCTCAGAATGTTTCCATCTTATAAATGGAAGTTTATACCCTTGGACCAGTCTCTTCCAATTTCCCTCACCCCCAGCCCCTGGCAACCACCATTCTCCTCTCTGTTTCTATGAGTTCATCTGCCATTTTCTGATAGTGTTCTTTTCAGCTAAAATGTTTTTCCCATGGGTTAAGGAAGCTGCAACAGCAGATTTAAGAAAAAATTGTGCTCACTAAACTGAATTTAGACTTCTTCTCCTTCTGAATAGGTATATGTGACTCCTAGTCACAAAGTGAGAAATCATAAATGTTTGCAACATCCTTATTGCCTTCCCTTATTTTGGTCTTCCTTTTCAAATGTGGCATCTGCTGTTGGTTTGGGATTTCTTTGCACTGCTTTCTTCCCTGAAGCAAAAGAGTGACACTCCGCAAAGGAGTGTCATTTCGCTTAGTCCCCACGTCTAAGGCTGGTAGGTTATCTGACTGCACGTTTCCCTGTCGGTTTGCTTGTATGCCCGTCACTGGTGCGTGTTCTGACTGTGTGTTTTGTGGTCGGTTTACTGACATGCTGAGGGGACGCCAAGGCTCTTACAAAGCATTGCTCTGCTGTATCTAGCCGCACATTTTTGAGAATTAGAAGTTGGTGGGAGATGGGTACCTTGCTATTCTGAAACTCAGGGATTCTCAAACTTAAGTGTGTGATCAGAATCAGGTAGAAGGCTTATTTAGATCTCAGATTTCTGGGCCCTACCTGCAGAGTTTCTGATTCAGCAAGTCTAAGGTGGGACCTGAAAACCTGCATTTCTAACAAGTTCCCAGGTGCTGATGCTGCTGGTCTGGGGACCATACTGTGGGGACCACTGGTTTAGTGTGATGAATACAGATACAAGTCCCCATGAGGGCAAACAGCTCAAGAGAATATATTGTGATCACTGGGTGGGTAGCAAGTTAAAATCAATTTTAACCAATAGTTTATAAAATAAATGAAAAGAAATGAAACATTTAAAGAATTTTCCTGTACTTTCAGTTCAGTTCAGTAGCTCAGTCATGTCTGACTCTTTGCAACCACATGGACTGCAGCATGCCAGGCCTCCCTGTCCATCATCAACTCCCGGAATTTACTCAAACTCATGTCCATTGAGTCAGTGATGCCATCCAACCATCTCATCCTCTATTGTCCCTTCTCCTCCTGCCTTCAATCTTTCCCAGCATCAGGGTCTTTTCAAATGAGTCAGTTCTTCCCATCAGGTGGCCAAGCTGTTGGAGTTCCAGCTTCAGCATCAGTCCTTCCAAAGAATATTCAGGACTGATTTCCTTTAGGATGGACTGGTTGGATCTCCTTGCAGTCCAAGGGACTCTTTTAAGAGTCTTCTCCAACACCACAGTTCAAAAGCATCAATTCTTTGGCGCTCAGCTTTCTTCACAGTCCAACTCTCACATCCATACGTGACCACTGGAAAAACTGTAGCCTTGACTAGATGGACCTTTGTTGGCAAAGTAATGTCTCTGCTTTTTAACATGCTGTCTAGGTTGGTCATGACTTTAGCCTTTTAAAATTCCTCTTGGTTCACATACATACTTGTTCACATACATATTTGCATGAGAATAGTCATCTAGGTTTTATTTTCTCTCCGAAGTGCCTATTAGAACCTTGATCTTTGATTTTGCCCTGCCACCTATCTGTTGTCTGCGCTGGGACCCACATCCAACTTGGTGTGTTTGTTTTATACGGAAAACCTCTAGAACCTGAAGGCTTTATGCCTACCTTTTCTTGTCCAAATCTCCTTATCATCACCTCAACTACAAACCAAGTTATTTTACGTGTATTTATAAACATCCTAGATGATCAATTGAAGTTATGAGATTATCCCATTCAAATACTTTACTTACTGTTCATAGTTAAATACACATACGACAATTATCTTTAAAATGAAGTTGAAGATACTCTCTTGTCGTTATACTTAATCTTGAACCCTGGAGCTTTGTCATGGTGTTACAAGCATTTGAATTTTTTAAAAAATAATTTTTATAGAGAATCACTAAGAAAAATAGACCGCTTTATCATGGATGGTTTTAACTGTAGCTACTGTATGTTTGGGCTTCCCAGGAAGCACTAGTGGTAAACAAGCTGCCTGCCAGTGTAGGCGACACAGGAGACCTGGATTCTATCCCTGGGTTGGGAAGATCCCCTGGAGAAGGGTATGGAAACCCACTCCAGTATTCTTGCCTGGAGAATCCCATGGACAGAGGAGCCTGGCAGGCTGCAGTCCATGGGGTGGCAAAGAGTTGGACACAACTGAGACTTAGCATGCACACACACACTGTATGCTTAGAGGATGTATGGATGCATTTGTAAACTATAAAAGAAATAGATGAATATTAAAATTTATTATTAAGGGAAACAGTATTTCTTCTTTAAAAATTTGCTTCCTTTCATGCATACATCTCCCTTTTGTAAAACATATCTTTACATCGCTCCCTTTTTGTTAAAATCCTTGGTGACATTTTTTTCGTTTTAGCTGATATAGATCATAGGTAAAATCCACCCTCTAGTGGCCAAAAGCATCATGAAAAAAAAAAAAAAAGACTTTTATAAGACTGGACTAAAAAGTTAGGAAGAGATTGATTTTTTTTCATGTGACTAGTTTGTGACCTAATTCTGAAGGCAGATTCAAGAGGAAGCTTCTAGAAATGTTTAGATCCACATGGTTAAAATAATTCCCAAGATAACGGACAATTTTAAGATTCAAATGCCTTTAGATTTGCAAGTGCTTCTGTTTAAGTGTGTTCATTGCTGAGTTCTCTGGACTTCTGAGGCCCTTCATAAGTCCCAAGTCAGCTGTATCACCTAAAATACGTTCTTTCATTTGTTCTTAAATAGTTTTCAAAGGAGAATGCTAACTATTGATTTTTGTAAGGACTAACTCAGAGTAGTGGTTGTTTGCTTTTCTGTCATATACTTACCAATTATGTTTATAACTTTTTAATAATTTTTATTGGAGTACAGTTGCTTTGCAATTATGTGTTAGTTTCTCTTGTACAGCCAAGTGAATCAGTTATACTTATATTCCCTCTCTTTTGGATTTCTGTTCAATTTGGGTCACCGCATAGCGTTGAGTAGAGGTCCCTGGGCTGTACAATGGGTTCTCACTGTTGTCTGTTTTATACATGGCAGTGTGTATATGTCAATCCCAATCTCCCAATTCATCCCTTCCTCCCTTTCCCCCTTGGTATCCATATGTGATGGCTGATCCTTACGTCTTAAAAAGTCTCCTCTTCTAATAAGACTGAATTTCCCCCTCTATACACTATGATAATTGCCGCCACCTCCTTCGCTTCCACCTAAAAAGTACCTTTAATAAAGTCAGTCTTTTCCTAATATGACAAGTACCCTTGCTGTCCAGTCACGGTTGTCATTTCCCTTGGTTATTGGCCACCTGTCTTGGAGTTGTGATTCTACCCAGAAAATACCTATAAAGTATCTATCATATTATCCCTTTGCCTTACACAAGTATTGGTAACATATTTCCATTATGGAAAACTAGAAAACATGAGCATGCATATCTGAAATATAAAAAAAGAATCCCCTCAGTTTCACTGCCTAACAAAACCCACTGTCAATTTGGGAATACATTTTTTATTGCATTTGTACAAATCAGGCATTTGTAAAGAAAAGAACCACTTTTTGTATTTCTGTGTCAAAGGTTATTTTGCTCGATGATGCCACTTTCCTGGCAAATTCAACTCACCCACTGTGACTCAGCACCTCCTGTCTTCACCCACCTGTGTGCCGAGGACATGAGATCAGACAGTTGTTAAAGGGAAAACACAGTTGGGATCAAAGATTGAGCAGAGTTTCAGAGTGTGACTGCCAAGCAGGACACTGGATCCAGCACAGAGGGTAATCTCAGGGGTGAGGCTGAAGAAAGGGAAAAGAGGAGGTCTTCTAAAAGCCAAATATAAACAAACTGGGTCTCATATGTGGGAAAATTCAGGCATTTGAGCTCCTGATTGGTGAAAACTGGGCTTCCCTGCTGACCTAGCTGGTAAAGAATCTGCCTGCAGTGTGGGAGACCTGGGTTCGATCCCTGGATTGGGAAGATCCCCTGGAGAAGGGAATGGCTTACCTTCTCCAGTATTCTGGCCAGGAGAACTCCATGGACTGTATAGTCCATGGGGTCACCCAGAGTCAGACACAACGGAGCAACTTTCACTTTGACTTTTGGTGGGAGCTGGGCTCATCAATCATGAGAGTGCAGGGCTGATGCTACTGATGTTTTTCCAGGAAGTGGTCTTTGCCGCGCATGTGAAGTGGTGACTCGGGGTAATCAAGCTTATACTGACTAGGGTCCTTCACCTTCCCCCATCAATAGAAATTGACTAGAGGTCAGACAAGAAATTCATGCAAGTCTTAATTGGGGCCCCTGCTGTAGTTGGGGTAGCAAGAACAAACATCCCATCCCCTATCCCTACCCTGCTCCTGTTAATGGGGTTCTGTTGTATTTGAAGATGCCTAGAATAGAAGTTGGCCCATAGAAAGCGACTCAATAACTGTCAGTTCCTCAATTCCTTCTTAAAGGTATTGTAACATCTCTGGGTAAAACAAGCCAGCAATCTAGGCTCATCCTCAACCTCTCCCTCTTTCTCATTCTTCACATGATATTCATTACCAAATATTGTTGTTTTACTTTCAAAACTACATGTTTTCTTTCTTTCTTTTTTTGACTGTGCTGTGCCACTTGTGAGATCTTAGTTCCCCGACCAGGGATCAAACCTGTGTCCTCTGTGTTGGAAGCACAATCTTAACCACTGGACTACCAGAGTTAGAAAGTCCCTGTTTTACTTTTTAAATGGCTCTTGACATTCATTCTCTAGCTGGTGCTGCCACCGCCCTCATTCCAGCCATATTTTTCTGGGGACTACAGAAATAACCTCTTACTTGGTTTCTCAACCTACATTCTTGCAGGTCTCTCCATTTTCCAAAAGGTGACTGGAGTAATCGTTCTGAAATGCAAATCGGATTTTGTCATTTAACACCACTCAACCCAACACACACATACACATATATGCTCACTCACTCCCACTCACACACTTCATTAGAGGTCCTACCTGATCTGGAACCTGCCTGCCTCTTGTTTCTTCTTTGCCCGCCTCTTGTTTCTTCTCTGCCCTTTGCTCTTCAGTGGGTTTTTCCCATCTTCAGAAGGAGCCCCGAGCCATGCTCCCTGTACTATGGGACTTCCACACACACAGGTTGCCTCCTTGAATTTCTCATCACCCCTCCCACCTCAGTGATGTGACACACCCCTGACCTCTCAGCCCGCTTTCTCTTCCTCAGAGGGCAGCCCCCTGGAGCTCAGCCAAGGTCAGCTCTGCTGTTCTTCTTCCTCCTGGCATCCTAAGCCCCTCACTGTTTACACTCACTCAATTATTTTACATGTATTCAGATTCCTGTTTGGTGTCTTTCCCCTTTAAATGACCCTGGTAGAGAGAGATTGTCTGTTTTCACCAAGTCACAGAGCCCTGGCACATAGTAGGCATTTAATAACTATTTCTTGAATTAAAGAATGAATTGATGGAGGAGACAAGAGCCTCAGAGAATCACTGACTTTCACCACATGCCTGCTAAAGGCAGAAGGCCTTTGCAGTGATGGAGAATATAGACTCACCACATGAACAGTCAGGAAATGACTTACAGCTCGCTTTTGATTATCCACTCTTTCAGAAGACAGGGAAGGAGGTGGAAATTTGTAGATGGCTCAATAACATAAATACTAGGGAGGCTGGTGAATCTTAACGCTTCAACTTAGCCTCTATCGTCCTTTCCAATTGAATGTTTGTATCAGTAAGAACCACAACGATGGAAATATTGACCGATCTGCATCTTTTCACATCAATTTTCTGCCTGGCCCAGGAGCCCCTAGCAATGAAAGGGTAAGAAATTAAGGTGTATAAGAAAGAAGCAACATCAGCACCACTGATCTCCACAGCCAACTAATGCTCTGTATTTACTTATTCAGCTTCCTGCATGTTCACTGATATTTTCTTGTGTGTGTGTGTGTGTGTGTGTGTGTGTGTGTGTGTACCAGGAGCATAATTACTCCATGGAGATCTGTAAAATAGCAATACCGCAGGTCTGTTTAGATTCAGAACAGAGCATTTCACCTTTTGATAGGATTAGTGCAAGCAGAGAGTCTTGCCTATGTTTTTCTGTTTTCAAGATTCCTACTGTGAATATACCAGCAAAGAGAGAGAGAATCACACACACACATACACATGGGCACACACGCAGTTTCCCTTGAAACAAAGTTCTCAGTGAAGTGAATGCATTGCCTGACCCAACGCAGTGCCGAGGGGCTGACTCTATGACAATGAATGAGTTTAGCCACAATTTGAAAGCTCACAGACAGTCATCTTAAAAGAATAGGATTATTGTTTTCTTTGCCCACATCTTTAACTACTGTGGGTGAGATGTTTGGAAATTTGATCTCCTGGGGACTGGCCTAGACTTGAATCAGGGGGCGTTGGGTTTTCACATTTTCTCTGTTCCATCTGAAATGCAGAGGAGACAGCCTTTGAATCCAACACTACACCTCTAAAGAGAGGAATCTCTCCCTGTCTCTCTGCTCACTTTGGCCTGCTGCTGCTAAGTCGTTTCAGTCATGTCTGACTCTGTGCAACCCCATAGACAGCAGCCCACCAGGCTCCCCCGTCCCTCGGATTCTCCAGGCAAGAACACTGGAGTGGGTTGCCATTTCCTTCTCCAATGCATGAAAGTGAAAAGTGAAAGGGAAGTCGCTCAGGTCTGAGCTGAAAGCAAAACAAAAAAATCAAACAAAACCCCCCCAGACACTTCAAATTCACTCTGACCTTGAGCTTGGCCTGAACCAGCGGGGACCAGGGATGCTAGGGGCTGAAGGGATCAGACTGGCATCTCTTAAGTCTCCTGTGTTGGCAGACAGGTTCTTTACCACTAGCGTCACCTGGAAAGCCCCTGTTGTTGTTCCTTTTCCCATATAATTTTTTTAAGTTGATATGTTATATTTTTGTTTTTATTCAGTTCAAGCCATTTTATTTCATTTTCTTTCTTTCTTTTTTTTTTTTGCTGTGTGGCATGTGGGATCTTAGTTCCCTGACCAGGGATCTGACCTGAATCCCCAGCAGTGAAATTTGTGGAGACTTAACCACTGGACCGCCAGGGAAGTCCTTGTACTAGACCACCAGGGAGGTCCTCGCCCGAGAGCTTTGAAGGTCCAGTTAGCCTTCTTTTTTCCTGAGGCAGCAGGGGGCACAGATAGCTCTCCAGGGATGATACAAAGGGAGGAGTGGTTGCAACTTGTTACACAAAGTGTGAAACCATCTGGTTACAACTGGACTCAGATAGTCTCAGATTTTTCCAAGTGGGATGTCCTGGGCAGTGGGGGTGGGAGGCAAAGAGCTCTAGAGGAAACGCAGTGTGGGACCAGGAGCCTGTCCCCTGCTGGTAGGAAGATTCTGTTTTGGGATGGTGAGGAGAGAGAAGACAAAAGGTGGAAGAGGGCTTTCAGTGGGGAGAGTGGGAAGCAAGCACCTCTTAAAAACCTGGAGGCAACCATCGTGTCTGTACAGTTCAGACCTGGGGGGTGGAATCTGGTTCACTGTGCCTTCGCTGAGTCAGTTGATCCTGGTGGACCTCGGTCTTCTCAGGAAGACACAGAGGAGTCCCACCCCACCAGCAGAACATTTGACAGGATTCTCGGCAGCCTAATAATCACCAGGCGGGGATCCCCGTCGTCTCTCCTCTCTTTATCCCATCGGGTCTAGCATGTTTCCAGCCCAGTGAACGGAGTGCCTGTTCGCGTCACGCTTCACAGAGTCACCCCACCGACTGGTATTACCTTAGATCCACGATTGCAAGCTGACCACGTGATTCTGCCTCCCACTCTTTTTTCTTGATGAATTCACTCTTACTCTGCCCAACCAGAGTTTCAAACCTGCACATCTTTAAAACTCCTTAAGTTGCAGTCATGTTATAAAGAAGATCTAGGACAGTGGTTCTCCAAAGGGGTTTTTTTGTTCTCTGGGAGACAGACGGCAGTATCTGGAGATGTTTGTTGTTTGTCACAAGGAGGGAGAGAAGGGTGATACTGCAGGAATCTGGTGGGAGAATTCTGAGGCCAGAGAGGCTGCTCAGCATTGTACGGAGCTCCCAATAGTAGTGACCTGGTCCAAAATGTCGATAGTGTCACAGTTAAGAAATCCTGATTCTGGGTGTCATAGACTGAAGTGTCCCCTCCCTCTTTTGTAAGTGGAAACCCGAGTCCCCCAGTATAACTGTGTTCAGAGACAGGGCCTTTAAAGAGGTAATTAAGGTTCTATGAGGTTATCAGAACAGGGCTCCAATCCGCTATGACTGGTGTCATCTGACCATATAAGATGGGGACGAGACATGGAGAGGTGTGGCCATGGAGGAAAGGTCACTCGAGGACACAGTGAGAAAGCAGTGTCTGCAAGGCAAGGAGAGCGGCCCCAGGAGACACCAAACTTGCTGACACCTTGATCTAGGACTTCCTGCCTCCAGCACTCTGAGAGAAGACATTTCTGTTGTTTAAGTCACCCAGTCTGTGTTCTTGTACTATGGCTGCCCTATACACTGTAATTTACTTTTTGCAACAACCTAGGAAAGTAGGCAGATCACATAGCATTGAGCGGGTGGCCTTAGAGTGAGTTTCTGTACCTCTCTGACTCTTCGTCCCTCATCTTTCAGCTGGGACTCGTCATGCTCATCATTTGGGATGTCATGAGGTTTAAACAGTTAACACAGGTAAAGGGTCAGTAAGGAAGCAGAGGCCACTCACGTGCTACTGGACAAAAACCCCTTGTGGGTGGAGACCTTGCCATTTAGTTGTGTGGTGACAGCATCTGGAAGTTTCTGGCATATCACAGGCACATCTTAGATGTGTGTTGATTTTTTTAAATTTATTTATTTATTTTTTTTCTGTTTATTTTATTTTCTTTAATTTTTTTAATTTTTATTTTTTTATTAATATTTTTTAAATTTTATTTTATTTTTAAACTTTACATAATTGTATTAGTTTTGCCAAATATCAAAATGAATCCACCACAGGTATACATGTGTTCCCCATCCTGAATCCTCCTCCCTCCTCCCTCTCCATACCATCCCTCTGGGTCATCCCAGTGCACTAGCCCCAAGCATCCAGTATCGTGCATCGAACCTGGACTGGCATCTCGTTTCATACATGATATTTTACATGTTTCAATGCCATTCTCCCAAATCTTCCCACCCTCTCCCTCTCCCACAGAGTCCATAAGACTGTTCTATACATCAGTGTCTCTTTTGCTGTCTCGTACACAGGGTTATTGTTACCCTCTTTCTAAATTCCATATATATGCGTTAGTATACTGTATTGGTGTTTTTCCTTCTGGCTTACTTCACTCTGTATAATAGGCTCCAGTTTCATCCACCTCATTAGAACTGATTCAAATGTATTCTTTTTAATGGCTGAGTAATACTCCATTGTGTATATGTACCATAGCTTTCTTATCCATTCATCTGCTGATGGACATCTAGGTTGCTTCCATGTCCTGGCTATTATAAACAGTGCTGCGATTTTTTTTAATTGGGTATAATTGCTTTACAATATTGTATTGGTTTCCACGGTACAATGAAGTGAATCAGCTATTGTTATTCAGTCGCTAAGTCTCATCTGGCTGTGCATTTCCATGGACTTAGTACACCAGGCTCCTTTGTCTTTTGGTATCTCCTGGAGTTTGCTCAAACTCCTGTCCATTGAGTCAGTGATGCTACCTAATCCTCTCATCCTTTTGCCATCCTCTTCTCCTTCTGCCCTCAATCTTTCCCAGCATCAGGGTCTTTTCCAGTAAGTTGGCTCTTCACATCAGGTGGCCAAAGTATTGGAGCTTCAGCTTCAGCATCAGTCCTTCTGATGACTATTCAGGATTGATTTCCTTTAGAATTGACTGGTTTGATCTCCTTGCAGTCCAAAGGACTGTTAAGAGTCTTCTTCACAGTTTGAAAGCATCAGTTTTTAGGCATTCAGCCTTCTTTATGGTCCAACTCTCACATCCGTACATGACTCCTGGAAAAACCATTATCAGCTACATGTATGCATACATCTCCTCCCTATTGAACCTCCCTTCCACCACCCCCATCCCACTCATCTAGGTGATCGCAGAGTGCTGTGCTATATAGCAAGTTCCCACTAGCTGTCTCTTTTACACATGGTAATGTGTGTATGTCAATCCTTATGTTGATTTAATCAATGGCATTTTAGGTCCCCATTTAAAAGCTGTTTTTTAAGCTTTCTTTCTGTACCAGATCCTGCAGGCATAGCTGTGAACTCTGCCATCACAGCCTCTACCTTCAAACTTATATTCCAGTGGAGGAAAAGAAATAGCAATTGATAAAAAACAAGGTTAATACGATTTCAGATAATTGGAAGTATTCTGATGGATATCAGTTGAGTGTTGTAATGAGGAATTGGCGGGGGACGCTGCTTTGGATAGTGTTTTGAAAAATTATCCAAAGAAGTGATTTTTACTCTGTTTTTTTTTTTTTTGTTTGCTGATATAGGTGTGTTTTATTGGTGACATAAATTCTTTAAGAGATATTGCTCTTATGAAGTGATATTCCAAAATGGGGAATAACTGTTAGTACAATCTTCTCCTGATTTATCTACTGTATCTATCTGTCTATATATATGTACACACACACACACACACATATATATATATATACTGGTATAATACATTCCAGGAAAACTCAGTATCTCTTAAAAAATCATTGTACATGTAAAGCAGTCAGATTCTAGGCCTTTAAAGCTGTAAACAGGGTTTTCATCTATGGGAATGTCCAGTGGGATGGTCTAAAGTTGTGAAGGGTGCCAGACCACCACTGGCTGTGCAGGAGAATCCCAGATATTTCAAGGTGTTTAGTCAAATTCTTATCAGTGGCTCAGATGGTAAAAAAAAAAAAAAATCTGCCTGCAGTGTGGGAGACCCAGGTTCAATCCCTGGAGAAGGGAATGACAACCCACTTCAGTATTCTTGCCAGGAGAACTCCATGGACAGAGGAGCCTGGTAGGCTACAGTCCATGGGGTCACAAAGAGTCAGACATGACTGAGTGACTAAAACTTTCATGTTCACTTTTGATCAAATTCTAGTAAAACCCTACAGTCATTGTGATAAACAGTACCTCCCACTCCCCAATTTCCAAAATAGCTTCTAAAAGGCAATATGGCCCCCGTTGTGAGCCAGAGTTTTGAGGGTCTGCAGTGGCCCCCTGATCTCCTAGCCAGTTGTTATTCTTGCTCTTGGGGTCTTTGACATTGTTAACCAACCCTCCCTGGCTCCCAATTCTCTCTTGGCTTCCATGCCCACATCCCTTGGGGTTTTCCCCTCTTCTTCCCCCATCTCTTCTCATCTCTCTTTAGCTTCTTGCTCTCCACCTGCCCATCCATGTAGATACAACCTTGATCTCTTCTTTTTTCCTCTTCATGTTCTTCTTTGATGAAAACTTGAACACATCTTCCTGGCATCTTGCACCCAAAGTGCTGTTCTTATGCTTTTTTTGGCTGATTTCCCCAACTGCCACGTGGACCTGGTTAAGTGAGCTCTGAGTTAAACATGTCCAGAATTCAACTGGTCAACTTCCTCTAAAACTTCTTATTGCTTTTGTCATAACTGTTGCGTTCAGAGCAACATCATCCACTCACACATCCTAGACATGGCAGCTATCTTAACCTCTCTTTGTCACTCCCATATCCATTTGGTTAATCTGTTTTCTCAAGTCTCAGGGAGTGATTGGAACTGAATATTCTGGATCAAGTCCTGCAAAGATCAGATCACTGGGGATGAAAAACAGTGCCCCGGAAGAGGCTACTCTTATCCCACCCTTCTGATCTTCAATTTTATTTTATTTTAAATTCTGCACTAACCTAATTGTTCTAGACCTTGGGCATACTGCCCTGAGCTAATTTGTTTGCCCGAATTAATTACCAGCAGAGGGTGGCAGTCTCATTTTCATAGACTCCTTCTGTTTTGGAAGAGATGCCTTTTTCTTCAAACAGTCCGATTTAGGTACTTTGACAGTGCAAAGGGTGTCTTGACATTTCCATAAAGACTTTTAAATGTTACCTTCTCTAAAGAAACAGTTTTAGAATGTGAAATCTTTATTTTTTTTCCCCCAAGGAAGAAAAACATCACCAGCTTAATTATCTCTGTAAGATAACTTCCTCATTTGCTCTTCATGTTGCTAGTGGAAAAAGATGATGATACTGTTTTCAAAAAACAAAAACAATTCTGGAGGATTTTAAGAAATTTTCTTTTGATTTTCACCTGTATAAATAATACCACAATTCAGAGGTCAAAGATGCTTGTAGGATTATGTGTTATCCTTGCAAGTTGATTTTTGAAAGATCTGCTGGAAGGGCAAATGTGAGCAGAAAGATGCTGCTGGTGGTCGTTACTCCACACTGAGAAGAAGGCAAAAGAGACAACTCTTTAGATGTGTAAGTTCTAAAAACTGTGAAAAAAAATCAGATACTATGACATCTATCCTATTAAACAGAACTTTAAGTGCCCAGTGCAGTACTGTTACCTACATACTCGTTGTATAGCAGAGTTCTGGAACATTTTCATTTTGCATAACTGAAACTCTATATCCTTTCCGCTGCAACTCCCTGTTTCCCCTCTCCTCCACCCCAGCAACTATCATTCTCTTCTACCCCTTTGAGTCTGACTACTTTAGATTCCACATTTGAGTGGAATCATGAAGGGTTTTTCCTTCTGTGACTGGTTTATTCTACTTAGCACATGGCCTCATGGTTCATCCATGTTGTAACATATGACAGGATTTCCTTCTTTTTCAAGACTGGATAGTATTTCGCTGTATGTATATATGGGGTCACATTTCCTGTAACCATTCACCTGTTGATGCACATTTAGGTTGTTTCTGCCTCTCGGCTATCGTGAAGCATGCCACACTGAACATGGCAATGCAAATGTATCTGCAAGATCTTATTTTCAACTCTTCTGAATAAATAACTAGAAGTGAAGTTATAGATATATGGTAATTCTATTTTTCATCTTTGAGGAATCTCTGTATTTTTTGTTTTATATAGCAACTGCAGTCTTTTACATTCCCACTAACAGTGTATGGGAGTTCCCATCTTTCCGCATCCTTGACAACACTTGTTATTTTCTGTTTGCTTTGTTTTCTCATGGCCAGCTTAACTGGGATGAGGTGATACTTCTTTTGATTTCCACTTCCCCGATGATTAGTGATGTTGAACACTTTTTTGTATACCTGTTGGCCATGTATCTTACACAGTTCACCAAAAACAACACAAACTGAATTAAAGACTTAAACCTAAGAACCCGAAACTATAAAACTCCTGAAAGAAAACTTAGGGGAAAACCTTCATAAAATTGATCTTGGCATTGATTTTTGGATATGAGACCAAAAGTACAGGCACCAAAAGCAAACATAAAGTAGGACTATATCAAACTGAATGCTTCTATTCAGCAAAGGGAGTCAACAGAGTCAACAGAGTCAAAGGCAGACTTCAGAGTGGGAGACACTGTTTGCACAGTCTATCTTTAATAAATTGTTAAACTTTTTACAAAACTCTTGTAAGAAGAAAGATTTTCTGTTGAATGTAGATCAGAAATCTAAATTCATGACTTGTGCTATAAGCGATCAGAGACTAAAGATTTTGGACTTTCCAAGCCACATGGAGCTACTCAATCTATCATTGTATGAAATCAGCCATAGACAATATATATGTGGGTGGGTGTGACTGTGTCTCAATAAAACATCATTTATAAAAACAGGGATGAATTTGGCCTGTGGACCACAATTTGCTGATCCTTAATCTAGAGCTGGGTTTCTGCGTCTGTCTCTTTCACTGTTAGGCTGGGTGGGTTTTTGTTGGGGGCTGTTCTGTGCATTATAGGATGGTTTGCAGGATCCTTAGACCAGAAGCCAGAAGTAATCCCCTCCTATCCACCCTTGTTGTGACAACTCAAAATATCTCCAAACATTGCCAGATATCTTCTGAGGGGAAAAATTGCTGTTGGTTGAGAAACTCTGATCTAGATGATTAAAATGATCTGATAAAGGGTAATAAGAAATATTTCTGTAAAGCTGCAAGAAGCCTGGAGAGATAGAAGAATGGAAATCCATAGGGTATTTGTCTCAGGGAGGTCAAGGTCCCCTTAAAGGAGCCACTATCACTGTCGAAAGATGGAAAAGAATTCAAAAAGGTCTGAAATGGCAACTTACTTGAAAGTTCAGTTCAGTTCAGTTGCTCAGTTGTGTCTGACTCTTTGCGACCCCATGAATCGCAGCATGCCAGGCCTCCCTGTCCATCACCAACTCCTGGAATTCACTCAAACTCACGTCCATCGAGTCGGTGATGCCATCCAGCCATCTCATCCTCTGTTGTCCCCTTTTCCTCCTGGCCCCAATCCCTCCCAGCATCAGAGTCTTTTCCAATGAGTCAACTCTTCGCATCAGGTGGCCAAAGTACTGGAGTTTCAGCTTTAGCATCATTCCTTCCAAAGAACACCCAGGACTGATCTCCTTTAGAATGGACTGGCTGGATCTCCTTGCAGTCCAAGGGACTCTCAAGAGTCTTCCCCAACACCACAGTTCAAAAGCATCAATTCTTTGGTGCTCAGCTTTCTTCACAGTCCAACTCTCATATCCATACATGACCACTGGAAAAACCATAGCCTTGACTAGACAGACCTTTGTTGGCAAAGTAATGTCTCTGCTTTTCAATATGCTATCTAGGTTGGTCATAACTTTTCTTCCAAGGAGTAAGCGTCTTTTAATTTCATGGCCGCAATCACCATCTGCAGTGATTTAGGAGCCCAGAAAAATAAAGTCTGACACTGTTTCCCCATCTATTTCCCATGAAATGATGGGGCCAGATGCCATGATCTTCGTTTTCTGAATGTTGAGCTTTAAGCTAACTTTTTCACTCTCCTCTTTCACTTTCATCAAGAGGCTTTTTAGTTCCTCTTCACTTTCTGCCATAGGGGTGGTGTCATCTGCATATCTGAGGTTATTGATATTTCTCCTGGCAATCTTGATTCCAGCTTGTGCTTCCTCCAGCCCAGCGTTTCTCGTGATGTACTCTGCATATAAGTTAAATAAGCAGGGTGACAATATATAGCCTTGACATACTCCTTTTCCTATTTGGAACCAGTCTGTTGTTCCATGTCCAGTTCTAATTATTGCTTCCTGACCTGCATATAGGTTTCTCTAGAGGCAGGTCAGGTGGTCTGGTATTCCCATCTCTTTCAGAATTTTCCACAGTTTATTGTGATCCATACAGTCAAAGGCTTTGGCATAGTCAATAAAGCAGAAATAGATGTTTTTCTGGAACTCTCTTGCTTTTTTGATGATCCAGCGGATGTTGGCAATTTGATCTCTGGTTCCTCTGCCTCTTCTAAAACCAGCTTGAACATCTGGAAGTTCACGGTTCACACATTGCTGAAGCCTGGCTTGGAGAGTTTTGAGCATTACTTTACTAGCGTGTGAGATGAGTGCAATTGTGCGGTAGTTTGAGCATTCTTTGGCATTGCCTTTCTTTGGGATTGGAATGAAAACTGCCCTTTTCCAGTCCTGTGGCCACTGCTGAGTTTTCCAAATATGCTGGCATATTGAGTGCAGCACTTTCACAGCATCATCTTTCAGGATTTGAAATAGCTCAACTGGAATTCCATCACCTCCACTAACTGTTTGTAGTGATGCTTTCTAAGGCCCACTTGACTTCACATTCCAGGGTGAGTGATCACACCATCGTGATTATCTGGGTCATGAAGCTCTTTTTTGTATAGTTCTTCTGTGTATTCTTGCCACCTCTTCTTAATATCTTCTGCTTCTGTTAGGTCCATACCATTTCTGTCCTTTATTGAGCCCATCTTTGCATGAAATGTTCCCTTGGTATCTCTAATTTTCTGAAGAGATCTCTAGTCTTTCCCATTCTGTTGTTTTCCTCTATTTCTTTGCATTGATCACTGAGGAAGGCTTTCTTATCTCTTCTTGCTATTCTTTGGAAGTCTGCATTCAGATGCTTATATCTTTCCCTTTCTCCTTTGCTTTTCGCTTCTCTTCTTTTCACAGCTATTTATAAGGCCTCCCCAGACAGCCATTTTGCTTTTTTGCATTTCTTTTCCATGGGGATGGTCTTGATCCCTATCCCCTGTACAATGTCACAAAAAGTGCTCCATAAATAATGCAAATGTCAGCTTAACCTACTTTAGTGATAGGCACCAAAAACAGAACAATTCAACACATTCGCCTGTGCTAACGGGATAGTCTGAGCTCCAGGGCTGGCTCTGAGCTGCTGGAAACTAGCTGGAGGTTCCAGTGCCCACTTGAGCAAGCGTTTATTTTTTCTGCTTATCTGAATTCAGAACCAACACAGGCAGAGTGATTTCTGAAAGTGCTCACATGTTTCTCTTTGTTTAGACAGGGCCAGACAAAAAATGGCCTGGTTTCACTGCACATTGGCAAGAACACATGTTTTTAAAAGTTAAAAACAGCCTAACACTCGTGAGTGAATCTCAAAGAATGTTGTCTTCTTGTCCGTTAGAATAAACACCTGTTTTGCAAAAAAAGAGAGTAAGAGCCATCTTTCTTGAGAAATTGTTGCTTTCTTTTTCTTCATTGCTGTTATTCTATTTTTAAGAGTTAAAAACTTTAAGCACAGAGTCCCATATTATAATTTAGATATTTGTCATTTTAAATAAAAAATCACCCCACATTTCATCAGGAAGTTCAGTTAAGCCCTTGTTAGCTGAGCTTCGTTCTTGACTTGAAAAACAAAGGAAATTATGGATCCTTTTCTTCTGGAATAAAACTCTCTCTAGCTAGGTCTATTTTTCTAATTGATTGGAGGAAATATGGAGTCCACATCCTTGAAAGGAGCTGTTTGGCTGTTAAGTCCTGTACCTAGTGCTACCTCCTGCGTGACCACAGCAGATGCATTCCATAGCCTATGTCTCCTGGTCACAGTACCAGTGGACGTGACATAATGGGGTCATTTGTGGATCATGGCAGTGGTTGGGCTCATGACAAAAAGTGGTAAGAACAGATTCTTCATAACCTTCCTGGAAATCTATATTTCAGTGTATCCCGAGAGACCCAGCTCCTTCAGTCCCATCTATTTGTGCCTGACTTTCCCTTGAACACCCACTGCCTTCCTGGCAGGCTGACCCAGCGTGCGTTTATGGTCTGGTTTGACGTCAGATCTTTCCTTCCGTCCCTCAGGCTATCATGGCCTCTACTGTGAGGAGGAGTACGACGAGTGTGTCTCCGCCCCGTGCCTGAATGCTGCCACCTGCAGGGACCTCGTCAACGGCTACGAGTGCGTGTGCCTGGCAGAGTACAAAGGTGAGCATTGCGGGGTGGACGTGTGCCAGCGTGGCTCTCCGTGACGTCATGAATTTCTCCACGCATGCGTGTAGCCCTCTGACTGGAGCGTGAAACTGTTTAGAATAAGAATCAAATGCTGGCAGTGGAATGATTTATGGGGGCCAAGGAGAGCAGTGTGCACATCCCTGGTTTCCTCTTGGTAAACTGAAGCATCTTTCTCCTGTCCTTTTGTTCTTCTCATCCTTCTTCTCTTCTGCTCTCTTATGTAAAAAACTGAGGATAAAAAGGAATGTGAAATGGACTCTCAGGCTCAGGTCAGAGGATGCAGCTGTGGCACTGGGGGAGGAGAGCATCTGTTCTGAAGTGCTCTCTGGGCAAGGAGACGGTGCTGTGCTTTTCAGTGGGAGGAGGCGGGTGGAGTCTCACACGTTGGCAGAAAAAATTCATTCTCGTTAAATGAGTCGTTAAAGGGGAGGCAAGTGTTAGTTCATTTGAGTGAATTTGTGTCAAAGTCACTCTGGAAAAACGGCGGATGCTGATGAAGAGTTTATAACGTTCTCAGGTGGTGGTGGTGGTGAAGACTCCTCCTGTTTGTGTCGGAAACTCAAGAGACACAGCTTCCATCCCTGGGTTGAGAAAACCCCCTGGAGAAGGACGTGGCAACCCATTCTAGTATTCTTGCCTCCATAATTCTTGCCATGGACAGAGGAGCCTGGTGGGCTACAGTCCATGGGTCACGAAGAGTTGGACACAACTGAGTGACTAACATTGTCACTTTTTTTTTAAATAGCATCCAAACCCTGTTCTGCTTCCCTGGTGGCTCAGGTGGTAAAGAATCTCCCTGCAGTGAGGGAGACCTGGGTTCCATCCCTGGGTCAGGAAGATCCCCTGGAGAAGGAAATGGCCACCCACTCCAGTATTCTTGCCTAGAAAATTCCATGGACAGAAGAGCCTGGCGGGTTACAGTGGTCCATGGGTTTGCAAAGAGTTAGATACGACTCAACAGCTAACACACACACACCCTGTTCTAAGTCTTTACATGGGTAAACTCATAAAAAAGACCTGAGAGTAACTCAAGAGGACGTAGTGTCAGCCTTCAGAAGCCCCTCCATCTGCCTCCCCTGTGGGCTCACTGGTGTGGCTTCATTGGAGCCTCAGCACGCTCAGCCAGCACTGTGTCAGGGGCCTGGTCGTCAGCTGCTCTGCATGTGTTTCTCTAAGTCATGACTTCAGCGCTGGTGTAGACTTTTGTAATACCTTTGAGGGCTCTATTTAAATCCATTTCACGTAACCTTTTGCCCACACCACAGCCTGCTTGATACCATTGATCTGCTAGTGACCTTGCTTTGTAGCTGATGTTGCTTCTCTTTGGATGGACCCACATTTATTTAGAGGTCTTTCTGATGAGCCTTGAAGGTTTGTGGGGCACATAGATGAACCTGATCTAGCCCCTGGGTGGAAGGGCTGAAGATGGACCCCATCTTTTCTGTATGTTCAGCAGATCTGATGTTTTTCGTGGAGTATGATGCCCACTTAGAGCTGAACTCTGCCAACTCCCATGAGGACAGGCATTCTGGCTTCATCTACATGGACAGGTGTTCTGGCTTCATTCATATGGATTTAAGTTCTAGGTGGATCTCAGTATCAGGAAATAGGACATCCTCTCAAGTCTGGAAAGAATAAAAGAGCAATGAACTTGGAGACCTAGGTAGCTCGACCTCACTGTGCCGTTGGCATACAGATGACCCTGGATAAACCTCTTCAACTGACTTGAGATTGAGAGATTTTGAGATTCTTCATGACAACATTAGTAGTGGTAGATGTGCTTCAAAAATTTAAATCCCAGAATTCTTTAGTTTATGATAGAATCTTATAGAGTAAGTTTCATCTTTATAAATGACAAAATTATTAATGGGGTGTACTCCAAATTTGCTTCTTGTGTTCCTGGCTTGGAAGCAGTGCTCATGATATCATGACCAAGAAATAAAAAGTGAAATTGTGTATGATGACCTGCTAGTGACTCCACAAATTCATGGACTGTGAGCCTGGCTTTTTTAATTTTTTTAATCCATTTTTCTCAATGGGTGTTCCCAAATTTTGCTGCTTCTCTCAAGCCTTATATTAAATCACTCATTCACCTTCATGGAATGAAAAAGAGCTTATCATTTAGAGACATTTTTAAATTTCCCTAGTTTTCCACATCCTACAGCAGTGGTTCTCAAACTTGAGCATGTGTTAGAATCTGCTGGTGAACTTCCTAAAACTTAGTCTGCTGGGCCCCAACCCTTGAGTTCCTGATTCAATATATCTGGGGTTACAGTGAAGATGTGAAGATTGCTCAGTCGTGTCCGACTCTTTGTGACCCCATGGACTGTAGCCTACCAGACTCCTCTGTCCATGGGATTTTCCAGGCAATAGTACTGGAGTGGATTGCCATTTCCTTCTCCAGGGAACTTCCCGACCCAGGGATTGAACCCGGGTCTCCCACGTTGTAGACAGACGCTTAACTGTCTGAGCCACCAAGGAAGTCCCATATCTGGGGTAGGGTCCAATAATTTGAATTTCTGGTAAGTTCTCAGATGATACCGATATGCTGATTCTTGCTGCCCTTTGAGAAGCCCCACCCTACAACTCATCTGCAATCACAACTGCTCAAATTTGATTGTCCTCCCTATTAACTGTCAAGTGCTCCCCATTCTGCTCAAGGCTAATCCTTCCGTATATGTTCCTCATTCCACCCCTTCTATTTTTATGTGACCTTCCTCCATCAGTTACAGATGCCCTGCCGTGGATGACTCAAGAGGATAGAGTTGACTTGAGATGACTCAAGATCCTGGAGGGGATCTCAGTTGCATTTGAGGGTGTGGGTTTTCAAGAAAAGGGTGCAGTGCCAGGAGCCTTTATGTACCACAGGGTTAGGATATAGAGTTCTTGGGAGAACAGAGGACTCAAAGACCAGCTGAGCCATAAAGACCCCTCAGCTTATAGAGAGGAAATACGTACTATGGCACGTGACCCTATGAGACAAAGGGCTCCCTATCTCATGGATCCTGGCTGTTCTTTAAAAGGACTGCTGGACTTCCTTGGTGGTCCAGTGGTTAAGAATCCACCTGCCAATGCAGGGGACTCAAGTTCCATCCCTGGTCTGGGAAGGTTCCATATGCCACGGAGCAACTAAGCCCATATGCCACAACTACTGAAGCCCACGCAATCTAGAGCCTGAGTGCCACAGCAAGAGAAGCCACCACCATGAGAAGCCCTCACACCGCAACTACAGGAAGTCCACAGGTAGCAATGTAGACCTGGTGCAGCCAAAAATAAATAAATAAAATAATCGCTAATTAAAAAAAAAAGAAGACTGCAGGTAGACTGAGCTGGTCCTTGTGTGTACGTGTGTGTATTTGAAAAAGAGAAATAAAGAGAATGGGCCCCTGCTCACACCTGGAGAACCTTGAAAAGCACAAACTGGGAAGCCTCTGCCCCTCGTAGACAGGGCTGGCTTGACTGGCCTGTCCAGCACTGGAGGAGAATCTCCAGTATCATCTCTCTCATTGCCAACCTCAAGCCTGGCCAGTCCAGGGAGCCTGTACCAGCAACTCGATGAGGGAAAAAGTATCTAGGAAGTAAAAACAAAATTGCAGCAAAACCCACAACTCTAAATACTCAAAAAGGGAAGTGAAAAACGTAAGGTATGTCCCTCAAAATTGAATTTAGGTCTGGAAAAGCAAAAGGAGGAACTATGTCATGGTAGAAGTAAAAATATGAGGAAATGGAAACCGTGAGTGAAAAGACATGAAATACGGAGAAAAGATCCAAGATATAATGTTTCATCTGAATGATGGATGCTGGGGAAGAAGAAAGAAGACACAGAAATAAAACCGGAAACAAACAGCTACTAGAAGGAGAAGGCTATGAGATAAATAAAACTGAAATTTTCATGTAGAATCGGCTTACAGAGTGCCAGAGGATTAATGAAGGAGATGATATATAATTTGTGATTTCCTGGTAGAGTTTCCAAATCCAAGACTACAGAGAATATTTTTTGCAAGATTCTTCATAGGGAGTACAAGTTACACTCAAAAGAAAGGCAAATCAGCATTAAACTGCTCTTCTCTAAAATGAAGCTGGTGGTCCAGTGCTTAAGAATCTGCCTTCCAGTGCAGGAGGCATGGGTTCGATCCCTGGTCAGGGACCTAAGATCCCACATGCCTCAGGGTAACTAAGCCCTCGTACTGCAACTACTGAGCCCATGTGCTCTGGAGCCTGTGTCCCCAACTAGAGACGTGTGTGTGCTGTAATGAAGATCCTGTGTGCTGCAACGGGACCTGATGCCACAAAATAAATCAATATTTAAAAAAATAAAATGAGACTAAACAGTGAAGAGTGTTTTATATTTTTCATAGAAAAAGTCTGGTAGTTAAAGTTTCATTTATATTTGAGGGATAAAGAAAGACATTTTCTACACTTAAGGAACCCCATGTACCCTCTCTAAGAAAATTATTTTACAAGGTATACTCATCAAATTGGAACTAAATCAGAACAAAGATAACCAGATAGGGGGCAATAGACAATAAGAGGAAGGAGATTGAGCAGACTTCTTTACTTATGGTGATAAACCTAAATAGATGGCATCGCAGCACTGTTTATAATAGCCAGGACATGGAAGCAACCTAGATGCCCATCAGCAGATGAATGGATAAGAAAGCTGTGGTACATATAAACAATGGAGTATTACTCAGCCATTAAAAAGAATACATTTGAATCAGTTCTAATG
The DNA here is from genome assembly GCF_002263795.3 of Bos taurus. Taxonomy (NCBI): domain Eukaryota; kingdom Metazoa; phylum Chordata; class Mammalia; order Artiodactyla; family Bovidae; genus Bos; species Bos taurus. The sequence continues at coordinate 117,430,085 of NC_037329.1, read as the reverse complement.
AGATGGATGAAACTGGAACCTATTATACAGAGTGAAGTAAGCCAGAAAGAAAACACCAATACAGTATACTAACGCATATATATGGAATTTAGAAAGATGGTAACAATAACCCTGTGTACGAGACAGCAAAAGAGACACCGATGTAGATCAGTCTTATGGACTCTGTGGGAGAGGGAGAGGGTGGGGAGATTTGGGAGAATAGCATTGAAACATGTATAATATCATGTATGAAACGAGTCACCAGTCCAGGTTCGTGCATGGTACTGGATGTGTGGGGCTGGTGCACTGGGACGACCCAGAGGGAGGGTACGGGGAGGGAGGAGGGAGGAGGGTTCAGGATGGGGAATGCGGGTATACCTGTGGCAGATTCATTTTGATATTTGGCAAAACTAATACAATATTGTAAAGTTTAAAAATAAAATAAAATTAAAAAAAAAAAGATGGCATTCATGTGAATGCTAATTTAGTGGTGAAGATATGTCTCTTGAGAGAATAGATGTGCATACTGTATTAATTATTAATATTATTGCTGCATAGTGAATTATTGTAAGGTAGTGGCTTAACACAATACCCTTTTATTAGCTAACAATTTCCTACATTCAGGCATGGATTAATGGATTCCTTGTTCAAGGTCTGGTATCCAAAGCTGGAATCAAGGTCTTGGCTGGGCTGAATGCTCATCTGAGGTTTAAATAGGGAAGGATCAGATTCAAAGTCCCCTCAAGTTGTTGGTAGAGTTCATATCCTTGTAGCTGGAGAATTGTTGACAGCTTCTTGAAAGTGATGAGAGAGAACCTCTGCTGTTTCAAGGCTCTTACTTCAAGAGAGGCCTGAACCCTCTTAAAGCTCTCACCTAGTTAGGTCAGGCCCACCCAAGGTTAACTCGAAGTCAACTGATTAGATTTTGCATCTTCAAACTTTCTTAACCATTGCTGAATGCCATTGGTTGGTTCTCATTCAGGGGAGGGAATTATACATGGGTCTAACTTATTGAGGAGGGTCACCCTAGCGTATGTCACCACATGAGTTGGTGGGTGTTTGGGAATGATTGGAAGGCACACAGATGTGTTAGAGATCTCATCTCAATGGGCAGATAAAGTGATTATTTCATTTTGAGGTATTTATAGAGACCTTTAGGTTTGGGTTTAAACAGGCATGTAAACCTTAGCAAAGTAGCAATAAATGAAAGAACTTCAAACCTTAGAGTGATGGGCAGGTGTTGAGGTGTGGGGTAGAAGGGATTAAAAGAAAAGCAGAAGGGGCCAATTTATGCCCTCAACCCAGAGGAAGGTCACAAGACCCTGGACCTGTCTTTCCTGTCCTTCTTTGGAGGCATTTTTCCCAACATGTATTTACATATGAGAAGTCTGTATAAACTTAGAAAACTATCAGATGAGAGAACACTAGTTCTTAACTAGCACTCACCTCTGCAGTTAGACCTTGGGTAAGTGATATGTTGAGGGGAAGATTGGTACTTTAACTTCTTACTTTACATATGTGCTTTTTGCATGGTGATTTTTAATCTTTTCTGTTTTTAAAAAGTGTAAATAAGTGAATATAACTTCCTGAAAAGAATGAGTGCAATAAGGTCAGGCAAGTATAGCTAAGAACATTTTGAAAAAAGAAGGCATTGAGGGGGAAGTTCTGCCAGATGTTGAAACCCATTATAATGCTGCAGTTATTATTGCATTCCCATGTAATGGGTGTGAGAATGGACAGCTAACCAAAATTGAATAATGGCCTAGAAACCCTCATCTATAATAATATATGACACTTAACAAAGAATTGCTATGAATGGGAAGGGAATTCTTTCTTAAGAAATTGTGCTAAAAAATAAATTGAGTTGCTAAACAGAAAAAAAAGAAATGTCCCTGCACACACTTCTAAATAAGTTCCTTGTGAATTTGGAAAAAAAAGTCTGACTCTTATTTGACTTTGCATCCTCATCTGCTTACTTCCTCCCTTCTTCCTGTGTCTTTTACAACCAAATTTCCTTAGCATTGGTATAGATGACACCTCTATTTCCTTTAATTTTCTTTTCATATCCTTTCACAGTTTGGATCTCATTCTGCTAAATGGATTTGTGGTTCAGTCACTCAGTCCTATCAAACTCTTTTTGACTCCATGGTCTGCAACACTCCAGGCTTCCCTGTCCTTCACCATCTCCTGGAGCTTGCTCAAATTCATGTCCACTGAGTCCATGATGCCATCCAACCATCTGATCCTCTGTCACCCGCTTCTCCTCCCACCCTCAATCCTTCCCAGCATCAGGGTCTTTTCCAATGAGTTGGCTGCTTGCATCAGGTGGCAAAAATACTGGAGCTTCAGCTTCAGCACCAGTCCTTCCAGTGAATAAGCAGGGTTGATTTCCTTTAGGATTGACTGGTTTGATCTCCTTGCTGTCCAGTGACCTAATTAAAGACTGAAATCCCAAAGCTTCCAACTCCACATTCCTGCCCCATCACCCTATGATCACAGGTTTCCTCATGAAACTCACCTGCTTTAGCCTCCACAGCCCCGTTCCTCTCCCCATCCCACCCCCAACCATAGTCTTCCCTCAGGTCTTTTGAAAAGAATCCTTGTCCCCTGAACACCACGGATGCAGGTTGTTTGCAGGCTTCACTTCTTGGCCCTTTGCCATCATTCAGTCCCGCGACTGTATCCACTAACTGAAATATTGATCTCCGAAAGGGCATGATTTCTCCTTCCTAAACTTTCCAAGCATTTTCTTGATATTTGGTATGACAGTTAGGATCCGCCTTGTAGTCAGTTCTTTCTGGCTCCAGACTTTCCTTTCATGGACACTTAATTATAATCTCCTGAATGGCAGTGACTACACAGGCTTTTTTTCGGTTGTTGTTAATTAATGTATTTTTTTTTTGCTGTACTGCGTGGCATGTGGAACTTCCCTGACCCAGTATTGAACTCATGAAGAAGAGCAGACTCTTAACCACTGGACCACCAGGGAGGTCCCTCTTTTTTTTTCTTTTCTTCTTCTTTTTTTAACTTACCATCTGCTCTTGGTATGGCGGCTTACTCAAAGTAAACACTCCATAGCTATCTGTACTTGAATGGAAACTACTGCTTAACACACTAGTAAAATAAACCAAAGCAGCTTGAGCTTTTTGCCCACAGAAACAAAATACACGGAGGGACTCAGAGTGATCTCTCTTCAGATATACTGAAAAGCTAATACTTCTTTAAAACTAGTTCACAGCGAATTCACCATGGGACTTTGGTTAGCATTCATCAACCTTATGTTGTCAAAACATCAAGTTACAGACCCACATTATGCTGAATTATTATTTGTAGCAGAACAAATTTAATGGTCAAAACTATACACACTTGGAATTTTTGGTGATAGAAGTTAGAAAGTACTCCAATTTTAAAGAATGAAAATATGATTATGAATAATGAAAATAATTTATGAAAATGAATACTGTTATTTGTGTTTGATTTAGAAATTGTTAGCAAGTTTTACTAGTTTTACTTGATTTTTAAATTAATTTTTATTGGAGTATTGTTGCTTTATAGTGTGTGTTAGTACTGTACACAGAGTGAATCAGCCATCATATACATCTGTCCCCCCTCCCTTTTGGATGTCCTTCCCACTTAGGTCACCGCAGTTCATTAAGTAGGGTTCCCTGTGCTAAGCCGTGGGTTTTCTCTAGTTATCTATTTTATACATAGTGTCAGTAATGCACTAGCTTTATTTTAAATGGCGATATATTCCCTGACACATCTGATGTGAGGCTACTATAATAATTCTGGAATGAACATATTTATTCATATAATTTTCATATTTTCTGGATTTTTTTTTTGGAGGGATAGAGTCTCAGAAATAAGTGTATTGGGTTGTGAGTTTGATCACATCGCACCTAGTTGTTGATTTTTAAAGTCCAGAAAAATGTATAATTGAAAAGATGAAAACTCTTTGTTGGCTAGAATTATTTCCTCTGTGTAACCAGTGGACAAGAATTTCTAGATTGTATACCTAGCCATTCTCAAGTACTGTGATTGATAGAAAAATGGATAACTCTGGGTTTCTTCCTTTATCAGCTTATTGTTTAACCAGAAGAGCAGACTGAGACTGGCACACACAAGAAATAAGGAGGCGAAGGTCGAGGTGTCAGTTGTAATTTCTAAAACAGATTAGAAAAGGTTGAGCTCTGTGAGGTTGAAACCCTGGAAAAGTTTTCTTGGCGGAAAGCAGTTTGAATAAAGTAAGATGATGTCTTCAAATGAATAGGAAGTTCAAAGAACACTTCAAGCTAATTTTCTTTACCTGACTTAATTTTCTTGGAGATAAAATAAAAATTTTTCAGTTGCGAAAATATCAATCACGGCCGAAAATTGTGATGACAACAGAGGTTTATAATTGGAGCACGACTCTTTGAATTTTTGCTCATTTTAATTCTAAAATTAGCTGCCAGAAAGAGCCCTGTTGAAATAAAGATCTCTTCTGAAACATTGCTGCTCTATGCCTTAATATAAAAAGTATGATTTTTCATTAGTTTTGACTGATTTACAGTTTATTTTCGCTTGAGACTAAACATAAGTTGCGTAATAGTGCGTGCTGCGTCCCTTGCCAGTGGGTGATGCGTGCGTCATTCTGCAGACTTAGTCTGAAGTGTGGACCTGGCTTTCCCTGACAGAACAGGCAGATTTGGAATAGTGTCTCACTCCTCTGGCAACCCTACCTGTGTATCGGCCAAAGTACACAGACTGTCGCCCCTCCTGGAAGGACAGGATGCTGGTGGTATAGCCATCATTTCTTTCCCGTGGTCTGATACAGCCTCTGCTCTAAAGGCCCTCAGAGATACATGGGGGAATCAGACAGCAAAACACGTAAGTGGTGATTTAACACTGTGAACTCTGGAATCATGGGATCTCCACACGCCCTCAATGTGGCAGAAGAACAAAGTCCTGCCTTGGGAGAGTCAACTTCAGGAGGGAGGGCGAAGGAAAGCGTCATGGTCAGAGGACACAGGATGCCTGACATTTAGTGTTGTGCAAGGGAATGGGGGCTCTGGGGGTGCAGATGAGGGGAAACCAGGGACCCTGAAGAGCAGAGTTGAAGGGGATGTATCTGGTCATCTCAGTGGTGTTCATGACTTTCTCTTCTCTGCATTTAAGATTTCTAGCTCATAGTGGTTCAGTTCTGACCAACAAACTGAACAGCATGGCACGTGTTTCTTGCAAAGGGCTTAGCGAGGCTCAGCGTATAGAAACATGAGTCAGCAAAGTGCTCTCTGGGGACGTTTGAGACCGTCTTGCTTCGAAGTTATCCTCTTGCTGTGAAGATTAGTGTTTGTCCCATCTTGCTGCCAGAAAACTCTCAATGAACCTCAAGTGACTGAATATCTTATCTTTTGAAAAAGAGAAATAACAAAGGATAAAATCATTGCCCAAACACGCAAAAGATTGAAGTTGCTTATTATCTTGAGTGTTTTCATCAAATGTACCTTACTGAAGGCTTTTAAAGCTGAGATGCTTAAACACTCAGCCTAGAACATGCTTTTTGGCCTTACTGGAGGAATGTGGTAATTTGTGTGTTAATGTATTAGTTATATGAATATTTTAAGATTAGGTTGGCAAAGGTATTACTAAAAATCCAGAAAAACATGACCTTGATTGCTCTTACTTTAGGTCTAACGGATACTTTTGCTCTTAGATTTCAGAACACTTCTGAACTTTGGTGTGGCTGTATTTCCTGTTAATGGAAAGCCTCGTTTGTCACCTGGTTCCCAGTGATCAGCCTCCTAGGAACTTCTTCTTGTTCAGTCGCTAAGTCATGTCTAACTATTTGCAACCCCATGAACTGCAGCACATCAGGCTTCCCTGAACTTGCAAATATGTGAATTCTTGTTTTTCATAACACTTAGAAGCAGAAAATGCTCTTTTGCATTTTACTGTTTCAGTTCAGCCTGTGCTACTTGGGTATCACTGGAAAGATGAAAATAGAGACTCCTGGGTGAAGAGACTGTACACACTCAAGCAACGAGCAATTACCAGTTTTATACTTTAATCTCTAAATTAGTTTTTTAAATTAATTAATTATTTGGCTGCGCTGGGTCTTCATTACTGCCCATGGGCTTTTCTCTGCCTACAGCAAACAGGGGCTGCTCTTTGTTGAGGTATGCAGGTTTCCCATTGCAATGGCTTCTAGTGCGCAGGCTCAGTAGTTGTGGCATGAGGGCTTAGTTGCCCTGCAGCATGTGGAATCTTCCTGGACCAGGGATTGAGCCCATGTCCCCTGCATTGGCAGGCAGACTCCTAACTACTCAACTGCCAGGGTAGTCCAATCTTTAAATTAGTTTGACCTTGAATATTTACTGTGAGTCGTGGGTTTGTTAAGGATGAGTCAGGGAGGTGCCATCCAGTCTTTGGAGGCAGAGAGGGAGCTAGGAGATACTTGGGGGCTGGGAGTGCTTCCCACCAGGCATGAGGCAGTGGGCTTAGGGTGGTGGTTGCAGGGAGAAAAGTCAGGCAAAGATATGAAAGGCACTTTGGAAAAATATGTGGTAAAATATTGTTCACAAGTTGGATATGATGGCAAAGGATAAAAAGAAATGAAAACGCATCCATTCTAAAATGCTTTGTTCATTGCTCAGTGTCTAAGTTGTGTCTGACTCTTTGTGACTGCAGCACACCAGGCTTCCCTGTCCTTCACCATCTCCTAGAGTTTGCCAAAACTCATGTCATTGAGTCACTGATGCCATCCAACCATCTTATCCTCTGTCGCCCACTTCTCCTCCTGCCCTCAATCTTTCCCAGCTTCAGAGTCTTTTATAATGAGTTGGCTCTTCACATCAGGTGGCCAAAGGATTGGAGCTTTAGCTTCAGCATCAGTCCTTCCAAGGAATATTCAGGATTGATTTCCTTTAGGATTGACTGGTTTGATCTCCTTGCAGTCCAAGGGACTCTCAAGAGTCTTCTCCTACACCACAGTTCAAAAGCATAAATTCTTTGGTGCTCAGCCTTCTTTATGGTTCAGCTCTCATATCAGTACATGACTACTGGAAAAACCATAGCTTTGACTATACAGATCTTTGTCAGTTAAGTGATGTCTCTGCTTTTTAATATGCTGTCTAAGTTTGTCACAGCTTTTTTTCCCCAAGAAACAAGCACCTTTTAATTTCATGGCTGCAGTCACTGTCTGCAGTGATTTTGGAGCCCAAGAAAATAAAGTCTGTCACTGTGTCCATTCTTTCCCCCATCTATTTGCCATGAAATGACAGGACTGAATGCCATGATCTTAATTTTCTGAATGTTGAGTTTTAAGGCTTTTCCCTCTCCTCTTCCACCTTCATCAAGAGGCTCTTTAGTTCCTCTTCCCTTTACCACGCTCCAATAAATCATTAGTGTGACTACAGACAGGGAATTCTGTTTTCTTTTTCTCTTGCATTCCACACCCACCCCCGCCCCCACATCCCATTTCCTGAACCTTGCTTCTTAAGACATTGAAAATTAGAACAGAAAGGAGAGAAAAAAGTCCCAGCAAGAATAATTTCAGTGTCAAAATGAGTCACTGGGTGTGGCAGTCTTTTGTACAATATGAGTGAAGTAAGGAAGTGGAAATTAAATAAATATCCTTTTATTATTTGATTTATGCTTATGTTTTCTTGAGACTGTCAGAAAGGATAAGTTTCATTATATAGTTTCTTACCCAGAATATAATTTATCTTCCTCTCCAAAGGGGAGGGGAACAAAGAGAGAGATTAGTCTATTCATCCATCTGACCTTCCAGTGAAATACCAGAAATTCTACCTTTCAAAGAGCATTGGATTTTTAAAGTTCTTTTAAAAAATAAAATGATGAAAATGCCATATAGTCATTGTGAAAAATTCTAACAATGTAGAGATATACAAAGTGACATTCAAAGAAATTCATTTTTCTCTCAGTTCAGCTTCAAGCCTTTGCGTACATACATATACACATAGACTACTTTTTAACGCCAAGGGAAACTGTTTTTGTTATAAAGACTGTTTTTCAGTGCCTCTTTTGTTTGCTGTTGAATGGGTGCAGAGTTCCATAGACTCTGTATGTTTCCATGGCAGTCAGAGCTCCATCTCATGAACTGTTCAGCGAGCACAGGATCACATTCAAGTGACCATCATCTTTGGGTCCCTCTCTGCCAGCTTGGTGACCTTGCATTTGGATGTTTGTCTCCTAGTGTTGACTCGAGGATCACCTTATACATAAAGCACAGCAGAAGGATCTGGAACACAGTATGTGTGCAACACGTTGCCTTTCATCTGTGGTGAACTGGTTTGATCTTTGGGGATGAAGTCTAAGGACCTCCTCTCCCCTGCAGTTTTCCAAAACTACAACTGGAGCTCGTTTAAATATCTGACTCCAAATCTTTACCTTCAGGATACTGTTTATCAGTTATATTGACATTTTTTTGTAGACTGTCTGGCTACGTTCTGTTTCTTTTGGAGACTTAGAAACCATGTGTCACTGATAAATTTAATCTTTCAATGTTTTAACTTTCTGTTGCCCAGACTTTGGGGTGTGGGGTCAGAGAAAATACAGAGAAGACTTTATGGTGGGACTTATGATCAGGTACTGAATTTGATACTTTCTAGTAAGGTGTGTTTTTACAACTTAAAGTCAAGGGTGGGCTTCCCTGGTGCCTCAATGGTAAAGAATTTGCCTGCCAAAGCTGGAGATGTGGGTTCGATTCCTAGGTTGGGAAGATCCCCTGGAGAAGGAAATGGCAATTCACTCCAGTATTCTTGCCTGGAGCGTTCCATGGACAGAGGAGCCTGGTGGGCTATAGTCCACAGAGACGCAGAGTCGGACATGACTTGAGCAACTAAACAACAGCAAAAGTCAAGGGTGGGCACATGAATACATATACATGTGTGCACACATGCGTGTTCATGCACACACACACGCACCCCTCTGGGAATCAGCGTTCACACTGTTCAAATCTATTCAAACACTTTCCTTTCCAAGGCCATGGGAGCTGGAGACCTTAGCAAGTTACCCTTTTTGCATCTGTGTCTCTGCAGGAATCCACTGCGAATCCTACAAGGACCCATGCGCTAATGTCAGCTGTCTGAACGGAGGCACCTGTGACAGCGAAGGTCTCAATGGCACGTGTGTCTGCACACCAGGATTTACAGGCAAGTGACCCAGAAACTGAGTTTTCGAATTACTGCAAAATCCCTGAGATTGTAGCTGTGAAAAAAACCCAGAAACCTCTATGCATACATTATTGCAAAATATGAATTGCACTGCAGAAGGTAAGCAGGGATCGCTTGGATGGAGACCAGTTTTAAAGCAATTTACCGTGTTGTCATTAAGTGAGGCTCTCAGATCAGCATTTGGTTCGAAGACTTGCTGAGACTGCCCTTACTATGTACGTTTTCTGACTTGTAGCTTTGAAACGTGAGACATGAGCCATTACACTCACACCTGATAAAGTGTCAGTGCTAATGGAGGCGAGAAGGAGAATGGAAGGGTCAAATGTGTCTTCTGCAGAAACTGCATTTCACCACCAGGTTTATTTCTATTGAAAGATAACGGCAGTGTCTGGATTTACTTATTTATTTTAATTGAGGGATAATTACTACCTTGTGATGGTTTTTGCCATACATCAATATGACTCAATCAGTATGAATCGGCCACAGGCATACATGTGTCCCCTCCATCCTGAATCCCCCTTGCACCTCCCTCCCCACCCCATTCCTCCAGCTTGTCACAGAGCACCGGCTTTGGGTGCCCTGTATCGAACATCAAACTCCCACTGGTTATCTGTTTTGCATATGGTAAGGTATATGTTTCAGTGCTATTCTCTGAAATCATCCCAGCTTTTCCTTCACCCTCTGAGTCCAAAAGTCTGCTCTTTATGTCTGCGTCCCCTTTACTGCCCTACGCATTTGAGTCAGTTCTAGTGAAGTGGATGAACCTAGAGCCTCTTATACAGAGTGAAGTAAGTCAGAAAGAGAAAGGCAAATATTGTATATTAACATCTGGATTTTGCATAATGGAGAGATGGTGGGGGCGATGAGAGGGAGACCTTGGATTAGTAGTGAAGGTGAGGACAGGAGAGGTGTGGGCAGAGGGAGTGGATGGGGGAGAAAATATCTGATGGAAGAACAGGTCGGGAGGACAGGGCTGGGTTCAAGAGGAGCCTTGGAGGCCCCTGGGCTCTGAGTGGGAAAAGTCACTGTGGGCAAGGGGAATGAGCCTAACAAGGGCTCCTTTGAAGTCACCCCTCAAAGATCTCAGCGGGTTGTGAACACCCCAAACAGATGTGAAGTGTCATATGCATGTGTAAATACTGAGGGGGAAGTTCTTAAATTTTCATCAGATTCTCAAAAGAAATTAGGAACCACTTGGGTAGCGGAGATTCCATCTTTTGCTTTGTTAACTGAGCACAGGAGTGCGGAGATGTAGAGCGTAGGTCAGGTCTCTGTTTTGAGCACTTGCTCAGCCAACAATAGCGTCAGGGTCACTCTGGCTTGCAGGTTGGGAAAGGTTAATATACAGGGTGCTGACAGAAGAAGGTGGGCACTAAAGTTTCTGGAAATACATTATCATTGGCTGGAGAGTGCATTGCATGCTCACTTCTCCCTGCTAAGCCACAGAGGCCACCTCCCCAACCCTGAAGAATTCCACAGAACCTGGACCCCCAGTCCGTCCCTGGGGAGCCTCATTCGTGCTTCTGGGGAAGATGCCAACAGTCAAGATCAGGAGGAGCGACCCTGATCTTCCTTCTGTTTATCTGTGTCACATCCTTTGTTTTCCTTTTGGCTTTTCCTGGGACTGAGAAGCGGGCTTACTCAGAAAATTATCTGCAGGTGGTTTTGTTTCTGACCAGTTTATAAACACACAAGGACATTTGTTCTCATCAATAAATGCAAAGATAATATTGGGGAAGCACTCCATTTTTCCCCCTAGACATTTATATCCCACAAATAATAAAAAGTTTGGAAGAAAAATGAGAAAATATAGTGCCATAGAGAAAAAAAAAAAAAAACACCACTTAAAACTGTGCTACTAGGAGACAGCTGTTGTTAACATTTTGTTACACTTATCCAGGGGTTTTCCTGAAGGTCTGTTTGTGTTTAAGATACAGTGTGTAGTGTAAATGCATATGTTCGTGCCTGCTAAGTTGCTTCAGTCATATCCAACTCTTTTCGACCCTATCGACTGTGGCCCACCAGGATCCTCTGTCCATGAGATTCTCCAGGCAAGAATACTGGAGTGGGTTGCCACACCCTCCTCCAGGGAATCTTCCTGACCCAGGGATCAAACCCACATCTCCTGCAGTTCCTACATTGCAGGCAGATTTTTTTTTTTTTTTTTACTGCAGAGCCACCGAGGAAGCCCGTAAATGCATATATTTGAACATAAAAGAAATCATACTCTTCATACTGTTTTTCACTTAAAGATATGTGTATTTCATAAATGGCACTTTCACATTAAGGAATATGCTTCTGTTTATCATTTTTATTGGCTGTCCTGTCATCAATTCCATGATATGTCAGGATTCTTTTTTTAACCCATGCTCAATTCAGCTTTTGGAGAGATGGAACTTTTTCCGATTGTAAACAATATTACAGTGAATATTCTTGCATGCATGTCTGTGAACTTGTATGATTATTTCTTTGAGCTAATTTCCTAGGAATGGAATCCCAGGATCCAGGAGAATACATACTTATTTCCATATTGCTCTCCAGGAAGAAACCTTGTACCAATATTTACTTCTATCCTGAGTGCAAAGAAGCTTTTATTTCCTTGAAAGTGAAAATGTTAGTCACTAAGTAGTGTCCAAGTCTTTGTGATCCCATGGAGTGTAGCCTGCCAGGCTCCTCTGTCCATGGGATTTTTTTTTCAGGCAAGAATACTGGAGTGAATTGCCATTTCCTTCTCCAGGGATTCTTCCCAACCCAGGGATCAAACCTGCATCTTCTGTGTTGGCAGGTGGATTATTTTTCCACTGAGCCAGCAGGGGAGCTCTGAAGAGACCTTTTAAATGAAAATCTAATCTTGTCTCTCCCTACTTAAAATCACCTACTGGCATATCATTGTCTTTAAGACTTTTAACTGGATCATCAAGACCTGGGAGGTTTGGCTGCATCCAGTCTTCCCAGGCTTGTCCTGGGCCCTCTTTGCCTGCTTGATTCCTGAACAGCAGTGCATGATCTTCTTCTCAGTAATGTTCTTCCTGTGTGTCTCCCGCCTCTCAATCCCCTCTGCCTCCCCCACTGGCCATACACCTTTTGGTTGTTGTTTAGTTGCTACATCTTGTCCAACTCATGTTCTAGGTGAAAATTCCACCCCTAGGCCTTCGGAGAAGGCAATGGCACCCCACTCCAGTACTCTTGCCTGGAAAATCCCATGGATGGAGAAGCCTGGTAGGTTGCAGTCCATGAGGTTGCTAAGAGTCGGACACGACTAAGCAACTTCTCTTTCCCTTTTCACTTTCATGCATTGGAGAAGGAAATGGCAACCCACTCCAGGGTTCTTGCCTGGAGAATCCCAGGGACAGGGGAGCCTGGTGGGAGGCCGTCTATGGGGTCGCACAGAGTTGGACACGACTGAAGCGACTTAGCAGCAGCAGCAGCAGGCCTTTCTTATTCTTACTGTGATTGCATCAAGCAGGAGGACTCTTCCAATTGAAGCAGGCTCGAACATCACTCTAACTGGTCTTTGAAAATAACAAATGCCTGTTTTTACTCAGCCGTAGTCATTCTTCAACATTTTTCAGCTACCTTTCAGTATTTGTCTTTCAGTTCACAGAACATTCTGTAAGTTCCAGTTCATTTTCACAGGCAAATGTCATCAGTGCTTTATTCTCATTGAGATTTTAATTTGACTTTCTTTGATGTTGAGCATCTTTCATGTAATTACGGATCCTTCAGATGTCTTTGGGCTTCCCTGGTGGCTCAGATGGTAAAGAATCTGCCTGCAGTTCAGGAGACGTGGATTCAATACCTGGATTGGGAAGATCCCCTGGAGAAGGAATTCTCCCACTCCAGTATTCTTGCCTGGAGAATCCCATGGACAGAGGAGCCTGGCGGGCTACAATCCATGGGGTCACAAAGAGTCGGACACAACTGAGAAACTACTTTCACTTTTTTACTTTCATATGTCTTCCCTTGGGAAAGGTCTTTTCAATTTTTTGCCCAGTTTTTAAAAATTGAATTTTTGTCATATCATTGAGTTGTTAGGGTAATTTGCATATTCTAGATACAAATCCTTTGTCAGATAAACATTTGGCTTGTCCATTCATTCTTTATTTTTTTCCCAGCAGTACATCCAACCATATATTCTTTTTTTAAATTAATTTATTTTTGTTGAAGGATAATTGCTTTACAGAATTTTGCTGTTTTCTGTCAAACCTCAACATGAATCAGCCATAGGTATACATATATCTCCTCCCTTTTGAACCTCCCTCCCATCTCCCTCCCCATCCCAACCCTCTAGGTTGATACAGAGCCCCTGTTTGAGTTTCCTGAGCCATACAGCAAAAATATGAAACACTTTATGAATTTGCATGTCATCCTTGCTCAGGAGCCATGCTAATTTTCTCTGTATCGGTCTAATTTTTTACTATATGTGCTGCCAAAGTGAGTACCTTCCATACATTTTTAATGTTTTTGTGTGTGTGTATGTGTGTGGGGAGCAAGTGCTTTTTTTTTTTTGGTAATCTCTAATTCATCAATTTTTTTCTCTTTTGGTTTATTCTTTCTTTACCTACCTTATGATGATGACATTTTGCCCAATGTTTTCTTCTAGAATTTTTAAAAATAGATTTTGCTTTTAGGTTTAGGTCTCGAGTTAATTTTTTGTGTGTATGGTGTGACTTAAGGATGGAAGTTTATTTTTTCCCCATATGAGTACGAAGTTATCCTAGCAACTTAACTAACGGAATTCATTAGCACATTTTTTTTAAGGAAATGATTGACTATCTGTATGTCTTTTTTTTATCCCTTTGGCTGTTTTTTCAAAATCAAAGTTTTTATTTTGAGATAATTGAAACTTCAGACTTCGTGAACAGTTTCAGTAAATAATAGAGAGGCATCCAGCGTGCAGTTTACCCTCAGTGACAACATGCTATAGAACTACAGTACAGTGTCTTTCCCTGATTACTGACATTCACACAGTCAAGTTCCAGACCATTTCCATCACAAGGATTCCTTATGCTGTCCTTCGATAGCCACGCCCGTTTCTTGTCCACTACAGGAAAATTTCCTTAATCCCTGGAAAGTGCTAATCTGTTCCGCATCTTTATAACTTTGGTATTTCAAAAATATTTTATACATGGAATCATATAGCATGTAACCTTTCAAGTTTTTTTCACTCAGCATAATTCTCTGGCAATTCATCCAGATCACTGCGTGTATCAAGTGTCTTCCTTTTTATTGCTGATCTGCCTTCTATGGTATGAATACTCCATAGTTTGTTTAGTTATTCACCTGTTGAAAGAAATCTGGGTTCTTTCCAATTTTGAGCTATTACAAAGAAAGCTGCTGTAAATCTTCATTTACAGTTTTTTGTGTGTGAATATAAGTTTTCATTTTTTTCTGTAACATTTGCCAAGGAATTCAAGTGCTGGGTCATTAAGTACTTGATGTGGACTTTTCAAAAAAAAAAAGATGTCAGAATATTTCCAGAGTGGCTTAACCATTTTTTACTTCCCATTAACCATGCATAATAATCCAGTTTATCTCTCTCCTTGCCAGCATTTAATATTGTCTTCATTTTTTTATTTTAGCCATTTTGGTATGTGTTTAGTGATGTTTTGTGGTTTTAATTTGAACTTCCCTAATGATAAAGATGGGCTTCCCTGATGGCTCAGCAGATAAAGAATCTGCCTACAGTGCAGGAGACACAGGAAATGGGTTTGATCCCTGGGTCAGGAAGATCCCCTGGAGTAGGAAAATGGCATCCCACTCCACTATTCTTTCCTGAACTCTCCCATGGACAGAGGATCCTGGCGGGCCACAGTCTGTGGGATTGCAAACTGAGTGACTGATGCAAACACGAATGATAAATGATGTTGGACACCTTTTCGTGTGATTATTTTACATCTACACTTACTCTTTGGCCAAGTATCCCTGCATGTCCTTTGCTGACTTTCTAATCACATCCCACATATCAAGGCTACATACTATGATTCCTGACCACTGACATTGACCTTGATCACTTAGATAGTGTTTATCGAGTTTTTTCCCGGTAATGTTTTTGTTTCCCCCTCTTTGCATATTTTACTCTTTGAAAGGACCACACTGAAGGAATGGGGAGTTATACCCATCTCTTTGGAGGAAAAGTTGCTACATAAACTATGTGAAATTCTTCTGTAGGAGAGATTTGTCTGTTTTGCCACATTTGTTTGTATCAGTGTGATGTTATGGATATTTATTTTATCAGATCATATCAGATCAGTCGCTCAGTCATGTCCGACTCTTTGCGACCCCATGAATCGCAGCCCGCCAGGCCTCCCTGTCCCTCACCAACTCCCAGAGTTCACTCAGACTCACGTCCATCGAGTCAGTGATGCCATCCAGCCATCTCATCCTCTGTCTTCCCCTTCTCCTCCTGCCCCCAATCCCTCCCAGCATCAGAGTCTTTTCCAATGAGTCAACTCTTCACATGAGGTGGCCAAAGTACTGGAGTTTCAGCTTTAGTCAGAAGATTTTTATTTATTTTGTTGCTCAGAATGTTCCAGATTTGGACATTGGGAATTCTTTCATTTGGCTCCTATTGTCCCCGGACAATGAACACACTCCGTTGTTGTGTTGGTGGTGGTTGTGTGTGTGTGTTTTATATGCTTTCTGGCACTGAAGATATCCCAGTCTTATCTTATATATTTCTTGCTCCTGTCTTAGAATCAGCCATCTCTCCAAGGAGAATGGTTCCTTTTATTGCAGAATGGTACTAGAAACCAAGATCTGGCCTCAAACTGTGCTCGATATTCCAGGCACGCCTTTGCTTCTAATCTTCTCAGCTGACATAGCAAGCAAATGTGTCTGTATACTAACCCATGTATTTATAAATATTGCCATTGCAATATTTAGTTTAGTTCAGCTCAGTTCAGTCGCTCAGTTGTGTCCGACTCTTTGCGACCCCATGAACCGCAGAACACCAGGCCTCCCTGTCCATCACCAACTCCTGGAGTTCACCCAAATTCATGTCCATTGAGTCAGTGATACCATCCAACCATCTCATCCTCTGTCGTCCCCTTCTCCTCCTGCCCTCAATCTTTCCCAGCATCAGGGTCTTTTCAAACGAGTCAGCTCTTCACATCAGGTGGCCAAAGTATTGGAATTTCAGCTTCAACATCAGTCCTTCCAATGAACACCCAGGACTGATCTCCTTTAGGATGGACTGGTTGGATCTCCTTGCAGTCCAAGGGACTCTCAAGAGTCTTCTCCAACCCCACAGTTCAAAAGCCTCAATTCTTCGGTGCTCAGCTTTCTTTATAGTCCAACTATCACATCCATACATGACCACTGGAAAAACCATAGCCTTGACTAGATGTACCTTTGTTGGCAAAATAATGTCTCTGCTTTTTAATATGCTGTCTAGGTTGGTCATAACTTTCCTTCCAAGGAGTAAGCATCTTTTAATTTCATGGCTGCAATCACCATCTACAGTGATTTTGGAGCCCCCCAAAAATAAAGTCAGCCACTGTTTCCACTGTTTCCCCATCTATTTGCCATGAAGTGATGGGACCAGATGCCGTGATCTTCGTTTTCTGAATGTTGAGCTTTAAGCCAACTTTTTCACTCTCCTCTTTCACTTTCATCAAGAGGCTCTTTAGTTCTTCTTCACTTTCTGCCATAAGGGTGGTGTCATCTGCGTATCTGAGGTTATTGATATTTCTCCCGGCAATCTTGATTCCAGCTTGTGCTTCTTTCAGCCCAGCGTTTCTCATGATGTACTCTGCATAGAAGTTAAATAAGCAAGGTGACAATATACAGCCTTGACGTACTCCTTTTCCTATTAGAAACAGTCTGTTGGAACAACAGTCTGTTGTTCCATGTCCAGTTCTAACTGTTGCTTCCTGACCTGCATACAGGTTTCTCAAGAGGCAGGTCATATGGTCTGGTATTCCCATCTTCTTCAGAATTTTCCACAGTTTATTGTGATCCACACAGTCAAAGGCTTTGGCATAGTCAATAAAGCAGAAATAGATGTTTTTCTGGAACTCTCTTGCTTTTTTGATGATCCAGCGGATGTTGGCAATTTGATCTCTGGTTCCTCTGCCTTTTCTAAAACCAGCTTGAATATCTGGAAGTTCACGGTTCACGTATTGCTGAAGCCTGGCTTGGAGAATTTTGAGCATCACTTTACTAGCGTGTGAGATGAACGCAATTGTGCGGTAGTTTGAGCATTCTTTGGCATTGCCTTTCTTTGGGATTGGAATGAAAACTGCCCTTTTCCAGTCCTGTGGCCACTGCTGAGTTTTGCATAGCCATCTATATCTGAATTAAGCTAAGCATGAATTTACACTAATTTCTCCAACTCTACTCCATTACTACATGGATCATTCCAGTCTTCTCTCTTGTTTATCTGGAAATTCCCACACCAACAGCAAGATTCCTAGCTAGTACCATCCAACGTTGTTTTACTTGTTTAATTCCTGTGTTCATGTAGAGCAGTATCAGAGTTCTTCTTTTTTTTTTATCTCATATCACTTTACTTATTTATTTATTTTTAATTTTTTATTTATTTTTTTAAAATTTTATTTTATTTTTAAACTTTACATAATTGTATTAGTTTTGCCAAATATCAAAATGAATCCACCACAGGTATACATGTGTTCCCCATCCTGAACCCTCCTCCCTCCTCCCTCCCCATACCATCCCTCTGGGTCGTCCCAGTGCACCAGCCCCAAGCATCCAGTATCGTGCATCGAACCTGGACTCAGAGTTCTTAAACTTGTGTCCTTGTGGGACGCTAGAGAGTACAGTGCTGGTGTCCGGCTCCTTTTGCCTTTGGTCCTACCAACTCTGCCCATTGCAAGGTTACTCAGGTCAGCACTGCCCCTCACCCCTCAGTGAGCTTTGTGTCATGCATTTGTAAATACTCTTGGATTATTTTCTTCACAGTCTGCATTCTTTTCTGGCATCTTCCAACTAGAGGGCTTGCTTTTATTTTTCGTATAGAAGTACAGTTCTCAAGCACCATGTTTTGAAAAGGCTGCCTTTCCTAAATAGAACTGCTTCTAAACCTTTGTCAGAAATCAGTTGGCCATATTTGTGTGAATTCTCCCTTCTGTTTCATTGATCTATGTCTCCATTCCTCTGCCATTACAACTCCAACTTTATTACCGTGCATGCTCCATCACTCAGTCATGTCCAACTCTTTGTAGCCCCATGGACTGAAGCCTGCCCGGCTCCACTGCCCATGGAATTTCCCAGGCAAGAATACTGGAATGGGTTGCCATTTCCTTCTTCAGGGGATCTTCTTGACCCAGAGATCAAACCCATGTCTCTTGGATTGGCAGGTGGATTCTTTATCACTATGTTAGCTATAGACTTTTTAGATTTATTTCTATCAAGTTGAGGCAGTTACTCTCTATTCCTTCTTTGCTGGTAACTTTAGTTATGAATAGCTATTGAATTTTTCCAAATGCTTTTTTTGCATCAATTGATGTTATCATATGATTTTTCTTCTTTAACCTATTAATATGATGGATTATATTGATTGATTCTCAAATACTGAATTAATTTCTTGTCTCTCTGGAATAAACACCATTTTGTCATAGTGTACAATTCTTTTCTATATAGCTGAATCCTGTCCTTTAATATTTTGTTCAGAATTTTTGTGCTCATATTCATGAGGCATATTTGTAGTTTTTTCTTTTTATTAATATTGTCTTTGACATTTTTATATTTAGAAGTTCCATTCACTTTTTTTTTTTATATCTTCCATTTTTATCCTCATCTTCCCCATTATTTCCCTTCACGTTTTCAACAAATTTCTTATTTATTCACCATCATCTGTTGCTGATATTTCTGGATCTCTGAATTTTGACTGACTTTCCTTCTGGGTATGGATCCCATATTCCTGCTTTTTTTGCACATCTGGTATTTTTTTGTCTGACTGCTGGTCATTGTGAGTTAAGTTTTTGAGTAATTGAATTTCTTTAAAAAGTGCAGGCCTTCTTTGTGGTAAGTAGGTAAGTTACTTGCTGACCTGATTGATTCTTTCAAGGTTTGTTTTGTATTTTGGAAGGTGAAACTCTAGTAGCATTTACAGTAGAGATAATTCTATCCTGCTACTTAGATGTGACCTTTTCCTCTGTGAATGCCCAGGCCGAGGGTGGCGGGGAGGCCAGTGAAATGTGTATTCCAACTTGTGAAAGTTTAAATAATTCCCAGTCCTCTGTGAGCTGTGGGCAGTGTCCATCTTTCCCCCGCTTTGCTCTGCCTGTGGCGTTCCAACCGACTCAGGCACGGTACTCAACAACAAACTCAAGGGGTGCAGCGCATCTCGGGTGCTCCTTTACTATGTGGCTCTATCTTCTATGGTGGTCTGTCCTACAAATGATAGCTCAGTCAGTTCAGTCGCTCAGTTGTGTCCGACTCCTTGCGACCCCATGAACCACAGCACGCCAGGCCTCCCTGTCCATCACCAACTCCCGGAGTTCAACCAAACCCATGTCCATTGAGTCGGTGATACCATCCAACCATCTCATCCTCTGTCGTCCCCTTCTCCTCCTGCCCTCAATCTTTCCCAGCATCAGGGTCTTTTCAAATGAGTCAGCTCTTCACATCAGGTGGCCAAAGTATTGGAGTTTCAGCTTCAACATTAGTCTTACCAATGAACACCCAGGACTGATGGACTTTCGGATGGACTGATTGGATCTCGTTGCCGTCCAAGGGACTCTCTACCTGTGTGCTAAGTCCTTTCAGTCATGTCCAACTCTTTGTGACCCTGTGGGCTGTAGCCCACCAGGCTCCTCTGGCCATGGGATTCTCCAGGCAAGAATACTGGAGTGGGTTGCCATGCGCTTCTCCAGGGGATCTCCCAGCCTAGGAGTTGAACCCATGTCTCGTATGCCTCCTGCATTGGCAGGTGGGTTCTTTACCACTAGTACCACCTGTGAAGGCTGAGCTGCTCCAAATTCCAATTATGCCCCTCAGTTCAGCAAAACCACTGTGTTCTAAATTGGTTCCAGGCAGAAAGCCAGGATGGTGTTGGTACTCCGCTGTTTTCTTTCTCTGTCTCAGCAATCAGTTAGGCACTGCCTGTTGTCTAATGTTTTAAAGGTTTTTAAAACATATATATATATATGTTTTGTTCACTTGTTTAATTATTTACAGTGGGAAGGCAAGTCAGGTTCCAGTTACTCCATCATTGTAGAAGTTCCAAGTAATTATTTAGATTCATTTCATCTGAAATAAAATGCTTGTAAAGTATGAAGGTGGAGAAGGCAATGGCACCCCACTCCAGTACTCTTGCCTGGAAAATTCCATGGGCAGAGGAGCCTGGTAGGCTGCAGTCCATGGGCTTGCTAAGAGTCAGACACGACTGAGCGACTTCACTTTCACTTTTCACTTTCATGCATTGGAGAAGAAAATGGCAACCCATTCCAGTGTTCTTGCCTGGAGAATCCCAGGGGCAGGGGAGCCTGGTGGGCTGCTGTCTATGGGGTCTCACAGAGTCGAACACGACTGAAGTGACTTAGCAGCAGCAAGTATGAAGGAGTTATAGTTAAAGCACCCATTCCAGTGCCTGGCACATAGTAGGCTGAAATTTTATAATACTAGATATTATGATTATAATAACTTTCATTGATATCATTCAGTGGAGGCTCTATTAACCCAGGGATTTACTGACAGCAGTGACTTTTGAATACTTATCTTTCTCATTTTAATTTATCCAAGGGAAGCATACAGAATTAAATAATACACTTGTAAATTTGCATAAATACTAGCAAAAGTAATACCTACTATACAGATTGCCTCTCATAAAGTAGTAGATTGAAAAGCAATTGGAAAAGATTTAAAGCTCAGGCTCTGATTTCCAGCCTTAGTCAAGTAGAAATTTCATTTCATATTCTCTTTGCAAATGTTATTCAAGCACAATGATGATTTAAAAGTAATTGATTTTCCCCACTCAAATAAAAAAAGTAAGCAACTCAAGAAAAAAGTAATCTGGCTCAAGGCAGCAAAAGCATAAAGATTTATTAAGTAAACTATGAGTAGAGAAAGATGATATAATGTACTGAAGACTCTTCTACTAAAATAAGTTAGAATGCATATTGCTTGGAGATCAAATGGTGAGGTGTTGAAATGTACATAAAAATATAGTACTCCTAATACAAAGAAACATGAATGAAACCCAATTTACTCCCTATGTGCTCAGTTGCTCAGTCATGTCTGACTCTTTGTGGCCCCATGGACCGTAGCCCACCAGGCTCCTCTGCCCATGGAATTCTCCAGGCAAGAATACTGGAGCAGGGTGCCATGCCCTCCTCCAGGGCATCTTCCAGACCCAGGGATCTAACCCATGTCTCTTGTGTCTCCTGTATTGGCAGGCGGATTCTTAACCACCAGCACCACCCTGGGAAGCCCATTATTTGTAATAAATCTTCACATACTTTGCATAAGACTAATAACAAAGTGCATTATTACTCTGAGGCAAAAAGAGCAGTCATCTTTGAATTTCTCCTGCGTGAAATTTTCCTTGAGTGGCTCCACCATCAGAATCACCACATATTCCTACCCCAAGCATGCAACACTATGAAGACATCAGGTGTAGCAATTAAGGGATAACAATTCAAGTAGAAATGTTGGCATGTTCATGTAAAATAGGCCAGTGGAGTCAATCTAAAGGTATCTTTGAACTGTGAACTGCTCTGAGATTCTTCCTGAGTACCTATGCTGTGGAAATAGCTGCTGGCTATTTGGGCTCCTGACTGGCATGGAGCTTTATCATAAACTAATGTCTGCTGCTGCTGCTGCTGCTGCTACTGCTAAGTCGCTTCAGTCGTGTCCGGCTCTGTGTGACCCCATAGACGGCAGCCCACCAGGCTCCCCCATCCCTGGGATTCTCCAGGCAAGAACACTGGAGTGGGTTGCCATTTCCTTCTCCGATGCATGAAAGTGAAAAGTGAAAGTGAAGTCACTCAGTCGTGTCTGACTCTTAGTGACCCCATGGACTGCAGCCTACCAGGCTCCTCCATCCATGGGATTTTCCAGGCAAGAGTACTGGAGTGGGGTGCCATCGCCTTCTCCGAAACTGTCACTGAACCCCAAATATAGCTCTAAGAGCACGGTGGTGATGGAAACCAGATTGGGACAGGTTTGGAATTCTCTCTGGGTCCTGGCTCTCTGGTTCCTGGGTCTTAGAGAGTTGATAAATGTCTGTAGAATAAGTTGACCCTATTTTCCCCTGCCATTCTCTCTTCCTACCAAGTCCTTCCAAATTAGTGAGTGCCAAGAAGAGATAAATCTGAGGATCTTGGACTTTTCTCAACTATTTTAGAGCCACTTGGAGCTCCAAGAGCCAAAACATGCATTAGGGCTGCTCTGGACCTGCACTTGGCATTTATCTCCCCAGGAAAGCTCTGGATCTGAGCGGGACTGGACTGACGGCTCTAGGACTGCCCAGAACTTAGGGGATTAGAACGGTCTGACACTGATGTTAAACTTCTGGAGCAGAGTGGGCTTTTGAGTTTTGCTAGGCTAGAAACCATTCCAGTGTTCTCTCATGGAGAATCCCACAGACAGAGGGCCCTGGTGGGTTACAGACCATGGGGTCATTGGACAGGACTGATCGACTGACACTTTCCCTTTCAGGCTGTGGAAGTAGGGAGAAGTCAGGTCATTTCTGTAGCCATTGGTGCAAAGGTGGCCAAACATCTTATTTCAGAATTTGCTGTAATCAGATAGCCAGGGAAAGAGCTATTGTTTAATAAATACCTCAATTAAGCTTGTCTTGCTAAATGGATGGAAAGCAGTACTGATGTGTATATTCGTCAGGGCCTTTGATTTCATCCTTTTATTGTTTCTCAGCACGTTCTTGTTTATACATCTCTTCAACTAGTCTATACCAAGTAATGCCATTTGTAATAGTTTAGTCTATGTGCTTTTCCAGTCAGAGTGATTGCCCCATTCATAGCAAGACAACCTTTGAAATAGGTTAGTAAGAGGCAATCAATTTCATGTCTTTCCTATTGACATAAATGACTATTTATTGCAGGAAACAAATTCACTTAGACACTGCTGAATTATAATCAACCTAGTAGGACCTGGACGTAGTAAATGTTTCATTTGACAGATTTTACTTTAAAAATAGATGCCAGGTGTGAAAAAAGTGTGAAATGAAACAGACATGAACTATTTTGGTTTGAGATTCTGCCTCTAAAATGGTCTGTGAGTGACATATGGTGGTTTTATAAATGCAAGGTAAACCCGTGGCAGATAGAAAAGCACTTTAACACCAATTAAATAAGCCTGGAAGCAATTACCCAAATACATGCTGAGACATTGCCTTTGAAGATTGACAAAATATTTGATTTTGCTCCTTTGCTTTAATTATGATGATAGCAGTGCTCAGAGATTTTTTTTTTAATGTCACCTTTTTCATTTGTCTCAACAAATGGAGGTATATTTAGGGAGCTTGGGATTGACATGTACACACTGCCATGTTTAAAATGAATAACCAACAGGAACCTACTATATATACAGCACAAGGAACTCTGTGCAATGTTGTGTGTCAATCTGGATGGGAGGGGAGTTTGGGAAAGAATGGATATATGTATATGTATGGGTGAGTCCCTTTGCTATCCACCTGAAACTGTCACAGCATTGTTAATCGGCTATACTTCAATACAAAATCAAATGTTTTTTGAGAAAAGATAGCAAGAGGTTTCTAAAAAGAGCTTGGCTTTTCTCATTTTCAAACTTGTAAGTGACTACCTCAATCTGAAGTATCCTGTATTCGGTCCTGATGTCACCTCTTTTAGACGTGTACTCATTTAGTGTTGACTCATAGTTTGGCTTTAAATCACACAGAGATGGCTTCATATTGGTAACTTCTAATAACAAGCTATTGCTTGTGAGTTGGCCTTTTGACCACAGTGACATCAGCCCCCGTTCTGGCTTGTTAGTTTAAACCAGGCTTTCTCTGAGAGGGGCAAGGATGCCCCCAGATGTTGGGAGTGGCAACGTGAGGAGCCCAGGTCACAATTTTCATTATGGATGGACCCAAGCAGTGGTGAGCTCCCCTCGGGCACTGTTCCCAGGGAAGATGGGTTAAAGCCTGGGCTCCCCCGAGAGATCACAGCTGTCTTTCCTTAGGTGGGCTTGATGCTCTCCCTGAAGCATATCCCGGGGTTTGGAAAGGAGATTGCATTTGTATTACTGACTCAGGCTAGGCACGCAGCTGCACCCTAGAATTATCCAGAAAATAGTCAGATGTCCAGACATGCACATTCAAATACTTGGCTCCCCAAAAAATCATAAACTGTGAGTTTTTTGGCTTTCCAGAGCTTCAGAAAAACAAATAAGAAAATCCAGCTGATTCCGTCTAAAACAAAATGATTTCTTTAATAAAATCAGGAATCCAGGTTTGTTTCTCCCATAAACCATGAAAGGATTATTCAGACATGGGAATCAGCTTCAGATCACGAATTTGATAGATTAAAGGAGATTCTTTTTACTGGCACCATTTCTTTTCCTTTTTTAAGTTTTACTTGAGTAAAGAATGTCTTGTCTGGAATTCTGGGAGACTTCTGCAACTTTATGCAAACAGCCAGTTGGGCTGCAATGCAGGCGAGCACGTGTGCTCAGTCACATCAGTAGTGTCCAACTCTGTGCGACCCTATGAACTGTAGCCCACCAGGCTCTTCTGTCCATGGGATTCTCCAGGCAAAAATACTGGAGTGGGTTGCCCTACACTCCTCCAGGAGATCTTCCCAAATCAGGGATCAAACCCACATCTCTTATGTCTCCTGCATTGGCAGGCGGGTTCTTTACTACTAGCGCCACCTGGGAAGTCCATGGAGAGCTTGAACCTAGCCTTAGATCTTTGCTGAGCCAGAGAAGTGACAGGGGTCAGAGCCACTGGGACAGCTAGCTGGCTCACTGCTGCTTTCCTTTATCTCCTTAGGGGAAGAGTGTGACATCGACATCAATGAATGTGACAGTAACCCCTGCCATCACGCCGGCACCTGCCTGGACCAGCCCAATGGTTACACCTGCCACTGCCCACATGGCTGGGTGGGAGCAAACTGTGAAATCCGTGAGTATTCCTGCAGCTCAGCCCCTGTGATTTTCCATTCCACTTTCATTCAATGAGAAGAAGAGGCTGACTGTGTCCAGCCAGCCCCACGTCACTCTTAGAAGAGGCAGTAAGGCCCAGAGTGTTACCCTGAGCCCCCTGTGCTTCCTGGGTCCTGGTTAAATATTTTTGCTCACTGCTTTATGCTGCTCCCCATCATTTCTGAGCCTGAATCCAGCCTTCCCACTGGGATGAGAATGCGCCGATGTCATCCCGAGTTCACGGCTGCAAGACAGCCAAAAATGTGCTTAGCAGAGAAGCATTAGAATCCGATCCAAAAAGAGAATCTTTGTGTTGAAAGCATAAATTAAAAACACACACACACACACAAAGAATGTAAATTCACTTCGCATTTGTGTCTTCAAATGTATTAGGTTCCATCAGTTGCCCGGAGAGAAGTCCAGGGAGGATGGGCATCACACAAAACCTGAAAAACATTTTGAGCTGCTTAGAGTGAGGTGTTCTCTACAGATGGACGCACAGAAGTTCGACAGTGTCAGAATCAGGACTATATATGTTCATATGAAAGTCTGGTAGCTTCTAGGATCGAAGTGAAAATGAGAACTGCACTGGAATTGGATTGTTGTTATTTTGTCAATCACTAAAAACTCAACTTTGAATGGTGTTTTTCTTCTCATTTAAATTAGGCAGGGTAGTTGAGTTTGCATATTTCTCCAGGGCCTTCTCGCCTCCTCTTCATCAGGCAAAGACTCTGCTATGTGAGTTTGGAAAGAGGCAGTTATGTAGACATAGCCCTGTATGTCAGTCTCCCTCCTGGGCTGGCCTGCCTGCTGCCGCTTCTCCTCCAGGTTGTAGTGTTGCAAGAACAGACCCCTCACTGGTGGTTCAGCACAGGCTTGTCTGCTAATTCTTTGTGTGTGTCTGAAGTGGGGGTGTGGTCAGTTTCCAGAAACCTTTTTATCCACAAATATGGACCATATTCTTCAGCATCAACTTGGCCAGTAAAGGTATTTGCGTTCCTAGCTACTCACTCTTTGTCTCTCATCTTGGCTCAGGGCTTGAGAGAGGAAGAGATGAATTCTTTTTAGGATTCCCCCTTCAATCTTTTCAAATACTCATCCTCAATCTTTTCAAATACCCATATACAGAATGGTCTTAGGGATCCTTGGTCACAATAGGTGAGAAACATTCTGTTGTTGAGGAAAGGGAAGGAAAGAGATTCCAGTGGTACAAATGCTAAGGGCTATGATTCAATGCAGGGTATTAAAACTAAAGTAGGTCCGGGATGAAGGAAATGGCAACCCACTCCAGTGTTCTTGCCTGGAGAATCCCAGGGACAGGGGAGCCTGGTGGGCTGCCATCTATGGGGTCACACAGAGTTGGACACAACTGAAGTGGCTTAGCAGCAGCAACAGCAGTGAGATCTGTTAAAGGAAAGGATCCCAGATTTGGGCCAGCAGGACCTTGGTTCTCGCCCTGGCTGTGGCACTTCTTGTGTTAGTTATGCTGAGCCTCAGAGTACTTATCCAGTACTGATAAGTACATAAGTACTTATTCAGAGTACTTATGAAAATGGGACCCATTTTCATTCTAAAATTTGGTAATTCTGTGAAATGACAAATTTCATGCCTCATGGCAGATCTTGGAGAAGGAAATGGCAACCTACTCCAGTACTCTTGCCTGGAAAATCCCATGGATGGAAGAGCCTGGTAGGCTGTAGTCCATGGGGTCACGGAGAGTTGGACATTGCCGGGGACCAGCCCCGGCTGATCCAGGGTATTCGAAGGAGAGACGGCGTAGTCGAAGATCAGGAAACAATTGCTTAATTAAACGTTAATTAAGGATATAAAGAGTAATAGAATGAGGATAGCTCAGTGAGGAAATTCAGTGGAGAAAAGAGGCTGAAATAATTCAGCCAGAAGGTAAGAGAAAGAACGACATGGTGAGACCAAGTTTCGGTGAACAAGGCCCACACTTTATTTTCCAAAGTAGTTTTTATACCTTAAGTTATGCATAGAGGATAATGGGGGAAGGGGTAGAGTCATGCAGTAAGCCAGGCTTTCTTCCTGCAAACTTATCATATGCAAAAGTTTAGGTGATTTGCATCATCTTCTGGCCTGGAGGCCTTTTTCTCTAAAGGTGATTATTCTAAAGTCAGGCCCCAGCCTCCAAAAAGCATTAGATAAAGTTGCATTCCTACAGAGCAAAGGTGTGGTGGGCTATAACAAGAAAAAGAATTAACTCAAGGGTCCCAGGTTACAAACATTAAAGCTACTATTTACACCAATTATATTAATCAATACACTGCCAGGGACACAGCAGGTAGGGGATATGGAGACTTAGCAGCAAACATTGGCCCAACAAGTGAAAATCCCTTCACCAATACAATTTCTAATCAATCTTTTAACTGCTCAAAGGAATCTGTATTTAGACAGTTTAGAACATCTCATGCCTCTCAGTTTGGAGGCTCTGAGCAATCACATGTGGCCGGAAAAACCTATTCAGGCAGGCTAGAGGACTTCCAAGGGAGTTTGTAGGTTGAAACACTGTCACACCCAGGAATTATTAACTGGAGCTGTAAGCTAACTCTTTTTTCAGAGAGGTAGTGGGGGACAGCCCCCCGTAAAGTCAGAGGTGTAGGTGAAAGCACAAAGCAGAAAGTAGGCAGACTCTGGTTTTGGGGGTAGATTGCTCAAGAATTTCCAGGGAGACTCCTGAGGCTTGATCCCGCCTTTGCGTGTATGCCAAGCCTCCTTCCTCATGACCTTTGCCAGGGGCGGAGCTCGCTCCCTGCAGGACATGACTGAGCGACTTCACTTTCACTTTTCACTTTCATGCATTGGAGCAGGAAATGGCAACCCACTCCAGTGTTCTTGTCTGGAGAATCCCAGAGACAGAGGAGCCTGGTGGGCTGCCATCTATGGGGTCGCACAGAGTTGGACACAACTGAAGTGACTTAGCAGCAGCAGCAGCAGCAGCATGGCAGATCTATGTATAATTTTAAATTTCTAGTTGTGAAAATAAATATATAGGAGAGGAGAGTATGGATAAGAACTCAGAAACACAAAGGATGCCCTTGAGAAGTTTTGAAGTAAAATTGTATCATTATTAAAAAAAAAATCTAAATTTTACTTCTTTCTGGTGATGATATTATAGGCAAAAGATATACATGGATGGAATAATCAGGATGAAAGGTGACTTCATGTTCTAGTGACATCATATTCTAGCTCTGTGACCTGGACAAATAACTATATCTCAGCCTCATCTTTCTCACTTGTAAAATGGTGATAGAAAAGTTGCTGGGAGGATTAAAATTAAGGATCCTTTGTGCAGATCTCTGGTGTGCAGCAGTAGACACTTAAATAGATGCTAGTTGCCTTTTCTGTTTCTTTCTATGGTACTGTAGCTCTTATACCTTGAGCCAGCTGGCGAGGACTTGCCTTTGACAATCGTGTTTTTAGATGATATATGCCCAGAGCACAGGCCACTCTGAGTGTGTGGATGTGTTGGGCACATCCCAGTACACACAGGGTTCCCTGTTCTCCCAGAATAGCACTTTCCATTTGATGGTCTCACTTGCACCTCTCCATTCAGTCAAAGGTGTTAAAAAGAAATGTTATCACAGATAAGGCTCCGTCACATCTCAGTGTTGGTTGCTTCCATCCTTGACCTGAGTGTAAGAATGGAGAATGAATGTGTAAGATTTGTGATGACACACAGGTGGAGCTAGTGACCAGTGCTGAGATAAATGGACCTGAATCAAAAGAACAGATCTAAGGGCCAGGAGTGAAAGGAAAGTTTGGGCCATGAGTGGGCAGAGATGATATGAGGTCTCTAGTCCTCTATGAGCCATGGAACCCATGGTCTCTGAGTTTCTTTCTAACCTGGAACATCTGTGATTTTCTGAATTGGCTGGAAACCAGGAGGAGGGTGCCTGAAAGATACAAGGTCAGGTTGGTAAATCTCAACAGGAACTCTCAGAAGGAGAACAATGGTGCTGTTAGAGTTACAGACAGTCCTGCTGATTGAGAATCGGCCAGTTCTATACACCGAGTCAATCCTAAAGGAAATAAACCCTGAATATTCGTTGGAAGGACTGATGCTAAAGCTGAAGTTCCAATACTTTGGCCACTTGATACAAAGATCTGACCCGTTGGAAAAGACCCTGATTCTGGGAAAGATCGAAGGCAAAAGAAGAGGGCAGCAGAGGATGAGATGGTTGCATAGCATCACCAACTCAACGGAAATGAATTTGAGTTAACTCCAGGAGATAGTGAAGAACAGAGAAGCCTGGAGTGCTGCAGTCCATGGGGTTGCAAAGAGTTGGACACGACTTAGTGACTGAACAACAACAACAACAGCAACGTATATTGAGCAGTTGAATCTATTGTTAAGCCATTGATTTAATAACATTCTGTGGTTGAGAAGTAGGGGAACAAGGTATCTTGGATTTATGCATTTAGTGAATAATCCAGGGCCTCCTATTGTCAAGGGTCAGGCATCGTTGTTGTTCAGTCGCAACATTGCTGTTGTTGTTCAGTCATGCATAGTGCCCAGAATATAAAGGTTAATGAAGCAGCCCTTGCCTTCAGGATATCAAGGCATATCCTCATATGTGATGGGAGTCGCTGTATAAGACTTCGCTCAGGCAGCTCCAGGTGCCCAGGCAAAGAGCAAGGTTGGATGTCTGGGGCTTCCTTGTCCCCAAATGCATGGAATTTAATAATGGTTAAAGAAACCCATCAAACAGTAATATGAGCAGTCTTTATTGTACAGATAGATTCAGTTCTTTGGTTCCCATTTTTATAAACTAGGATTCTTAAAAAACAAAACTGGTTTAGGATTAACATATATACACTACTATATATGGGCTTCCCTAGTGGCTGAAGAATCTACCTGCCAATAGAGGAGATGTGGGTTCGATCCCTGGGTTGGGAAGATCCCCCAGAAAAGGAAATGGCAATCCCCTCCATTATTCTTGCCTGGGAAATCCCATGGACAGAGGAGCCTGTTCATGGTGCTGTACACCTGGAACTAGCACAGCATTGTAAATCAACTATACTGCAATAAGAAAACAAAATAAAATGAATTAATCTTCCTCCCCATCAATACACCCCCACTTCACTCCCCAAAGGTAACAAGTGTTATGCATTTATTATGGATTCCTTCAGATAATTTTAGTCACGGTATAAATCCCATTTTATGGTAGCTCAGCTGGTAAAGAATCTGCCTGAAATGCAGGAGACCTGGGTTCAATCCCTGGGTCAGAAAGTTCCCCTGGAAAAGGAAATGGCAACCCACTCCAGTCTTCTTGCCTGGAGAATTCCATGGACAAGGGAGCCTGGTGGGCTACAGTCCATTGGGTTGCAAAGAGTCAGACACGACCGAGCAACTAACACTTTCACTTTCATACACACTGTTCAGCATCTTGCATTTATCCTTAATATATCTTGAATGCTTATCCATATTGACTTAGTACATATTTTCCTCAATTTTTAACATCACACAATGTTTCTTAAATGCTCTATAATTTATTTAATAAGACCCCTGTTGATTGACAAATAACTTTTCAAGTTTTTGGTATTAAAAAGAATAGTAGAGTAAAAATTCTTATATATGTATTTACTTTTGTGAGAATATCAGAGTATTAGTAGGATAAATTCTCAAAAATGAAATAGTCAAATGAAGGGGTCCTTGGATTTTTCACAAGTGTTTATTTATAAATTGACTCTTTGCAAATAAAACTTCTCCTCTTGGCAGCAATGGTGTTGGGGTCTGAGGTTGATTTGCAAATCCCACTTAATCCATAATTACTTTATTAAATACTTTGAACACCACTGACCTCTGGGGAGCAATTGTGGCTAGATGTGGTCTTGCAACCATCACCATCATCCTTCTTCAGAACTCTTTTCATCTTGCAAAACAGTAACTCCCCATACTTCCTCCCCTAGCCCCTGGCAGTCAACTACCTACTTTCCTTCCTTCTTGTTTTCTTCCTTTCTCTCTTTTTTTTTGTTTCTTCCTTGCTTCCGTCACCTACCTCCCACTCCAGCCTCTAGTAACTACCATTCCACTTTGGGTTTTTTTCCTTTATGT
The DNA here is from genome assembly GCF_002263795.3 of Bos taurus. Classification (NCBI taxonomy): domain Eukaryota; kingdom Metazoa; phylum Chordata; class Mammalia; order Artiodactyla; family Bovidae; genus Bos; species Bos taurus. The sequence goes on along the minus strand of NC_037329.1, from coordinate 117,398,765 downwards.
TGCGCATGTAACTGACATCATACAATATTTATCTTTCTGTGTCTGGTCTGTTTCACTCAGCAGAATGTCCTCCAGTTCATCTATGAGGTTGTAAATGGAAGGGGCATCTTTTCAAAGATGCAAATCTAAATCCCTCAGACCCTCCTTCCCACCATTGTTTCCATCCTTTTCACAGCAAGCTGCTATTGAAATACATTAATGACTAAAGACCAAAGGCCATGCTATCGCCTGGTGGAAGCTGCAAGACTGCCCCTGCACTGAGGGGAGGTGCCCCCTCCTCACTCGGCCACTCTCCGCTTCGCTACCTGGGGGCAAGCAGCCACCCTGTCCTCCTTCCAGTCCCTCACTCTGCTCTCCACTCCTCCCAGGTCTTTGCCTGGGTCAGCCTTCCCTTCTGTCCCCTCCATCCCCTGCTAATATGTACTCCCCCTTAGAGCCTTGCTTGCTGTGGGCCCCACCATGAAAGCTCTCCTCATTCCCCAGTTAGATGGCACAGCTTTTGTCCCCTCCCGAGGCACTGTCGCCTTGGTCCCTCATGGCTTAGCATGCTTTCGCTTCCACATCTCTGAAAAGACTAGGGGATCCATGTGCACACTATTCTCTAAGTTTTGCCTTGCTCCTTATCCCAGGCATCCAGCATGAGGCCTGGCACATAGTACATGCTGTTGTTGTTCAGTCCCTAAGTCGTGTCTGACTCTTTGTGACCCCATGGATTGCAGCACGCCAGGCTTTCCTGTCCTTTGCCATCTCCCAGAGTTTGCTCAAACTCATGACCATTGAGTCAGTGATGCTGTTTAACTATCTCATTGTCTGCCTGCCCCTTCTGCTCTTGCCCTCAATCTTTCCCAGCATCGGGGTCTTTTCCAATGAGCTGGCTCTTTGAATTAGGTGACTAAAGTATTGGCACTTCAGCATCAGTCCATATAGTACATAGTAGTTGCTTACTGATACTTGTTCAGTAATAGGATCACTATGAGGGATTCAAGCTCTGCCTTCTGTTCCCTCCCCTCCTGCCTCTTCTGAAGGTTAACAAGGGTGTTCACTTTTCCCAGTCTCATTGACTACTTTGGTTGTCAAGCTAACTTTTAGCTACAGAAAATATAAAGAAATTTGAAATCCCTCCTCACAGTTATCCTAGGCAATAGATAGTTCCAAAATTCTCCAGCTATCTAAGTGACATCTACCTAAAAGACATTTTTCAGTTCAGTTTAGTTCAGTTCAGTCACTCAGTCGTGTCCGACTCTGCGACCCCTGAATTGCAGCACGCCAGGCCTCCCTGTCCATCACCAACTCCAGGAGTTCACTCAAACTCATGTCCATCGAGTCAGTGATGCCATCCAGCCATCTCATCCTCTGTCGTCCCCTTCTCCTCCTGCCCCCAATCCCTCCCAGCATCAGAGTCTTTTCCAATGAGTCAACTCTTTGCATGAGGTGGCCAAAGTGCTGGAGTTTCAGCTTTAGCATCATTCCTTCCAAAGAACACCCAGGACTGATCTCCTTTAGAATGGACTGGTTGGGTTTCCTTGCAGTCCAAGGGACTCTCAAGAGTCTTCTCCAATACCACAGTTCAAAAGCATCAATTCTTCAGTGCTCAGCTTTTTTCAGTCCAACTCTCACATCCATACATGATTACTGGAAAAACCATAGACTTTTACTCGCTTTCAAACTTTTTTAAAGTATGATTGGGGCATAGACTTGGATTATTCTAATGTTGAATGCTTTGCCTTGGGAAGGAACTGAGATCATTCTATTTTGAGATTGTGCCCAAATACTGCATTTCGGACTCTTTTGTTGACTATGAAGGCTACGGCATTTCTTCTAAGGGATTTTTGCCCACAGTAGTAGATATAATGGTCATCTGAATTAAATTCACCCATTCCAGTCCATTTTAGTTCACTGTTTTCCTAAGATGCTGATGTTCACTCTTACCATCTCCTTCTTGTGATTAGTTGCTCAGTCATGTCTGACTCTTTGCGACCCCATGGACTGCAGCCCACCATGCTCATCTGTCTGTGGGATTCTCCAGGACAGAATACTGGAGTGGGTTGCTGTTTCCTTCTCCAGGGCATCTCCTTCTTGACCACATACAATTTACCGTGATTCATGGACCTCACATTCCAGGTTCCTATGCAGTATTGTTCTTTACGATGTCGGACTTTAATTTCACCACCAGATACATCCACAATTGAGTGTTGTTTCTACATTGGCCCAGCCTCTTCATTCCTTCTGGAGCTATTAGCAATTGCCCTCCCCTCTTCCCCAGTAGCATATTGGACACCTTCCAACCTGGGGGTCTCATCTTCTGGTGTCATATCTTTTTGACTTTTCATACTGTTCATGGGATTCTTGCGGCAGGAATACTGGAGTGGTTTGCCATTCCCTCCTCCAGTAGACCACGTTTTGTCAGAACTCTTCACTGTGACCCATCTATCTTGGGTGACCCTGCACGGCATGGCTCATAGCTTCATTGAGTTAGACAAGCCTCTTCGCCAAGACAAGGCTGTGATCCATGAAGGGGTTTTAAATACAGAGGTAGACAAATAATTTGACTAGATTCACCCAGGTAAGTGAAAGAAACACAGATACAGGTTATGTATTTTAGAATTAAATTTACCAATCGATCGAGGTCTCTTTTTGGTGGAGGAGAGATGGTCAGTGGGTCAGCTTGGTGGCTGACTGTGTTTTTACCTTGAGCAGAGGCTCTGAGTCCAGCTCCTACGTAGCTCCTACTTTAGGACCCATTGAAATCTTAAAGGCGACAGCACTTCAGGAAATAACAAACCTCAAGCAAATTGAGTTTATGCTGAAATGCAAATGCTCCCTGAGACCCAGGAAGGAGTGTGACATTTTCCCTGAATAGCTTGTGTGTGTGCGTTCCTGGTCATGTACCTGCCGGGGCTGGTGAGGTCATGCCGTCCAGTGTGTTCTGCTGCATGGTTCTTCCCCGAGCTCTGCAGTAGCCGACATAGTAAATGATTCCTGCCTTGGGACTCCTGGGATGTGGTGCAGCGATCTGGGAGTGGCAGCTGCAGCTACCTGCTGTTGACATATCCTCTGCCTCACAGACCAAATGTTGAATTTATTAAGATTCAGCCTGGCTACTAACCCGATTACTGTGCAAAGCAGCCATATTCACTTATCAGACAAGTTTTAGATGACAGTTTAAGTGGAAAGAGCAAAGAGAAAGAGAAGAGGGGGAGAAACAGAGGTTTCAGGAGAAATCTGGGGATATTTTTTTCAAAAGTCTAAACAGCTTGGAATTCAGAGTTTGGGGAAATAGAACAGATGGTCAGAAATACAAACGGTTTAGACAGCCCATCAGGCCTGGGGCAGTGAGCCCAGCACATAACCTAGCACAGTTGTTTGTTTTTCTGCGAGAGTGGCCCTGTGCAATTGTGCACTGGCTGTGTATATGCCATCAGTGTAATGCGTGAGCTATTTTCATGAAGGTGTGCATCGAGAATTCCCATGGCAGCCATAGCAATCAGATCTGAGCGCTCCACCAGGCTGGAGTAGAAACAGTATTGGCTGCCCTTGTGATGATGCTCAGTGAGTGTTATAGCACACTCCATGAGCCCTGGACTGCAGCCTACAACTGGATTTTTCAGAGAATGTTGAAATACTTGGAAATCAAGTGAGTCATGTTCGTTTTCAGCCAGAACGATGACTTGTCTCTCTCCATGTGCACCAGGTATTGCCAAATGAAACGGCTGCCAGTCGGGATCGAGTCTTGGTTTCACAAAACACCTCCTCTCTTCCATTGCGAGCATTTATTTGCAGTGATTTATGTCCTTTCTGTCTGCCTGTGTGTGAGTTGGCTCACACAGCACGGTGAATGCACAAACGGGCAGTCTTCTTGTTCCACGGGCTGTGTGAGCTTGGGTAGACAGACTCAAATGGCAAAACCAGTCTTCAAGGGCCGTGGTGAAAAACTCAGGAGCCAGACGATCTGGACACAAACTCAGAAGTCACTTCATTCGCCCCGGTCTTCTCAAGCTCTCAGGAACCACGCAGGCTCAGGGCACGAGTCAGTTTCCCATTAGGCTTCTTGGAAAATGGTCTGCACACTCGGATCCTTGTTTGGCTGTTTACTTGTGCTCTTCTGAAGGCTGTAACTTTTCAAGGGAAAGAATAGCTGATTCTGAGACTCCAGTGTCCCTGAAGATGTCCCTGGGATGAGAGTATGAGGACTCAGAGGTCACAGATACTTTCACCTAAAAGAGAACAGTGGAAAGAGGCCTGAGGATTTCATAGGAAGTAAAGTGTAAAGTGAAGAAGGCAATGGCAACCCACTCTAGTACTCTTGCCTGGAAAATCCCATGGACGGAGGAGCCTGGTGGGCTGCAGTCCATGGGGTCGAGAAGAGTTGGACCCGACTGAGCAACTTCACTTTCATGCATTGGAGAAGGAAATGGCAACCGACTCCAGTGTTCTTGCCTGGAGAATCCCAGAGACGGGGGAGCCTGGTGGGCTGCCGTCTATGGGGTTGCACAGAATCGGACACAACTGAAGCGACTTAGCAGCAGCAGCAAAGTGTAAGGTGAAGTTGCTCAGTCACATCTGACTCTTTGTGACTCCGTGGACTGTAGCCTGCCAGGCTCCTTTGTCTATGGGATTTTCCAAGCAAGAATACTGGAGGGGGTTGCCATTCACAGGAAGACAGACCTATTTTCACGCATACCTTGAATCTCATTTCCAAGCACCCAGAGTCCTAATATGGAAATGATGGCCTGGAAAGGGTGCTGGTGGAGGTGGTAGAGTAAGTAAAGTAGAAAAGACAACCCTTTTCCCATGGAAGTTTAGCTTCTGTTTGGTCTTAACCTAGCCCCTTTTCACCTTCGTGACTTCCTTTCAAATCCTGGTCATGGTATCTGGATCATTCCATTTGTTTGCAAGTTTGTAAACAGGACATAATTTGACACTCTTGACCTGTGCCAGACACAGAGACTATGCCCCATCCATCTACTTTTTTCTTGCCCGTCCAGGTTGGTGTTTTTTGAATGGGCACAGGGCAGTGCTCAGTAATCTTCAGCTCAGAGTTTGCCCTGAGGACACCATCCTCCTCGGTATCCTTCCTTTTTCCACCACCACCAGGACCACCACCACCCATCACATGCCTGGCAGTGGACTTCCTTTTCTTTACATGTTTTCTAACTTATTCTCCCAACATGTCCATAGGGTATATGTTATAATTGTTGTCTTATAAATGAAGAAACTGATGTTCAGGGAGGTCAAGCCAGTGTTGCAGCTGGGGACTGTCCCTGGTGGTTCAGTGGTTAAGAATCCACACGCCAATGCCAGAGACGTGGGTTCGATTCCTAGTCCGCAAAGATTCCACATGCCTCAGAGCAGTTAATAAGCCCATGAGCCACAACTACAGAGCTCCAGCTCTAGGGCCTGCATGTCACAACTATTGAAGTGCACACACCATGGGGCCCATGCTCTGCAGCAAGAGAAGCCACTACAGTGAAAAGCCCTCCAATGAGAAGCCCTCACACGGCAACTAGAGAGTAGTCTCCGTTCATTGCAACTAGAGAAAGCCCGCAGGCAGCAATGAAGACCCAGTGCAACCAAAAATAATAAATACGTAAAATGTTTAAAAAATACTGCAGCTGCGATGAAAGCAAGGTTAGTGTAATCCCAAAGCTCACATACCTTCCACTAGTTATGCTAGAAGATAATCTCATGGGTGTTTTCTTCAAATGGCTTATCACTTATTTTTTATTATAAAGAGACTATATTCTTTTTTTAAAAAGCTGAAGACTGAGACATATAAAGGATATTAAAATCACATGTAATCATGCTTTTCAGAGATCACTGTTGTTAGCACCCTGCTGTGTGAGGCAGAGGCTGAGAAGTTGGACCTGGAGTTACAGTCAACACTCTCACCCAGGAAGTGGTGTCAGTTTCTAAGCTTTATCTATAGCAATGGGGAGAAAGAATGATATAGTTTCTCGTGGTTGTGCTGATCAAATGAGATGTTTTCAAAAAGCTTAGCATAGTAAGAACACAACATAGGTTCATCACTATCATTGCTCCATCCTGAGCTTTTCTGTATATAGATAGACTTTGGAAGCTCATCTGAAACTTCCCTGGTCACTCAGATGGTAAAGCGTCTGCCTATAATGCGGGAGACCCTGGTTCAATCCCTGGATCGGGAAGGAAATGGCAACCCACTCTAGTATTCGTGCCTGGAAAATCCCATGGACGGAGGAGCCTGTTGGGCTATAGAGTCGGACATGACTGAGTGACTTCACTTTTGGAAGCTCATATGTGATTGTAGTATACCACTAAGTTCTGTTTGGTAACCTTTTTTTATTCTTTTGCTACTTGATGAGTAGCTCTCCATCTCACTAGGCCTTCTTTGGCAGCTCAGCAGTAAAGAATCCATCTGCAATGCAGGAGACGTGTGTTCGATCCCTGGAACAGGAAGATCCCTTGGAGAATGAAATGGCAACCCTCTCCAGTATTCTTGCCTGGGAAATCCCCTGGACAAAGGAGGCTGATGGGCTATAGTCCACGGGGTCACAAAGAGTGAGACACAACTTAGAGACTAAACACAACAATAAAACCATCTCACTAAGAGTTGAATATTTAGGTTGTTTCCTATTTTTCCATGTTTATGAATTGTGTTGTCTGTTGGGGTGGAGAGAGGATATGGGATTGAGGAACTCTAGCTATATCTGTAATATTTTTTTAATTTTTATTTTTTTTAATTATGAAAGTATGGTAACACATTTACAGGAGTTTAAAAATACAGGACAAGGTTATATACAGTTGCACTATATATTACAATTATTTTTTTAAGTAGATAAATTAAGATTCTTAGTTGGGGTTTCAATATCGAACTCTCAAAATTAATAGAATGACTCTACAGGGAAGTAGAAAGATATATTAAACCTGCAAAGCACTGTGAACCAATTCAACATAAGATTTATACAGTTTTCACACAACAGTAGGATACAAATTCTATTCAGGTTCCCATAGACCGAAAACTGTGTGTGTGTGAAGTCAACTTCAGTCGTGTCTGACTCTTTGCAACCCTGTGGACTGTAGCCTGCCAGGCTCCTCTGTCTATGGGATTCTCCAGGCAAGGATGCTGGAATGGGGTGCCATTTCTTCCTCCAGGGGATCTTTCCAACCCAGAGATCAAACCTGGGTCTATTACATCTTTACCACTAGTGCCACCTGGGAAGCCCTAGACTATAAACTAGAAGACACTAAAGCATATCGAGGGATAACACCAGATGCAGAAATTTCATGGTCTAAAGGTACTGAAATCATCCAGACTCTGTTCTCTTATCACTGTGGAATTATGTTAGAAATCAGTATCAAAAGGTATTTGAAAATAACCCACATATTTTTAAGTACAGTGTGATGTAGAGATCTTCAACTTAGCCATTGAAAGTCTCAATAAAGTTAGACTGAAAAAAAACACAGAGGGTGATTGCAGAGAAGAAAGCATTTAAATGAAAAATTAGTATCAAAATGAGAAATTAATATTAAAGATGCTTTAAATAGAATCCCATGTATTTGTAAGTTAAATGTCCACTTTTAAATATTGGGTGTATCTAAGAAGTCATCACAAGGAAAATTAGAAAATATTTGTAATAGAGTAAAAATGAAAAGAGAATTTACCAGAATTAGTTGCATGCAGCTGAAGTTGCTCAGTGGAATTAAATACCATGTGGAGTCTTGAATAAGAGATGAAAACAAATAATGGACACTAGCATAAAATTTTGTGAAATTTGAATAAAATCTGTATATTAGTTAATAATACTGTATCATTTGTTAATTTCCTGGTTTTTGTTTTTTTATAGCATGGTATTTTTTTATATTCTCAGAATTGGATTAGAAGTTTCAAGCCTCATTCAAAAATTGTTTTAAATCACTAAGATAATTTTTTTAGCATTTCAGCAGTTACACTAGATTTTATTTGTAACATTTCATTTATTAAAAAAAAACATAAACATTTAAAGCAAAGAAGGTAAAATATGAACATATGTTAACTTTGAGCAGGGAATACATCTGGGTCTGTGCTTATTTTCTGAACTTATTACTAAATGTGTGATAGTTGATAATCTAACACTTGAAAATTGTGCTTCTGAGATGAACATCTTTGTACACAGGGCTTTATACATTTTTTAGGACCATTTTCTCAGCAAAAATTCTGAAAATTGGAATTTCTGGGTCAAAGGATGCTCCACACAGGAGTTGTATATCAGTTCACACAGTCCGTATTTCTGCACCCTTGTCTACTGTGGTTATCAAAATTTTAAGATAATATTTGGGAACTGATGTAGGACTTGCATAGTTAAAAAAAATTATGAAGCCAAGCAATTTTCTACTTATATTTCCTTGGTGAATTCCTTTTTATATTCTTTACCCATTTTTCTATGACATGTTCCTGGTTTTTCTTCATGATTTGTAAGAGGTCTTTATATATTAAGAATGTTAATATATATCCTGTAGCCCACCAGGCTCCTCTGTCCATGGGGTTTCCCAGGCAAGAATACTGGAGTGGGTTGCCATCTGGATTATCCATAGAAAATAATCCTTTGCAGTTTGGACAGCTCTTATATTTTATGTTCCTAGTGTGAGGACAGGGAAGTCCTTCCCCTTCAAAAGGCCCCAGCTGATACACAGGTGTTTGCTTGTTTTCACCTTCAGACCTCCAGTGGAAGTCCGGGCACATGGCAGAGAGTCTAACCAACATGCCTCGGCACTCTCTCTACATCATCATCGGCGCCCTCTGCGTTGCCTTCATCCTGATGCTCATCATCTTGATTGTGGGGATTTGTCGCATCAGCCGCATTGAGTACCAGGGCTCTGCCCGGCCGGCTTATGAGGACTTCTACAACTGCCGCAGCATTGACAGCGAGTTCAGCAACGCCATCGCCTCCATCCGGCATGCCAGGTGAGTGGCGTGAGTCAGCATGCTGGGTACCAGGCTTGTATTATGGACAGGACTTCACGTCTGCAAGGGGGATTTCAAAGAATAAAGCATAGATTCGAGGTAGCATTGGGGGGACCAGATAATTAGACTGCTTTATAAACAAACCCCTTTAATTTGCTGCTAACTTTCTGTTTTCATTGAATACATTCATTCGTTTAATTTGTGTTTATCTCTGCTATAAACATTTGAAACAGGTTTTGATTATTTCTTTTTGAAATGTGTTTAGCTGTGTTGTTCTTCAGTGTGACTATAAATGATCACATCTGATTTAAGGGCTTAGTTAAAGAAAGTCACATAGCAGTCATTCTGTTAGAGTTCTTATTGTATAAAATAGTGTCTGGGGGAAAGATTCCTGGAGAGACAGGAGTTAGTGTGGTATAGAAATAGCCTGAGTCAGGGAGTCAGACATCTGACATCAAGTCCAGCTGCTCCATTACCTGATTATAGTTTAGGTAGATGATTCAACCTTCCACAAATATAGTTCCTTCAACTGTAGGATGGGAGAACTACCTCCTTAAAGAGTTATGACAATCAAATTATAGATAGTAAAGGATTGTATAAACAGATAATGCCATATTTACTTCTCCAATGTATTACAGCATGTGAAAAAAATAATCTAATTTTGTTGATTTTGGTCAGGAATATTTACTATCAAAATGATAGTGATATTGAATGTTAAAACACCATCTTTTCCTTTAACTGGTAGAACAATCTAAAGCACCTGATTCAGAAAGTCAATGTGCTATAGCAAAAAGAGGGCTGAGCTCGGTGTCTTAAGATTGGACCTCCAGGGAACTATTACCTGTATAATCTTTGTTGGGATGTTGTGACCGATATTGTTCGAGCAACAAGCAGATCCAAATTCTGTCTGAATGCAATAGAAGTTCAGAAGGTCAGAAGGTTCAGTTCAGTGCAGTTCAGTTGCTCAGTTGTGTCCAACTCTTTGTGACCCCGTGGACTGCAGCATTCCAGGCCTCTCTGTCCATCACTAACTCCCGGAGTCAGAAAGTTAGCCTTCTTCAAAAGGAAACCTCCAAACCCAGGGCTCACATCTTTTAGGATGAGTCCAGTGGAAATAAAAACCAGAACCTGGGTTCCAGGGAAAGAGCCAGTGGAAGAGAGAAGTTGGGGGACATAGGGCATCTGTCCCAAAGCCAAAGGCAACTTCTTTGTAGGAGCAGCACTATCCCCATTTCTGTAACTTTGAGAGAGAAAGGAGGATTCAACCCTCTTCCACATCAGGCTCCACACATCAGCCTTTGTCACGGACCTCATTTTAGAATCAACTCAGCAACACAGCTTCCGGGAAACCCTGAAATGAATCCCTGCAGATCTCTTCTAGTTTAGTTAATCTTTCCTCTTGCACAAAGGGCAGTGGGATTTATTACTGTATGTCCAGTGGGTCCTGGCACGTGGTAGACCTCACTAAAATGTAAGGTCTGAAATGAATGGATGATTCTCGGTGAGGGGTTGGCACAGGATGTCTTGATCTGCCTGAGAAATAGATTCATCACAGGGCACCAGCGTAGTCAGTGATACCAGCTTGCAGGAGTACTTGGAGTATCTCGAAATTATTGTATGAGCAGTGAAAATGTAAAAAGAATAGGCTATGGTTGCTGTGCTCAGTCGCTCAGTCTTATCCAACTCTTTGTGGCCCCATGGACTGTAGTCTGCCAGGCTCCTCTGTCCTTGGAATTTTCCAGGCAAGAATACTGGAGTGGATAGCCATTTCATCTCCAGGGGATCCTCCTGACCCGGGGATTGAACACACATCTCTTGTGTCTTCTCACCGGCAGGGGTATTCTTTACCATCTGGGAAGCCCTAAAAGTAGAGACTAGGCAAAATCTTTTGTGACTCAGAATTCTTCCCAGAAGGGCTTAGTTCACCCGGAAAGAACAAAATCCATGGTTCTATATGGGGATGTATTGGGAGACCCAAGGAAATCAGATTCCCTCCCCACCCCTCCACTGAAAGGAATCTCTGGCTAAGGTCCTTTTGCATCCAAGAGGAAGAGTGTTCTGTCTCAGCCCTGGAATAAGTTAAGATAGATTCTTCTGGGCTTCCTGCTTGTACAGCCCACTGGGAAGATATTTAACTGAATACCCTTGGAAGGAAAGGAGAAACTTGAAAGCATTTACAAACCTGGTTCTTATTTGATACTGATTTTTATCAAAAATATTTACTGCAGAATTCCTAACCAACAAACTCCTGGATGCACCAGTGACTGCAGATAAAATCTTTGACATTACAGTGCCTTCCCACATATATCTGAGAACATTCCCGTCTAAACATTTATTTAGC